>NC_056730.1:65878677-65971177 GCF_019279795.1 Protopterus annectens
AGTCTGCTATAAATTTATACAGACTGCAGAGAGGAGCATCCAGAACGTATCTAAACAATCCTGTGTTGGTCTGTGATTGACTGTGCAGTTGCCTGATAGAAGAAGACTTATTCTGATTTGTATTTTATTTTTAACAACTGTGTTTCACTATTTGTAGGAAGAAAGGGATAGCTTGTAGACAAGAAGATTTACTTTGATTTATATTTTGTTGTTTTACCTCTAATTTTCACTGTATGTTGTTGGAAAGGGATAAGTTTTCCCAAGGGGCAAAGCCAGCTATAAATTCACACAGAATGCAGAGAGGACAACCTAGAGCTTACCTGAAGCAATCCTGTAATGATTTGTCATTTATTAATCTTTATTGTTAAAAACAGGTACAACTGAGAGTGACAGTGATGTAAAGGAATTCCAGCTTTCATAACTGGTATGGTCAGAGCAACGATTTTACTCTACTTAATATTTACTTGTAAATTGTGTCGTTTTTTCATAGAAGTTGATTTAAAATCTTTTTGAATTCTGTGGTAACTGATTTCAATACCTTTACTTTTAGAATTCTTTATTCATTTCAAGCTAAAAATGTATGCCATTAATGATTTGCTAAAGCACGAGTATTTTGTACAATCTGCTAAATGCAATGTATATTAAAAGGTAGCACCTGATAACATGGGTCATCTCTGTGTTCCTCATGTCAAAAGTTGGATGATTTCTTTAACATTATTAGTAATAAATCTAGACTTACTGATGACGATTGCACTTGTGCAATTGGCACAGCCTGGAGAAATGTTTTATATATATATATATATATATATATATATATATATATATATATATATATATATATATTAATAGCTGGACTGATGAGATAAATAATGTTAGGCAAAGAGAAATGAGAACAAATTTAGGAAAGGAAGTGTCTATTGTCTATAAAGATCACTCAACCTCTATTGAACAAGATAATATCACTGAAAACTTTGAAATTCTAGATACAAGTATTCAGCAATCTGAGGATTCAAAACATGTAGAAGAAAATGTTCACAACAAATAAGGAAGAAAAATAAACTGATTAATGTTTGTAAAGTAAAGAGATTACATACAAAAATGACACTGCTTTGTTATGTAACACACACATTACATGAATGATAAAAAAAATTTCTTCCAGAAAACCTTCAGTTTACAGAAAAAAGCATACTTTTACCAAAACAGGATGTAGAAAAAAAAGAGGAAAGGGCCAGATGAAAAGGAAGAATTCAAAACTGTACATAGAAAAACTAAAGAACATTACTGTAAGATAAAGAAGAGAAAGACTGAAGTTGACAACATGGCTCAAGCAGTGGGTGTACAAAGCCGGCTGAATGAAAATTGTGTGCTTGCAAATGTAATAAGCAATGAAAACAGTGGTATTAATAAGACTAATTGTGATGAAGATCATTCCTTTGTGACAACTGATAGAGCAGATATTACAGAATTAAAAGATGATGGTTCTTCAGATCTGCTCAGAAAAGATATTCTTCTAATTACAGATTCAATTATTAGAGGAAATGATGCCTGCATTTGCAGAGAAGATAATGAACACAAATTAGTGTTATTTTTGCCAGGAGCAAAAATAGATGATATGAGAAGGGCCTTAGAACACAGTAATGTTAGGAAGTATGGATCTGCTTTTATTCATACTGGCACAGATTATTTCATCCACAAGGACTCTTGACTGTTAGAGGAGAATTTACAGCCCTCTTAGCATAGCTTATACAGGGGTTAGGACATATTTTTCACAAATCACATATAGAAAGGAGAATAAGGACAGTTTGAATTAAAATATTTTGGATAAATACCTACATAAAAAATGTCCAGGTTTAAAAATGGAAATTTGTACAGCAATTGAGCCTAATTTGGGGTATGTGTGGTTTAGAGAGGCTGGTATACACTTGCCAGAATCAGGGAACAGAATTTTTGCAACATTTATTTTGCAAAATTTGACAAACACAGGGTGGACTTTTTGCCAGGTTAAAAATTTAACAGTTCACAGATAGCAACATTTGATGCATCACTGATAGTTGTTAATGCTAGGAGCATTAAAAATATCTTTAATTGGAAAATAAATTTGCTACTTTTCATATTGTTTGCAAAACATAGTAAAAGAGCAATAACTGGAAACCAGTTCTGTCAGAGTAGAAATGTTTTTTTTTACTGTAACATTCTAACAAAAAACAGGTGGATGTGTTGTGATAAGGATTAAATATTGTTATGTGACCTGTGATTGTTACATGTTCTATGACAACACCAATACTATAGACTGTGTAACTGTGACAATAAAGACAACACTGGAACACATAACAATAATGGGAGTGTATAGATCACCAAAGTCAAGTGCTGATCAAGTAGAGGAACTCACACATTTCTTGCATGAAACAAAGGAGGGAAGAAGAATATTAGCTGGAGATTAAATTTACCAGAAACAGACTGTAATGATTAAGCAATAACCCATGACTGGGTGAGGGCAATGTTTGATTTACCCATGGCTGGTGTGGTTTGATCTTGAGGGTAGGAGTAAAGACATAAATAAATTGTGACTGTGTGTAGATTCTAAAATGTATTCTCAGATGCAGCAGCTATATTTAAAAAATATTATGCAAACCAGTTTGGCTCCACAAAGGGAGTGATAAATTGTCCTAGTGATGTCCATGTAACTAATCTCACATCCTGAAATCAAATTAAATTATATGGAAAAAGAACTATACAAACTGGATCCAAACATAGCACTGGGAGGAGACACAATTAGTAATAATGACCTGAGAACACTTTGACATAAACATACAATACCATTATACTGTATCAGTTATTTACTGGTCATGTAAATACGAACAGATTCCTCAAGATTGGAGACATGCATTTGTTAAGCCTGTCTTTAAGCAAAAGGGAAGTAGGACAAACTAGAGTCATACAGATTCATACATTTACTTTCATGCTGTGGAAAAATAATGGAGAAGGTTATATTGGATAAATTGTTGTTAGAACTGGAAAGGTTGGGACTTGAAAGCATATATAAGCATGCAGATGTACTTCTGAACACTGACGTACACAAATCTTGAATGGCTAATGACTGATCCCAAAAGATTGAAAGACAAAACTTTGAAAAATCAAAACACTTATGTTTTTTTGCAGGGGAGCAAGACCCCTTCCCCTGCACTCTCCCCCACACCTTACTAATTATATATACTAACTTCAAGATCACTTTGCATTTGGGAAAGGACAATTTCCCCAATCCTTACTGTGCACAATCTTGCATGGATTTAACACTGGCAGAAGCCACCAAATTATTTTTTATCACTTCTTTCCATGTTAAATACATTTGAGATTATGAACATTTGATTATAAGTAGGCTTCCCAGCATGCATATGTTGAAAATAAATCTATTACCACCTGTAACATGATGTTCTATAACAATATAATAGCAGCCAGGAATGAAAAATTGTGCTGTGATATAACTTATATAGATTTAATTTCAGCATTCGATAGGGTTATACACAAAACATAGATCAATAAATTAGAACAATAGGCATTGATGTACTCTTTATAGGATGAATAGCTGCATGGCTTACAAATAGGACATGGCAAGTATCATACAGCAGTTGGACAGGTGAAATTTAGGGTTACAGTCAGGGTGTCTCACAGGACTCTATCCTAGGCCCTTACTTGTTTAGATTGTACCTTTTAGATTTTTTCATCTGAGGTGTTCTACAGTCTGCATGCAGATGACTTGAAAATGAGTGAACTGATAGCATGTGTTACAGATAGGGCACACCTGCAAAATAACTTCACTAAATTGACCACTTGGGCACAGGAGAACAATATGCTGAAAAATACAAAAAAAATAAGTATACATTTGTGAGACATAAATTGAAAGGTGAATATTGCATACAGCAGGCAGTGATTGAAACTGTAGGTCTGGTTTTTACATTTTTCTAATCATATCAACCAATTGCTTAATGATAATTATAGAACTATATGTTCTATAAAAAGATTTTTATAAAGTGTAGGAAATCAGAAATGATAAAGTCATTCTTTGTTAGATACATTAAACACAAACTTGTGTATGGAATTACAATTTGGAAACTAAGCATCAATAAACTGGGGAGAGAACAGTGGAAATATACCAAAGGCATCCATGAATGTGAACATTTAAGTTATTATGGCAGACTAAAATATTTCAACTTGTACAGTGTCTCATACAGATATTTAAGAGGAGATCTTATTCAGGTATATAGGGCATTTAGAGACAACTACCTCTGGGAATGATTGGTGTTATCACAAAGTACTAGAGAATCATCAGACAACCTATGTAGAAGATTCTGTAGGAATGAGAAGTGTACTAATTGGTTTTCTGACAGAGCAGCTGGTGAATGGAAAAATATACCAATCTACCAAAATATATTAAAGCAAGCACTACTTTAGATAATTTTTAAGAACAGCCTGGATACTTATTATGGGATCAACTGTTTTGCTACATTGATAGGCTAAAAGGCCATTATTGCCCACGCCCGAAATATTTTTATGTATGTTTGTATATATCATATGCTTCCTTACAAGTTTATGAATTACCTGTTTGCATTTCTCAAGTTTTCTATTTATTTTCAATGTGGTAGCTAAAGGGTCATGTAATATTTCCTGTGTATGTGTGTGGGTCTGCATTTTGTGTGTGTGTGTGTGTGTGTGTGTGTGTGTGTGTGTGTGTGTGTGTGTGTGTGTGTGTGTATATATATATATATATATATATATATATATATATATATACACACACAGTGGATATAAAAAGTTTACACACCCCTGCTAAAATGCCAGGTTTTTGTGATATAAGAAAATGAGACCACAATAAATCATTTCAAAACTTTTACCACCTTTAATATGACCTATAATCTGTACAAGTCAATTGAAAAACAAACAAATCTGTTAGCGGAAAAAATATAGAAAATAAAAAACATACAATACGCTGGTTGCATAAGTATGCACACCCTTAAACTAATACTTTGTTGTATGTGTACACCCTTAAACTAATACTTTGTTGAAGCACCTTTTGTTTTAAATACAGCATTCAGTCTTCTTGGGTACACACCTGCCATCAACTAAAGAGACTCTGATTAACCCCAAATAAAGTTCACCTGTAATAGTAGGATTTTCCTGACATTTACTCACTTCCCCTGCTACAGCAAAAGCCATCATTCACAGAAAGCTTACAAAGCATCAAAGGGATCTCATTGTTGAAAGGTATCAGTCAGGAGAAGGGTACAAAAACATTTCCACAGCATTGATATACCATGGAACACAGTGAAGACAGTCATCAAAAAGTGGAGAAAATATGGAACAACAGTGACATTGCAAATAACTAGACATCCCTCCAAAATTGATGAAAAGACAAGACAAAAACTGGTCAGGGGCTCTGCCAAGAGACCTACAGCAACACTGAAGGAGCAGCAGGAATTTCTGGAAAGTACTACATGTGACAACAATCTCCCGTATTCTCAATATGTTTGGACTGTGGGGTAGGGTTGCAAGACGGAAGCCTTTTCTTACACAGAAAAACATCCAGGCCCGAGTAAAATTTACAAAACAATACATCAAGTCTCCAAAAAGCATTTACCACTACACCTTTTTAATATCTGTGCTGATTCTGCAAAAATGAATCTTCCCTTTCCATCGTTTACTCCTCTTGTGAATCACATCAGTATTTTGTTAAAAAATGTCCATTAGTCCTTTAAAGGAATTAACACAACCGGGTAATACATTGCATACCATGTGTTAAATAGGAAGGTTATCCATCTTTTTTAAGATTTCATTCCTTGTACCAGAAAAGATTTTAAAAATGTTTCAGTTTCTTTATAAGAATATGCTCCCCTATTTGTCAGAGGTGTACTCTGGCACCTTTCAAAGTTATATAATAACTGGATGGGAAGTCATACATTCTTCTGTCTGTTATCCTGGCTCATCTAGATAAAAGGAGTGAGCTATACTGAATTACATAGTAATTTGCGTGGTTTGTTTGGCTGGGGTCTTAATGGTCTTAGTGACCTGTCGCCATTGTCAACCTATACTAACCTAGTAGCATAACCTAGTAACAGAATAACTTATGACTGCTTTAACAAGAAATTCTTAAGACTTTAATAACTGGTACAGCAAGTACTGGAACTTACCAATGAATCAAAGCCTAAAGTTTCTCTGTTTTTAATTTCTTCAAGTCTTTTGGGTTTTTAATACCATGACTGGACTGGACCCCATTCCTAAGTCAAAGTACGATTAAAGCTCATGAAATTAGTATTGTTTCAATCTTTGATGTTAGCCAGAAGTGCTCTTCTCAGCACCTGCAATGTGCCCAGTAACAACTCTTTCTGCAATTCACATGGAGTTACATGTATTAGTAACACATCTAAGTACGACTGTAAATTCTTTTTTATAAAAGCCATTGCTCCTACTACTGTTGGAATTGTCTGGGTATCCTTTTTCTACATTGCCCTTGTTTCTGCCTACAAATCCTGGTATTTTAGGACTTTGTTCCACTCTGTACGTAATACACTGTAGTCACTAGGTGTAGCAGTTTCAATGATCAATGTTACTTTTATCTTCTTTTCATAGACTACTATATCTGGTTTTCTCGCATCTATTTTTTGAATTGTTGGTAATGGGTGATATAATTTGATATAAACTTCATCGTTTTCTATAATGTTTTGTGGCTCATGTTTCCAGTGCTTTTCAGTTATTTCAATATTATAATGATTGCACAATCCCCAGTGCAGCATTTGTGCCACATTATTATGTTGTTCAGTATACAGCCCTTCTGATGTGCAACTGTTTCCAATTCTGTTTTACAAAACCTACATTTGGCTGTTTTTCCCACATATTCATTGGACTTTGTAAACAAACATATATGTAGTCCACTGTCTTGGGCTCTAATATTAACCTTTTATCTTTTGGTTTAAATTCACCTCTCCTTAACCATTCAAGTGTATATAGTCTTGGTATGCACTGATTTTTATAAATCATTTGATGTGCATGAAGCTTCCTTCTTGTTTTCCTGTCTTACTGATCCAACACCTTTTGGGGCAAGTCAGTCATTCCAAAACTATAAGTTAGGACAGGAAGAGCAAATTGGTTTATAGCTTGGACTTTGTTCCTAGATGTCAACTTTGTTTTCAGTATTAATTTTAGTCTTCCTAGATATCAACTCTGTTTTCAGTATTAATTTTAGTCTTCTAAAATCTTCCTTACTAAGTTTTATTCACATTTGTTCATGTTTTATTGTTCAACCTTCATCAATTCCCAAATATTTATACACTTCCTCTTGCTCAGGTTTTTCTATATCACATTCCTGCCCCAGACTAATGTTTTCTTAGTGCTGCTGCTTTCTTGCCTTACAGGCTACTTTTGCACATTCATCAAGACCAAATGACATTCTTATATCATCTGAGAAAGTTGTGACCAGTTGCAGTTGTGATTTCAGTTCCTCATCTGATGAACTATACAGTTTTAAATCATCCACAAAAAGACGATAAGTCTTTATATTTTGTTGTTTTCAGGGAGCCAACCCTAATCTGTTAAGTAAACAACGTAAGGGGTTAAAGGCAAGACAAAAGAGCAGTAGTAACAAAGAGTCACCCTGGAATATATCCCTTTGAACTTTTATCCCTAGAATAATAATTTGTCCTTTATCATGGATTAACTGCAAAGGGGTTTGCCACTGTTTCACGGTCGCTGTAATGTAATCAATCAATACAGGTTGTATTTTACACATTTTTAAGCACTGTTTTATCCATGAATGTGGGATACAATCAATTGCTATTTTGTAGTCTATCCATGCCATAATTAGATTCTTCCCCTTTTTACAGTTCTCCACTATGACTTTGTTTAACAACAAACGATCCATCTGAAGTAGGATATTCATTTGTCTGCAACCTGTGGGGGTTATGGATCCGATATCGGATCCGAACCGGCATGGTTTTCCAGCTATGGATCCAAGCTCTCAGCTCCTCCCCTCACCCATAATGCCCTGCTCTACCCTCATGACCTCAGATCTCGTTTGCCGCGCTGGTGACTGGATTTGGGTTCATAGCTCTCAGCTAAGTGGTGATTTATTACCTGTTAAAACAGAAAGTTTTAAGTTTTTTGTGTAATTCTGTGTGAAAGTTTAGGTTTCCCTCCTTGATAGTTTTATTTTGAGTTAAATTAAGTAATTTTTTCCCTCCCTCGCTGTTGCGTAGAGTGTGTGTGTGGGCCTGTGTGTCTTTTTGTTTTAAGTTACTTTTAGTAGCTTTGTAGATTATGGATGATCAGCCTAAATCTATCTTTTCCAAATGCTCCGAGTGTGGCCATAAGCTCTCACCGGCTGATGGCCACACTCGGTGTGTTAAGTGTCTCGGGGTTGAACACCTCACATCTGGCTGTTCCATTTGTGCAGGGTTCAACCCCAGGGCACTGAGGGAGCGGAGGTCCAAGCTTGTCTTGGCGGGTCTTTTACCGCCAGACTCGACTCGCCTCCGCTCCTTCCGGGAACTGTGGCTACGGTTGTTCCCCTGTAGCACCCTCCTGCTCCTGGGACTCAACCTCCCGCTTCTGGAGAGGAGAGGATGCTAGTAAAGGAGGGAGAAGAAGCGGCGGGCCGAGACCTCTGTTTCGGCCCCGCCAGCTAAGCGGCTTCTCCCCGGCTCAGATGTCGTTCGATCTCCTCCTTCTCGGCTCCGGTCCCTGTGTGCTTTTCACGGGTCCTGAGGAGGAGGAGACCCGATCTCCGTCGAGGCTATCGAGGAGGCACTCCAGGCCTACCTCGGTAGCCTCGTCGAGATCTACACATAGCCTTTCTGATGCTGATCTGGACGGATGATGAGAAGGTTCATCAGGCCCAGATGCAGATGGGAGTGCTCTTGCCTCCCCTCGGGAGCTCAACACCCTTTTTAAGCCTATTGCTCCTTCTCCGACCCGCTATGCCGGTTCGGAGCAGCTGGAGCCGAGCAGCCGGGCGGGGTGGGTCGGCGCCGATAGTACTTTGCCGGATCGACCCTGCCCTCGAGTGCGTCGGACCCGACCTCGAGCCTGGATCCGAGCCCGGATCCGGGGATCAGTGCTCGCCGGCGCCGTCTGTGCCGGAGCGTACTGTCGCCGGATCCGAGTGCTTGGCGCGGCTCCGTCCACTCGGATCGAGGGAGCGATTGTCGGATCCTTTGGTCGAGGTCGGCTCCCCGGCTTTGATGTAGTGGAGAGGGCTCTGTTGAGGTCTCGGACCCCGGCCTTGTTCGGCTCCGTCCCAGCTCCCTCTGCACTGGGCCATGCTTCCACCATCCGGCCCCTGCGACACCCCGTTTCTGTCCCCCAAGTTGCTCCTATGGAGCATATTGCTGCGAGGACTCCTCTGACAGCCCCAGAGGAGGTCCCTCATGGCTTACCGTCTAAGGAGGCACATTGGCTCCCGAGTCTCTCACAGAAGACACGGACTTGGAGGAAGGGAAGGCTCCCACGGTCACCCCGAGGATGTCTCCTTTGGAGACATCATGGAAATGCTCCGTATAAGGGGGTGGTCTGCCCCAAGTCTTCTCGGACGAGTCCGTGTTCTTGGAGGCATTTGAAATGGGCCCGTCTACCTCTTGGGTGTCCCCCCTGCCGACCCCTGGTGGACCTTATTACCACAAGTGCGTGGAAGGAACCGGACACCGTGGAGCCAATTCCCAAAAGACCGGATAGGATCCTTAGTCCGCCATCCGACCGGACCCATTGGAGTAAGGGGCCTCCGGTAGATGCCATGTTGGCGGCGGCCACAAAGAGGGAACTGGCTCAGAGTTCCTCAGTCCACCCACCGAGCAAGGAGTCTCGGATGATGGACCGCTTGGGGAAGCGGATGTTCAGTTCGGCGACCTTCTCGGTAAGGGCGCTGAACTATTTGGCACATGTCATTAGGATGCAGTGAGATCTTATTAAGGAATCGCTGCATCCCCCTGAGTCCATTTCGGAGGAGGACAGAGTTCTGCACTCCACCCGTGTGGCCACTCTTAGGTCAGTTACAAATACTTCTGCGGCTACTCTCCCATGCAGCGGAAGGCGCCGCTAGAGCTGCGGGACAGGACTGGTCACTGGGCGTCAGGCCTGGCTCCGTCCTCTTTTTCTGAGCCCTTCAAGCGTCGTTTGCACGCCTTTGATGGTTCTGCTCTGTTTGGCAAGACCGTTCGCGAGGCGTTGACCCAGAAGCGAAAAGGACGGAAGACGCTGTCTGCCGCCGAATCCGCTTCTCTGCACCCCAGAGGCCCTATTCTAGGAACCAAAGGGTCAGAAGAAGATGTGGTTCCGAGTCGCAGCAGTCCCAGCCTGCTCCGGACAACCAGTCCTTCCGTGGCAGAGGAGGACAGGGAGGACGCCCTAGAGGCAGAGGGCTCCCAGAAACTTGGGATCAGGGAACCTTTCTCTGAACGGCCCGCAGCAACCCTGAGGGTTGCCCGACTGCTCTACTCTGGAGGCAGTCGGGGACGTTCGGGCACCTAGCGGCATGGGAGTCCATAACATGGGACCGCTGGGTTCTCCAAATCATATCCAGGATATCGCATTCCTTTCCTTCACCTTCCAAAGTTGAAGTCCCTCCCAGTCGTCCCACCCGGTCAACGGGAGGCTGCTTTGGCAGAAATTGGCCATCTGCTAAAGAAAAGAGCCATCAGCCCGTTCCCCAGACCAGATCGGATCAGGGTTCTACTCCAGATTCTTTTTAGTGCCAAAAAGGCGGGGAACCAAGACCAATCCTAGACCTCTCTCTTGAATCTGGCAGTCCCCAAAGAAAAATTCCGAATGGTCACTTTGCAATCTATTCTCCCCCTTCTGGGAGAAAATCACTGGATGTGCTCGATAGACCTCAGGCAGCGTACTACCACATCCTGATGGACAGGCGCTCAGGAGGTTTCTCCGCTTCGGCTGGGAGCCAGTCACTACCAGTTCGGGTCCTTCCCTTTGGTCTCACCACAGCCCCAGGGTGTTCACCAAAGTATTAGCAGTGGTAGCGGCCCACCTCAGGCTTCAGGGGTGCAGGTCTTTCCCTACCTGGACGACTGGCTTCTTACCGCCCCAACAAGGCATCTACTTCTATTGGCGAGACTCCTTTCTCCATCTTGCTCCCTTTCTGGGTATCACGATAAATACAAAAGTCCAACCTGGCCCACACAGCTCTTAGATTTTATAGGGGCCAGGCTAGACACAAGGAGTTCTGAGCCTTCCTCACTGCGGACAGAGTTCTAAATCTGCAGCTCAGGTGCGGGCCATTCTCCATTCAAGTTCTGTTCCAGCGGAGTTGGTCCTGAGGGCTCTAGGGTCCATGGCATCGGCTATAGCACGTCTTCCTCTTGCCAGGCTCAATGTCGCATTCTACAGTGGGCGCTCTTAGTACAGTGGTCATACCTTGCTCTCCCATGCATCATCCCATAGCGATCAGCAAGGCTTACCAGCGGTCCCTCTTGTGGTGGCTCCACTCCCGGATCTCCACAAAGGCCGCCTTTTGTGCTTCTCCCCTCGCCACGGTGACCAGGCGCCTCCCGCTTCGGGTGGGGGCACTTTGAGGGCCGGACCGTCCAAGGCACGTGGAGCGATTCAGAGACCTTACTGCATATCAATGTTCTAGAGATGAGAGCAGTGCTCTTAGCGTTGCTAGCACTTCAGGACTTTCTTCCCTTGGGAACAATTGCGATTCAATCGGACAACATGGTCTCCACCGGAATCTCCACAAAGGTGTGTGTGTGTGTGTGTGTGTGTGTGTGTGTATATATATATATATATATATATATATATATATACACACACAGTGGATATAAAAGTTTACACCCTGCTAAAATGCCAGGTTTTGTGATATAAGAAAATGAGACCACAATAAATCATTTCAAAACTTTTACCACCTTTAATATGACCTATAATCTGTACAAGTCAATTGAAAAACAAACAAATCTGTTAGCGGAAAAAATATAGAAAATAAAAAACATACAATACGCTGGTTGCATAAGTATGCACACCCTTAAACTAATACTTTGTTGTATGTGTACACCCTTAAACTAATACTTTGTTGAAGCACCTTTTGTTTTAAATACAGCATTCAGTCTTCTTGGGTACACACCTGCCATCAACTAAAGAGACTCTGATTAACCCCAAATAAAGTTCACCTGTAATAGTAGGATTTTCCTGAGATTTACTCACTTCCCTGCTACAGCAAAAGCCATCATTCACAGAGAGCTTACAAAGCATCAAAGGGATCTCATTGTTGAAAGGTATCAGTCAGGAGAAGGGTACAAAAACATTTCCACAGCATTGATATACCATGGAACACAGTGAAGACAGTCATCAAAAAGTGGAGAAAATATGGGACAACAGTGACATTGCAAATAACTAGACATCCCTCCAAAATTGATGAAAAGACAAGACAAAAACTGGTCAGGGGCTCTGCCAAGAGACCTACAGCAACACTGAAGGAGCTGCAGGAATTTCTGGAAAGTACTACATGTGACAACAATCTCCCGTATTCTCAATATATTTGGACTGTGGGGTAGGGTTGCAAGACGGAAGCCTTTTCTTACACAGAAAAACATCCAGGCCCGACTAAAATTTACAAAACAATACATCAAGTCTCCAAAAAGCATTTACCACTACACCTTTTTAATATCTGTGCTGATTCTGCAAAAATTAATCTTCCCTTTCCATCGTTTACTCCTCTTGTGAATCACATCAGTATTTTGTTAAAAAATGTCTATTAGTCCTTTAAAGGAATTAACACAACCAGTTAATACATTGCATACCATGTGTTAAATAGGAAGGTTATCCATCTTTTTTAAGATTTCATTCCTTGTACCAGAAAAGATTTTAAAAATGTTTCAGTTTCTTTATAAGAACATGCTCCCCTATATGTCAGAGGTGTACTCTGGCACCTTTCAGAGTTTTATAATAACTGAATGGGAAGTCATACATTCTTCTGTCTGTTATCCTGGCTCATCTATAAAAGGAGTGAGCTATACTGAATTACGTAGTAATTCGCGTGGTTTGTTTGGCTGGGGTCTTAATGGTCTTAGTGACCTGTCGCCATTGTCAACCTATACTAACCTAGTAGCATAACCTAGTAACATAATAACTTATGACTGCTTTAACAAGAAATTCTTAAGACTTTAATAACTGGTACAGCAAGTACTGGAACTTACCAATGAATCAAAGCCTAAAGTTTCTCTGTTTTTAATTTCTTCAAGTCTTTTGGGTTTTTAATACCATGACTGGACTGGACCCCATTCCTAAGTCAAAGTACGATTAAAGCTCATGAAATGAGTATTGTTTCAATCTTTGATGTTAGCCAGAAGTGCTCTTCTCAGCACCTGCAATGTGCCCAGTAACAACTCTTTCTGCAATTCACACGGCGTTACATGTATTAGTAACACATCTAAGTACGACTGTAAATTCTTTTTTATAAAAGCCATTGCTCCTACTACTATTGGAATTGTCTGGATATCCTTTTTCTACATTGCCCTTGTTTCTGCCTACAAATCCTGGTATTTTAGGACTTTGTTCCACTCTGTACGTAATACACTGTAGTCACTAGGTGTAGCAGTTTCAATGATCAATGTTACTTTTTTCTTCTTTTCATAGACTACTATATCTGGTTTTCTCGCATCTATTTTTTGAATTGTTGGTAATGGGTGATATCATTTGATATAAACTTCATCGTTTTCTATAATGGTTTGTGGCTCATGTTTCCAGTGCTTTTCAGTTATTTCAATATTATAATGATTGCACAATCCCCAGTGCAGCATTTGTGCCACATTATTATGTTGTTCAGTATACAACCCTTCTGATGTGCAACTGTTTCCAATTCTGTTTTACAAAACCTACATTTGGCTGTTTTTCCCACATATTCATTGGACTTTGTAAACAAACATGTACGTAGTCCACTGTCTTGGGCTCTAATATTAACCTTTTATCTTTTGGTTTAAATTCACCTCTCCTTAACCATTCAAGTGTATATAGTCTTGGTATGCACTGATTTTTATAAATCATTTGATGTGCATGAAGCTTCCTTCTTGTTTTCCTGTCTTACTGATCCAACACCTTTTGGGGCAAGTCAGTCATTCCAAAACTGTAAGTTAGGACAGGAAGAGCAAATTGGTTTATAGCTTGGACTTTGTTCCTAGATGTCAACTCTGTTTTCAGTATTAATTTTAGTCTTCCTAGATGTCAACTCTGTTTTCAGTATTAATTTTAGTCTTCTAAAATCTTCCTTACTAAGTTTTATTCACATTTGTTCATGTTTTATTGTTCATCCTTCATCAATTCCCAAATATTTATACACTTCCTCTTGCTCAGGTTTTTCTATATCACATTCCTGCCCCAGACTAATGTTTTCTTGGTGCTGCTGCTTTCTTGCCTTACAGGCTACTTTTGCACATTCATCAAGACCAAATGACATTCTTATATCATCTGAGAAAGTTGTGACCAGTTGCAGTTGTGATTTCAGTTCCTCATCTGATGAACTATACAGTTTTAAATCATCCACAAAAAGACGATAAGTCTTTATATTTTGTTGTTTTCAGGGAGCCAACCCTAATCTGTTAAGTAAACAACGTAAGGGGTTAAAGGCAAGACAAAAGAGCAGTAGTAACAAAGAGTCACCCTGGAATATATCCCTTTGAACTTTTATCCCTAGAATAATAATTTGTCCTTTATCATGGATTAACTGCAAAGGGGTTTGCCACTGTTTCACGGTCGCTGTAATGTAATCAATCAATACAGGTTGTATTTTACACATTTTTAAGCACTTTTTTATCCATGAATGTGGGATACAATCAATTGCTATTTTGTAGTCTATCCATGCCATAATTAGATTCTTCCCCTTTTTACAGTTCTCCACTATGACGGTTTAACAACAAATGATCCTTTATTCCATATGACTTTATTTTGTTACTCTTTTGCTCTATTGCCATGATTAAGTTTTCTTCTAAATGACTATAAACTCTGTCGTCACCAATTACAGTGTATATTTGATGTCATTGGAAGGCAAGTTATTGATCTATAGTTTTTAGGATAGCTTGCAGGTTCACTCTTAAGTAGGAATATTGTATTATCTATTGTTAACCAGGTTGGTGTCTGTTCAGTGTGCACATATAAATAGTTCTTACTTGTAGTAAATTTTCCTGTAAAGATGTTAACTCTTTTAGCCAAAAGTTGGGTACTGCATCTGGGCCTGGGATTTTCCAGTTAGGAGCCTTTCTTAATTTTGTTTCAACCTTTCTGACTGTTACTTCATCCCATTCCAAATCCTGTACACTTGAACTTCTTATTCTTTATTTTACTTCATCTATCCATTTAGCATCTTTGTTATGTTCCAGAGGATCTTCATAGATACTTCTCCAAAATGAATCTATTTCTTCTTTTTTTAGTGGCATTTCAGTTCCTTTTGCCTTGTTTCTCAATTCTGTATAGATTTTTTTGGGGGTCATCCTTTTTGCTTATTTTGTACTTTTCCTTTTTATTTATCTGCATATCTTCTAAGTTTTACTGCCTGTGCTGATATTTTTAGTTTATTATTTATGATAGTACATGATAGATCCCGATCTGTTCTGATACTGCACATTGCTTTTATTACATCTATCTTTTGAATATTTTTCTTGATCTGTTCCCACTTCTATACTCTTCTAACAGCGACGCTTCTTGTCTTAATTGCTTTAATTTTTCTCTGTTCGATACTTCCATGATGGCATTTGATTTCTTCCCATCCTTTCCCTTAGTGCCCTGTGTTTTTGTGGTAAGACTTTATCTTCTATTAATTTAGCTGCAGAATAATATGTCTTGTTTTACTTCTGCTATATTGCATGAATCTCTATGAACAGTCCTAATTACTGTGTTCATTTGTTTTATAATACCTCTAACGTTTTGGGTTTTATTGACTTTCTGTAGTCTATTTCTTTTATTGATCTTAATATGTTTGTCCATGTCTATTAATTCAAGCATCTCTTCTCTTAGATCATTTTCTTCTAAACTGAGGGCACACTCTTTGTTCTCCATTTCCTGCGGGCATTCTGTAGGAAGTTCCAGAGCATCTTCCTGTACTCTTCTCTTCTGTTTCATCCTGTGTCATCTGTTGCCCTTTCATATGGGAACTCACTGGCCTATCACTCCACAACCTTAACTACATCAGAGTTGCCACAGTTTCCTTTTCTTTACCTTGCTGTTGAACTCCAGCTGAACTTTTGTACTGGTTTCCTATGGAAGGCTCCAAAGTATCTTCATAAAGCAACTGATCAGATGTTTCCCACCACTGGTTTCTCCTTAATTTGGGGATCCATTCTTCTATCCTGCTGTGATGTTATCAGAGTTAGATTTTCTATACTAAATCCTTCACTTTACAGGTAATCCATAACCTCAGTTTCTGTTTCTCTAACTTCTCCATTATTAATCCTCTTTTCTACTTTTCCTCTTTGTTTTCTTATTTTTTGTACTGTAAAATTTTACATATTCAGATGCCTTTGCCTGTATTTCTTTTCAAATATCTTTGGTGCCGCTCTCTTTGAATTGATAGTTTTGCTTTCTCCTTTGCATAAATATTGCACCATATTAAATCTCATTTTCTTTCCCATGTCCATATTTCTTCTTTAGATATCTCTTGCTAATCCTGTTTCTTCTTACTTGGGGGACTCATGTTTCCATCATGTTGTCATATAACATGTCCAAGACATTTTATATTAAATCCTTCACTTCACAGGTATTCCATAACTTCAACTTCTAATTTTTTTAACTGCTACTTTACTAATTTTCTGTTCTATGTTCCCTCTTTTTTTGTATTGTGAAATTTTCCATATCTGGATGCCTTTGCCCTGTATTTCTGTTTGAATATTTTTGGGGCTACTTTTTTTGTATTGATTAATTTAACTTTGTGCTTTGCAAAAATATTGCACCATGTCAGATCTCTCTTTCTTTCTCATGTACATATTTCTTTTTTATACCTCTCAAAAATCTCTAGATTTTGTTCTTTATATTTTTATACTTATTCAGTTGCTTCTTTTTCCAAACAGCCCAAGATTTCTTAGTCTCTATAGTGTTTTTCATAAATCTGTTGTATTAATGAATGCAAATTTTTATTTGAAGCTTCTGACAGTTTTTCCTCTGCAAGTATTTTCCTTTCCTCTAATTTATCTCTAATACATTTTGTATACCTTGTGTCTGGAAATTCTGGGCTTCTTGCATAATAGTAACAATACATAATTTCTTTCCTTCTTATCCTCAGTAGTCCACTGTATCGTCTCTGTAGCTCTTTTTTGGCCTATCAGTTTTGTGATTTTTGGGTATTACTACTTCCTTCTACAACAGGTGGTCATCCCCCCTTGGGCCTGGCCTAGCCCTGTCGTAAAATGTTTCCGTGTCTTGAGGATTCTACACTGTCATTTCTTTTCAGTTCTGACACGAGTGTGCCTGCCAGGATTGGACACTTTTTATTCTGGTTTTTGTGCACCTAACTATCTTTTTTATTTTTTTAACTTACTTCTCTCCATGATATATGCTATGTAAAATACAGTCTATATATCAGTGTTGTCTTGGTGAGATTTTGTGAAAAACAGGGTCCACTTCGTGAAGGTACTCACTAAGACTTCAGGATGAATTCACTTCCACCAATACTATTCTCCTTAGCTTGCTGATTTATCATCTCCCCAGTATAGATCCAGTGTTTGATTAGAACATGTAAGGGAATATTTAGATTGGTTGGAAGAATGTATTCTGGGTATTTAATGCTTTTTGGAGCTTGTTTGTTTCATGTGCATGACTAAGTGGGTTTTTGTTGTGATGGTTCTGATATTTTGAGATTTGTTCTTAGTGTACTAATTTAATTGCAATGAATCCTAATTAAGTAAACCAAATATGCTTTTATATAAATAACATTGGTAGAAGATTAATCTTCACACTTTTTTATTACCTACAGAACATAAATTCTGCTCTCCTAGTACACATCCAAAGTAGAAATATAAACCTGCATTCTTTAATTTTTTCACCACTTAGTATGAGTTCTGCAAAATGTTCCAGTGGTATAACTAAGATATCATCCAAATAAATGCCAACATGTGGCACATCTTGTTCATAGGTGGATTCAGGCACCTAGATGGTGTGACACCCCCCCTGTAAGGCAGCTAGATGTGGATACATGGCAAGATGGCAGTTTAGCTGCAGTGACAAATGCCTGTGGACAATTCCCTGTGGGCACAGTATATCCCCTCCACCACATCCGTAGGTGGCAGAGACAAACCCTCATAGTGTGGGACCCTTCACCTCCCACAGAAGCTGACAGGTGTCATTGTCTGCAGTACAAGTGGGTGTATCTGGATGCCATGGGGGCATAAAGGTGGTACTGTGAAACCTGTGTACTGTGGGCACAGCCTTTATTGAGACAACATGTAAAGTGGTGTGTAAAATGATTGATGTGTACTAGATGCAGTTACAGTCACCACTTGTAAAAATGTGCTAGTAAGAAATCCTGCACAGTGCTGTAGTCACACTTATGTTGCAGGATGTGTTTTAGACAACAATCCCTTACAACAATAGCCTTCCTACATGGTGTCACTGTCATTCCCCTCAAAAGTGATCCCCTGCGGTTAACTGTCAAGTTCTGTTCCTTTTGCAGAACTGACTATAGTCCATGGAGCTGTACTGTAGGGCGTCCAAGTAAAACTTTCAGTCGATGGTGCCATGCCTTCCCCTGGTTATTGGTCCATGGGAAATCCATGTCAGACATATCAGACACATTCCGAAATCTCAAAGGGTATGAACATGGCAGTTGTTGTTGTGCTGAACAATGGGATGCATATTTCCTTGGTTGGTCACACGTAATGATGGTCCAGAAAAGTAGCTATAGGCTTAGCACTGTTAGGTAGTGTAGTCACAATCTCCAGAAATGTGGGTACAACATCATCTACTAGTAGGAATGCCAGTGCAATCAGCTTGTGGATGGCTATGGAGAATGCAGTGTCTGTATCATACAGAGCCACAAGGTGGTGATGCTGGATTTGACATCAAATGATCTGGGCAAAATGGAAAAGGCAACCCTTCAGAATACTTTTGGGGAATGCCTTACAGCTGGCATGGATTGCTGCCTTTTCAAAATCAGTCATAATGTACCATGGATGTAGGGTGCATCCCTGATCTACAGCCACACCCTTAAGCATTTACCACATGTTATGTATGCAGACTCTGATTTCCATGTCATTAGACAATACACCAGGGGAACAATCATGGCTGTGGTGGGGGTGACAATAGATCCATGTAAAGTGTACAGTTGACGGCACACATCTACACGCATTGGGAAGGTGCCATCCCCAAGTATGATGTCTGACCTGCACAGATCTGCCAGATTTTGTGTTGTAGTGAGCAGAATTAAGGAATCCTTCCCATACATATCCGACTTCCTGTGTAGGATAAAGTTGCCAGTATGGAGTGGGTACTGGCTGACATCAATATCCACAAGGGTTGCTGGGGGTATGGACATAGATGCTCGCGCCCTTTGCCGTATTCTAGTAATGCTACAATGCAGGGTAGAAGGGCATGGCATCTCTTGTAGTACATTGTCATCCGCCATGCCAAGGACACTCTGCATCACCTGACTATGCAAATCATTGCTGTTACCCGCCCCCTGCTGTAGTTCTGCACACAGCACAGCCACTTGAACAATAGTTGCATCTAGCCCATGCTGGTGTGGCAGGGATTTCTGCAGTTTTTCCCACTCATCCTGGTGAACAGTGATAGCACAACCTCTGCAGCCCTTAAGTCTATCCTCAATACATGCCCAGTAGCATTTGGAGAGAACTTCACTTCTAAATGGTATAGGTATCCCTCCACTATCAGCATTAGCTTGCTTCTCTGGCTAGGCACCATCCAGTATCTATTGCAAAGCTGACCTGGGCTGTACTTGCATACAGCACCCATCATATCAAGAGCACTTGTACAGGGCCTCTCAGCATCCATTTTATCCAGTGTAGCGGGGAACAGCACCTAAATGCTGCTTAGGTATAAGCCACAATCTGACTGTCTGTATCTTGCTGTATGTCACCTTTTAGTGTAGAATTCCCACCAAGCACTGTCTCCCACAATGGGCTCCTCTTAGCAGTATGCACTCCACCCTGCTGTTACAAAATTCCCTGCGAGTTCTACTGTACTTCCAGTCCACACAGCTCAGTGCTTACACCACTGAGACTGCATTTCCTGCACAGGTCCCCTTTAACCCCCTGTTGTCTGTCCTGACCAATCAGATTGTGGTGCCCAATCTCATTTTCACTGACAAACATTACTTAGGGATGTTCCCCTGTATAGCACCCTTTTCTGCTTACATGCTCTGCATATGTGTATACCACATCTGCAGCAGCCATAGGATAAGTTTGGCGACCCCAAGTTACACACATGCTACTCCAGTACTCTACAGTCTGCTGTGGAAGGTGAGGTGGGTTTTTACTTCTATATGCGCCAGTGTTACATTCCACAGTTGTTGCTACATTACTATACTGGTAGTTAGGTCCTCTGTACTGGCTAGTGTTGTTATATTTTGTCCTGCCACACTGCAGGCATCGCTAGGATACAGGTAGTTATGACTGCATGGGTGTCTAGTCTTAAGAGTAGTGATGCACAGGTGAAACTGCAGCTATGCACATGGGATTCAGGAGTTGTGTATTACTTAGGTGTGACTGTTGTCATATATATTTTGTATATTGCTGGTCTACAACATGGTGTGTTGCTGCCTATAGTATATATTTGAGATACGGTTAGTATCATGAAACTGTTGAATACCTGCTATGCAGATGTGAGGGCCCAAGGGAAAGCTTTCCATAAGGAACTATGTTGCCTGTATCACTGTTTGCATTATTAATGTGTGCAGTTTACTATTATAATTCCGACATGCATCTTGTCGACACCACTACAGTGAATGGCAGGGGGTCATAAGGTGACAATGTCAAACCTGACATTGTCAAAGTACAAATCTCGCCCCTATCTCGACCCATGTTAAAGCTCGTTTGGAGGTCGAATTCGAGACGGACTTTTGGCAATGTCGGAATTCAACATTGTCACTTTCATGCTTGGGAGTTGGAGATACCGGCATTAGACCGAATGCACTTCGGAATTATGATAGTAAACCAACATGCACATGTACTTATGTATCTCACAGCTGCAGCTACAGCTTCCCTGTATGCCATTACGTAGCAATGGTGTTATCCTCTTTTACTTCCTAATACAGCATGTGTTACATGTGGAATATATTTGGGTTTTGATTGCTAGTCAGGCGTACAAGTATGCTGCCTATGCAGTCCCTGATTTTGTTCAGGTATACTGCTTATGTATTTTAGTGTATTCATTCTGGTATGCTGCTTCCGTATTTGTCTGATTATGTTCTGGTATGCTGCTTCTGTGTTTCTCTCAGTTTGTACAGCTATGCTGCTTATGTATGCGTCATAATGTGTTTGGATCCTGACAATTGCTTGGCTACCACGGCTGTTTCCACTGTCATATAACAGCCCGGTTATGGCCGTTAGGGATTGTCTCATTGTGCTGATTTGCAGAGCTGTGTTGCTTCCCACAGCATGTCTGTCTATTGGCCGCACCGCTCTACAGTCTAGTGGTGCTGTGGCCTTCTGATTTTGGCGTTATAGCTTGCAGGCAATTGTCTCGCGATCTACACTCCGGCACCCTTCATAGGTACATAGTAGGCTATTGATCTATAAGTTTCTTTAGGAGCCTAGCCCTGCACTCCCATGAAATTTTTTAGCCCTTGTAATTTAAGTTTGAATAACCCAGAATCAGGCAGAGCATTTACATGTTATTCCTGTCCAGAAGGGATAAGGGTGCCAAACAAGGGATGAATTTGTGATTTCCCATCCATTCAGCCAGATTACATATGAATAGAGTAAAGGAAGTGCTTAGCTTTATGTGGAGAGGAAGATGACTCCAAAGTCATGGTATTCTCTGCGATACACATTTCTCTGTCTCTCCCCAATATCTCCTATTTATGATGTACAAGAGATTAAGAGGTCTTGTGTGAGTAAACAACAAAATCATCCACTACTGTAGCAAAACAAGAAGACAGTAAAACCTATGCAATAGTTTTATTAAGCACTTTCATCTGATAGAGGACTTCATCAGAATGAATAACAAAGTCATTGCAAACTTTTTTATAAAAGAACTAATCAGCATCATCTTCCAATTATCACATCACTAGCAATCAAACAGTTAATAAAAGCTATAAATCTTTAAAAAAATACATCACCACTACAACAAACATTTAATACAGTTTCATTCAAACCTGGAAATCCGTCTGCTTGCAGTTTAACTGCCATAAGTTTCTTTTCTCAAAAGCTGTTTTGTATAGCGTCCCCCTCTATAATCAAAAGGCAAATGTTCCAAAAAAGAAAAAGAAAATTTCTTAAAAAAGCATAAGTTACTGTGTGCTTAAACAAGGCATTATTACTATCCTTAACTCTAATGGTATATAAATCTCTTTAATTCTTATAGATAATTTTCTTGTGATCATACTTACATAAAAAAGGATTACAATGTGAGCAGACCACAGTGTATATTAAACCCATAGAGTTACAGTCATAATATGCATTAACTTTGATTGCTGTATCCATATGTCAAATTGATACTTGGAGCTTCCAAAATAGAATTACGAGTGCTGCAAAAAACACATTTAAACATGCAATACTTTTGTTAGTGTGCACTGAAGCTTTCTTGGTATTGTCATTTTCTAAAAGTCGCTTAATAGACATAGATTTTTTGCAAATGAAATTAGGAAGAGAAACAACATTATAAACCTCAGAGTTCCCCTTAAAAAATTCTAATTTTCACTAACAATTTTGTTAATGTTTGCATTATCAACTGTTATTTGTAAAATAAAACTACTGCTGTAGCTAGATCTTTAGCTACATTCAGTTCTTTTAGGCATACCTCCCACCAAAATGGGGGGGGTTTCATCTCTCTTACATTTGATTTTTTTTTTTGCTGTTTATTCTAACAGACACAGATCATAGCCCTAGGACAGAACATATTAATAGCTTCTTTAATTCCATCTAGGAAAGTATCTTGATCTGTAGAAAGTCTGGAAAGCCTAATCATTTGGCGCCTTGGGAAGTTCTTTCTCATAAAATTGGAGTGGGCACTAAGATAGTGCAAATAATTATTTGAAAACATGGTTTCTTGTAAATATTACTGGAAAACACACCTTTATCGGAATCCCAGCTAACTGCAACATCTAAATAAGGCATGTTTTTCCCTAAAAGCATTAAAGAAAAGAAATGGGGAAGGCAGGAAAGTGATGAAATGGGGAACAAGCAAGGAGGAAAAGCAGAGTGAAAGGAGGGCAGGAATGTGCATCGGGTATGTTGGAAAGAACCATAGCCATCCATTTCTTCAACAGTAAAGCATGGTCACATATGCAAAACATTAGCTGAATTTGGATTGCCACCTCCAGAGAAAGGGGTAACCACAAAACAATCATGTTGTATAGCCAATTGGACTGAATCAAGGGTTCAAGGAGACACTTGTGCAAAATGGAGAGCTATGTATGGGACATTTTTTTTTTTTTTTTTGTACGGGTGCACTTTTTTCTTTTGCAGAGAGAGAGGAATGTAGGGGAAGGGACGTAGATATGTCTGGGGCAGGTAGGTTGGGTAGGAAAGGAAGCAATCACTGACAGACATGACATATAACACAAGACACAGGAACAGTGAAGAACACAAGAGGTGGGTGAACACCATGGTTGGGATGAGAGTGGGTAACCCGAGGTCCCTTGCACATCAGGCTGGGTGACAATGAGAACTGAGTCCTCACCCACTGGATTGTCATCACTGTCACCTCACTGCACCCCTGGCTGCAGTGCCTGATATCTGCATCTCCTTCAAGCATTTTGAACCAGGATGGAGAGCAGGCACTCCATCCGGCGTAGGCGTGCACCCCAGTGCGACACACAATTTTATGCAACATCCCAGTTCTTCTCAGGTGATAAATTCACCATCTCTGCCACTGCTCCTGTAGGGAACCACAGACCTATCTTCCAGGGCAGAACTACCTGAGGGGCCAGTGCAGGGGCAGCAGAGTGGGTGCTGCCAGGTCATGCACCAGGTATGCTGGGCAGCTGTGTTGTAGCCGGTGGAGTGGGGGCAGGATGATCCTGTGGGATAGGCCTACCCTGCTGTGCTGTGGAGAAAAAAAGAGAAGATGAGGGTTGGGATGAGGGGAAAAAAGGGTAGAACATTAGTAACTTCATATGTGACATACAAAGCATTGATGTAATTATTTGACTATTCTGTTACCTTTACTTTTAACCTTTTAACACTACAAACTCCTAACAAGTTTCTTTATTACTTTTAAGACTACCTAGTTCATAGCAGATGTACACTATAGAACAAATTGCAGCCAGCAATCTTTGATGTGTGCATATATTGCACATATGTGTGTTCCAGTTATACTGATTACAGTTTATAGCAGGCCATGTGTGCCATTGGTATAGAGGTCTGAAGTTACATTGCAATAATGATGAAAACGTAACAGTACTGTATATTTGGGAAGTGTAGTTTTTGAAACCATAACCGCTGACTACTCTCTAATACTGTACTGTTATTTTGTCCTACAGACTACTGCATGCATACTTTCCTTTTACAGTTTAGAGATAGATACTCACTGTTATTTGAGAATATGGAACTGTTGCTTTGTGCTACAGACTAAGGCATGCATACTTTCTTTTACAGTTCATAGGTTCATAGGTTCATACTAGGCTATCTGCCCTAGGGCATTTATAAGCCTAGCCAGAATGTGTTTCCACCCATTTTAAATTTATTTTAATATTTTTGCCCTTTTTTTCGAGTAGTATATACTGTCTCTATCTAACAGTGACACAGAAACTCAAGATTCCTCTCTGAAGAGAGTCAATGAGGACTCAACCTACCTGGGGGATTTTATTCCAGAGTGAAGGAGCCTCCTGGGTTATGAATCTGTCCCCTCCAGCATGTCCTATTTATTTCATGCTGAGGTTCAAGTCTAATACTGATCTCCCCTTCCCTTTTTTTTTTTTGCTTTATCCTTAGCTGCTTCCTCCTTCTATTGTATAGTTTGTTGTTGTCCACCAGACAGACAGGACGCCTGCCTTTGGAGGATTGGGTGGTGGTTTTTGGGATTTTGCATGATCCATGCATTCCTGAAGGTGTTCATAGAATGCTTGGTCTGGCCCTTCCTTTGAAAGTTCTTCTGAAGTTTTTTTGTGGAATTTTTTTTTTTAGAAGTTTCAACAGGGGTTTTTTCTGGGCAGGGGGTGGGGTCTGATGCAGATATCCAGTGAGATTAGTTATGGTCTGATCTTACCAGTGAGGATACACTTCTGGTCTGGAGCATACATCCCCCCATGTTGGTGGGTCAGTATCAGTATGTTTTCCCTCTTGTGGGAGTGGTGTAACAAGTGTTGTTCCATAGCATTTGAGTTTATAAATCTAGGAACCTTTAATGGGTGTTTAATGCGAGTAGTCTGTTAGCCCTATGTTTGGGTAGTTTAATAGACCAATATAATGGTGTTTGGACCTTCATTTTTTTTTTTTCCAGTGTCAGGAAGGCTGAGTGGGGGGGTTGGGTTTTGGGGGGTGGTCTGTAGCAGGCTATAAACTGGAAGGCAGTTTTACCCACTGTTAGTTGCACATGGATAGTCTCTGCGGTGGAGTGGGCTCCTGGGCCTGAACCAGGTTTCTGCTACTGCACAGATATGTCGATTTCTCCATGCTAAGAGAGAGTTTGAGTCGTGCATCTTGAGGTTTAGAATCCCTGTGATACCTATGGAGGTTTGTTTTTCTGCCTAAAAGGGCACTAATATCAAAAGGCAGTAGCAGAGCCTTGCCAATATCCCCAGATGATGGAGATGTGAGTGGTAGGGCCCCTAGCTTAGCGGCATCTTAACTCCGTCATATATCATCCAAAGCTGACAGCATTGGATCCTCTGTTGAATTGATCATCTTGTTCTCATATTGTGGCATCATTCTTGGTGAGGTAAGATGCTACTCAAGGTCAGGCTCCAGGGGAGATCTCAGGTCATTCACACCAGCAGCATGGACAAATGACTGAGCCATATTTGTACCTGCCTTGGACTGGTCTACTGTGTGTTGTGTTATGTGGATCCCTAGCACCGACAGGCTGCTCACTTCAGCCTGCCTGCCTTGATGGCGAAGTCAGGTGTATTAAGTAAGTCAGGTGTGTTGTTGAGTCTTAAGGGCTGACTGTTTTTGCACACACTGGTGTTGGTAGATATGTGTTGTGTTGTTTTTTTTGAATGTAGCGCTGCTTGGGTGTCTGCTGCTGGTCTCTGCTGCTTGCGAGATGATCTTTATAAGTCGCTCTGTTTTATGTTTTTTGTATGTTGTGTGTTTTGGTGTTGTTGGAAGTCTCTATGTGAGACTGTATGTGAGACTGGAATCCTCCTGATTCTCCTTTCCTTCTCCTCTGAGTTAGGTTATTAGAGAGCTTAGCCTCAGTTATATGGTTGCATTGCATCTCTGTTGCATCTTGTTGTTTGTTGGGGAGGAGGAGGGTTCTGTGTGTGGTACATGTTGTAACATTGCCTGCCAGATTCCCAGATTCACCAGCTGGACCGGAGAGAGAGATTGACAACTGACCTTTGGAACATGCTAGAATAATATTGGGAATTCCCAGGATAACACAAGCAACAAAACAACAAGCATATAAACAAAGCTATATTCAGCAGGCCTGGATCTAGTCTATGCTACAGAATAACAGACACTGCCTCTCAATCAGCAGTTTCCCAACAAGAAGGATGCAAGCTACCTGTTCTGCCACCACAGTGCAGACCACAAACCCTCTCAGTGCAAAACAACTGGGCAATATGCATGGTCAGTTTGATACAACTGTATGAAATACCATCTAAGCTGTCTTTAACTTTTAATGCTACAATAACAGTACTGTTCTGATGCATATATATGACATGCTTTTTGCATCCTTGCCAATCGAGCAGCATGCGATCTCGCATTCAGTTCTCGTTCTATGGCAGCTATGGAAAAAACAGAACAGAATGCCATTATGAATACCAGTCTTGACTATATTCAGCTTTTAACTCTTACAATCACTGCAATTGATACTTACACATCTGTGGGGTGTCCCCTGTACTAAATTCCCCTATCCAATGGTCGAGGGTATCCCATTTCCTCCTCCGGAGGTCATCAAAATGATGTCGGCATTGTTCATCAGTGTGTGGCAATACTATTCCGGACTTCAGATTTGTATTCTGAGCCTAAATTGTCCTGATGCAGCAACTGGGGCTCATGCTTCTTAAAAGAGAACTGCACCCACAGACTCAAAAACATGTTTATTTCATCATGGTTTGGTGTTTCTAACATTTAAATACCACTCTGGGACTTTTTACAAGTTTTTAAATATTTTTATACATAATTTCTCAGTCTGACGACATAGAGTTAGGCATCTTGAAGTAATTCTGATTGTTTAGTCTGCCTCTAGGTATCTCACAATGCAATGTTTGTAAAAAATCACATCACGCAAGCTTCCTTTTTCCTAAAGCTCCTGTCACTGCATTGATTTTACATGCATACACTGCTGTCTTTTAGTCAGCTAACATTATGTAACATTTCATGCCATTCAGTGACTACTTAAAATACAAACAGTGCAAATGCCACAGAACAGACTTACAAAGTAATTTTTACTGCTGCTTCTTTTTTAGAATGGCTAAACTGCAGTCTTTTGTGAAGCCTGAATTTGTACTATTTTGACTCATCTCCCATCCCCCTTCACACCTAACTTCCCTAGCTGTCAGTGCTAAGGGTAATTTGAGCTGTTACCTACTGTGACTGACAGCTCAAAGCAGGAGACTTGACTTGTGTACTGTTACCTTGTTTCAGCCTTTACTTTCTGTAAGGGTAGGGGAAGGACCAGGGAGCTGTGACATCACAGCATGGGAGGGTTTTTAGGACAGTAGTGGTGATGTCGGTTTGGGAAGGGAAATGGACAGAAAACTACCTGTATTCAGTGGCCTTGAGGACATCAGTGAATTGGAGACTGCAGCAAGGGCGGGACAAAAGTTTTTTGAAAGTGAAACCACCACAGTACAGTAAGGTACTGTTCTAGTGGAGAAAAACAGTCAATTTAAATATTTTTAAATGCTGTATTTTTGTTTATTCATAGCAGGAACAGTAAATAGGGAGAAAAAAGAAAGAAAAGTTGATCATTTGATAATAGAATCCCATTGTTGTCCTTTAACTAGGAGTCCAATAAGCAATCTGGACTCTTGAACACCCCACCTCTCTGCTCAGAAGTGCACTCCCTTACCACAAACATCAGACATGCCTACCATACATCAAGCCCAATGTAGAATGAGCACTTCCAGCCAAATGCATTTTGTATCCTGATGTTTTCCCACCAATTGCACATGCCGCTCTTATTGATAGTGTGCACTTTTTGATTTTGCAACATTTGAAAAAGATACACATCATTTAGTATCACACAAACATGGTAGTCAAGGGTGCACACTGCTAGGCAACATGTTTGGATGATCGCAAGAGATATGCAACAGTGGAAAGCAATGCAACTTCAAGGTTATTTGATATACAGACACTTGTGTAAATGTGTTACTCAAATGGGAAGGCCATGCCAGTCCAGCCAGCACAAATATACTTGCATGAACATAGTACACAGTATATCCGCAGTCATACTTTTAATAATAAATGGACAATACATAGAAAATAAATAGGTAAATAACTGGCAATATTAGTGTCTCAGCTCTCATATGTATAAATATCAGCTACACAATGTCAAGTGTTATAACTGAGACTGACTATAATGTGAAGTGGAACAACATTAAAAGTGTATGGAATATGCTGTTCGAACCCTGGACTATGTGTATGACAGTTCTACACTTACAGCTGTTGCCCCAAGAAGGTTCGGAAAACAGATGGATACGTTGCACTTCATTGCTATAATCTGCACTGTCACAACAGTAAAACAAAGTTTTCACACCTTTTACTAGAACCCAGGACCATCTGCACTCCAGACCTACACTTAACACCTGCTGTCACAGGATTACTTATTTGACATTCCCTATCTTAGTATTCATTGTGAAGTTCTTGTTGTTAATCACAACATGACTTCACTTACAGTGTTTGGGCTATGTAAAATAGTATTAAATAAATGCATCCTGTTTATGTCAGTGGATGTCTGGGTCCAGTCTGCAACCTAGGTGGTCCATTTGTCCAGTTTGTGCACTGCCGCACTTCGTGCAAACCAGATGAGCACAGCCAAACGCGTTTGTAATAAGTGGTGCATCGTGCAAACACTGCACCCACCCCAAAAGGAAAAAAAATTGGAGAAATAGTTGAAATGAGAAAAAACTATTTATGGCAGTGCCCCAAACAGACTTTAATGATGAAAACTCAAGAAAGGGAAAAGCAATTGCTGTGCTGTCATACAATCCTCCGTCATGGCCACCAACCTTACATGGAAATGCTGTCCACATCATACCTCTCAACTATCCAGATTTTTGCAGAATGTCCAAATTTTTGCCTCATACTTTTGGGCTGCTCCTTGTAAAATTTGTGGTTTTCTGAAAAATCACTGAAGATTGAAGTCAGTAAATAATGAAATATTGAGTTTCCTACTTCATATCCTTCAAAAAAATGCATGCCAACATAAAATCTGTCCCTATTTTTGGGCCTTTGTTCCCCCATTATTTTAGTCTTTGTCCACATTTCTTGCACTAAGAGGATGAGAGGTATGATCCACATTCACATTCATATTAGAGGTTTTGCAGCCAGCAACACTGGTGTGAGCCGTGAAACCTTGCTTACGTGTGCCACGGCTCAATAATATGCATAGCGCGATACCACATGATAAGCAACATTGCGTATGCAAAAACACTTCATGTAGACTCTGCACAAAACCTACATGGAGTTTATTGGATCCCCCTGACTATATTATTAGACCTTCTCATTGTCTTTAATAACCTTATGTCTGTAGTGATTGATCTTTTACATCAAACATGGCTCTCACAGGCAGCGTCATCTTTTGCTGCTTTTTATGCTTGGATGAAGTGTCCTGTAAGCTCTCTGCACAGTAATGACAACAGCCCTTGGAGCAGAACAATCTTCTCCTGTATATTCTAGACACAACCTTAATTTCCTTAGTGAATTTTCATTAGATGGCCTCTATTTTATTTTGCTGGTCTTTCAAACACTGTACCAAAAGAATAAGACCAAAATCTAACTTATGTCTTATAAGACTGCAACAAATGCCATGCATAATCTTTGAACTTCTTGATTTTGTATAGCCATATAGTTTAAAGCTATCCTTCAGCAGGCTGTCTGCATGCACCTTGAAGTTTAAGTCCCCACCCACTAAGGTGCCCCATATTTTTGTAACGTGTCACAGATAGAATTTCTGTACCATAATGGCAATGATTGTTAACTTTAATATGTCCAAAGAAAATATGTTTAGCCTTATTCCTAGATATAATTATGTTATTTGATGTAACTCTACTATTTGAATTATTAAGACATGACAGAAGGATGTTATGAGCGTCCGCTCTAGTTATTGTCTCATCAGTGTGCAGACAGAAACATGCCTGTAAAAGGTCTAGGTCAAACAGATATAATCTAAAAAGACACAGACCTAGGAATGATCCCTGTGGCCCACTGCCCATATCCCATCAAGTTGCCAATAGGGCTGTCAGCTTTGTTCACCAGTCATGTTTGATCTCACAACAAATCTCATGTCCAGATTACTAGTTGTGACAACACGTCCATTCAAGTTAGTTTGCTTACCAAAAGTAAACTACTTAACTTGACCAGAAGCACAACTAAAATCTATTTATAAGACAATCTGATTTTAACTTTTCTTCCAGTGCCCTGTTCACATTATTATAGAAGTACTGACTACAAGTTATTACTAATATACATACCAATGTATAAGGTGCTTTCATTCACTTCTAACTCAGACAGTGCTTTATCTAATATAAATCTTACCATGATTTTCCTGAACATGGTTGTAAACCTTTAGGTCTACAGAAATCAAAGTATTTGAGAGTTCCCTTATTTTTAAAATAGTTTTCACTGTGACCATATTCCAGTTTGGATGTATTTCCATTCTCTCATAACATTTCTGGAATATGACTTGTAAAGGTGCCTTTTTTGTTCCTTAATATTTTAAATGATTATCGGTCACCCCTTGATGCCATAATGCCTCCTTGTAATCCAGCACTGTAGGAAGGATGGGGTGAATGGTGTATCTGCTCTCACTGCTAACTTCACTGTCTAGTGTTGGCAAGTCACACCTGAATTTAGTAGCAGTCCTAAAAGCAGCAATCACTATCCAAACAGTTTTCTAGGTAAGTACAGAATGGAAGTAGATTGCCAAGCTTTTCTTTCATGTGACACATGCATACACACCTACAGACAATTTAGAGTCACAAATTATTTATTTATTTATTTAGTTAATTTATTTATTTTACATTTGTTTACCTTTGAGGTCTGACTAGACAGAGCTGTTTGTTTTCAGCGGAGACCTGGGGAGAAAAGCTCCAGAACAATTGCTTACATACTATACATAAGATATTTACATGAGCATTGTGGTTTACACATTCAGTCATAAAATTATAGCAGAAAATAACATATGATTGCATAAGATATTTACATAAGCATAGAGGTTTAGACATATAATTAGAAGCATATCATGCAGTAACATATGATGGTTGTTCATAAAGTATGTTTAGTAGATATAATCTTGAAGGTGTACTGAAGATAAGACAAGAAAGGAAAAACTAAAAAAGGAGGAGAATATAGACAAGCTCATATGAGGTGCATTGACATTTTAAGGGAAAGCTTTTCAACTTAGTCTAGGGTAGAGTTAGTGGGTATAGATGGGGCAGTGGGGAGTAGGTGGCAGTGAGTTGGTAAGTAACATGTGATAATATATAGTGCATCTGTGGGAGTTTTAAAGAGGTTGGATAGTGGGTAGGGGAAAGGAGTTAGAATATGTCAGCCAAGTGCTAGGCAGTTACAACTAATGTGATAATATGTGGTGCAGCTGTGGGAGTTTTAAAGAGGAGGTTGGATAGTGGGTAGGGGAAAGGAGTTAGAATATGTCAGCCAAGTGCTAGGCAGTTACAAGTAACGTGTGATAATATATAGTGCATCTGTGGAAGTTTTAAAGAGGAGGTTGGATAGTGGGTAGGGGAAAGGAGTTAGACTATGTCAGCCAGGTACTAGGCAGTTACAAGTAACATGTAATAATATATAGTGCATTGTGGGAGTTTTAAAGAGGACGTTGGATACTGGGTAGGGGAAAGGAGTTAGAATATGTCAGCCAGGTGCTAGGCTGTTAAACGTAATGTGTGATAATATATAGTGCATCTGTGGGAGTTTTAAAGAGGAGGTTGGATAGTGGGTAGGGGAAAGGAGTTAGAATAGGTCAGACAGGTGCTATGCAGTTACAAGTAACGTCTGATAATATATAGTGCATCTGTGGAAGTTTTAAAGAGGAGGTTGGATAGTTGGTAGGGGAAAGGAGTTAGAATATGTCAGCCAGGTGCTAGGCAGTTACAAGTAACGTGTGATAATATTCAGTGCATTGTGGGAGTTTTAAAGAGGAGGTTGGATAGTGAGTAGGGGAAAGGAGTTACAATATGTCAGGTGCTAGGCAGTTGCATGGCCAGGAGTTGTACACCTACTTCATGTCTTTTGGAATTGGGAAGAAACATGAGTACCCAGAGAAACCTACATAAACACAGGGAGGACATGCAGACCGCATATGGAAGGCACCCCAAACTGGAGACCTTCTTGCTGTGAGGTTACAGAACTACCTACTTTATCATATAGCACCAACTTGTGAGGGGCACTGAAACAACTTGACACTTCACAAGCTGTTATTATGTCATCATGCTCACTTATAAATAGCTTGCAGACAACCTTTTTATTATTTTTCTTCCACATCTTAGCCATTGGTGGCACATAAATTTCTGCTATTCATATATGTTAATTATACGTTTTCACACTTAGGAAAACACATTCTATACAATTTTCAGAATTGTTGAAATGTTGCACATCCTGAACCTTAATATTGTCCTTTACTAGTACATAACATCACTCCCAGTTCCACAGTGTTCCTTCCAATTACAATAAAAAAGATTTATAGCCTTCCCAATCTAACATCCAATCATTTTCTTTCAAGGACATGTCTGCCTGCTAAACAATTGAAAACCTTGCAGAATCATGGTTCTACATACTGGGATACACAAGTTCTGATAAAAGGAACATATCTATAATTCATACTTGTTAACAAATGTCCACACCCAGCTGAATAGTTCTGCGGTCAGAGTACATGTTTATAGCATAGTGAATGCTGCCCGCAGCTTTGCTAATCTGTTAACCTTCTTGATAAATACCTCATTGTAACCCTACTTCACATAATAACAAATGGTACATCTCTTTCACCCAACATGCTTTCAACTGAGATAATTCTAAATGTGTACAGCAGTAGCTACTTACATTGTATTAACTGAGTAATACTTCATTTGCAGTCAGCCAGACTGGTTTGCAAAGGGTTTTCTGACTCTGGGGTAGTAGTTCTTGCATGAGTAATTCTGATAAGCAGTTGTAGGCCTAAGCTATGAAAACACATTTAGGACTAGGTTTGAGAAATCTGTTTTGCTGCTAAGAAGAAAATAGACATAGCATACATGAAGCTGAAACAAATTAAATAGAAATTATTAATAACTGTTATCTATTTTATTGTTTGACACACAAGTTTTACATCACTTGATAAACTTTTTTATGCACCCTGGTCATAGTACTGCTTTTTATTTATGTCAAGAAAAACAGTCCTGTGTGAACTTTTACCATATTCTGCCTCTCTCCTATTCCTTCTAAGACCATAAATCCTGATACTCATATAGTCTTATTTTTCCTCTTATTCTTTGGGTACCAAAAGATACTGAAATAAAATATGGGAGCCACAAGGCTGTAGCTATATCATCTTTCAGGGGTTCAGATATGCATGGCATAACATACCCCTTTCTTTGTCAGCAAGCATTGTGCAATGCCCATTGTTCTGAGTCATAGTGCAGGTGTGTGCTTCTGCACAGTTAGTATGCTTGGCTTTGAATACAAGCACTCCTTAGTCAGAATCACACTCACAAGTTTCTATAGCAAAAGTGCTTTTTCCAGGCCTCCATCCAGCTTGTGTTCTCATGGTAGAACCAAACCACATTTCCATTCCAAGGATGGGAGTACAACATAGGCCTCTTGCTACCTTCCCTCTTAGGCTAGTGTCTACAGCACCCAGGTGTGCCGGAACGTAATCAGGGCCTCATTTCTCTGCCATGAAATTTGTCAGTAAAGAGTATGTGAAAGGGATTGTGTCTAGATCTAGGGATGTCATTGCCCCCCCCCTTTACTCAGCCTTCATTAGGCCAGTCATTGGATATAGTGCACCCTTTGGCATGGGTCTGCCCAGATACATGCAATAACTGGAACGCCCACAGAGATACCTTACTAAAAGGATACAAGGCCTAAACAACATGTCCTACATGGACTGACTCAGAGACTTGTCACTATACTTGGCATCCTGCACACTGCTTAGAGGTAACTTGTACTGGTATGCAAAGCATCCTCCAGCCCAATATGGATGGATTTACTGCACATCAGCAAGCCAAATGGCATCAGACATATTAGGTATAGGCATCTAACCCTCTTCTGTAACATCAACAGAACAGTTTGGAGGGACAGGTATATTTTGCAGAGGATACATTGCTCTGGATCAACTCCCCATCCCCATAAAACAGACTTCATACCTGTCCATATTCAAGGGCAACTTGGGAAACAGAATATTTACCCCAAGACTGCCTTCTGTATTAGTAGTAGACAGAGGCAGCTCCTAAATCTTAGGATCATAGCAATTTAATTAAGCCTAGTTGTTTCATCCCAGTGTAATAACATGGCTACTGTAGTCAATACAAAGGATTGTATTTAGTAATGACTACCGATGTCCAGGAGGGTTGTGGGTGCTATCCCTAGTAAGAATTTATGGCACCACATCCACTCATCCAAGTTACTTTTGAACAGTGTCATAGAGTTGGTCTGTTTCCCATGAGCTGGTAGCCTATTCCAAAGATGGGGCAGTCACTGGGAGACATATCTGTCCCTCCAGCATGTCCTATTCAAGTTGCAGGCCATATTTAGGTCCCTGAAATGGGTAGCTATAGTCCCATTTGATTTACGGATGTGCAACAAATTCATCAGGTTTGGGTCCGAGAGTGCGCTGTAAGCCAGGCACAAGTTTCCCATTCTTCTTCTTCTTCTTTCAGCTTTTCCTAGTTAGGGGTCGCCACAGTGGATCAGCTGTCCACTTATGATTGACCGTGGAGTTTTACGGTGTCAAGTTGCCAGCCTGGCACCCACCCTTCCACAGAAGGCACACACACGCATGCACTCACGCCTAGGGCCAATTTATAGTGTCCAAGCCACCTACATTGGGATGTGGGAGGAAACCGGAGCACCTGGAAGAAACCCATGTGACCACAGAGAGGACACGCAGACTCCGCACAGAGGGCACCCCAGTCGAGGATCAAACCAGAGAGTCTCTTGCTGTGAGACGACAATGCTAACTGCTGCACCACCGAGGCCACCCTAGGCACATGTCTCCCATAAGAAGTCTATATGATACAGAGTATATAGACATCGACTTTAGCCAGTCTGTGGTAGTCACATGCTGGAGTCCCTTGATCTTCTTTGTTAGAAACCTCTGAAGTTTCTCTAATTGCTGCAGATGCTTTGTACGGTGCATGCCAAAAGGGAAGTTGTACTCAATTATGGGTCTGATTAGTGACTAGTATAGAAGGGTTATAACCTCCTTTGCTCTAGAGTTGATGCCTTTGCTAATCAAGTGTGCTATGTAGAAAGCCTTCCTTACTACAATAGACATATGGTGGTCAAAGTTAAGGTTGCAGTCAATTTGTGATCCCAGATTCCTTACCACTTCATAGGTACTTAGTGTATTGCTGTTGATTTGATAGTGTGAAGGGACGTTGTTTTTGCCAAAGGGAATGATGATGCATTTCTTTGCATTTAGTTTGAGACTGTCACTAAGACACCAGTTGCTGGTATGCGTAAGACTCTCCTGAAGTATACTGACATCATCTGGGGATTCAGTAATTGCACCTAGTTTGTAGCCATCCACAAACTTGGTCAGCCACAGCCCCTTAGTTTTGGCCTGAACTTCTGAGAAGTATATACCAAACAGTAGGCTGCCAAGCACTGACATTTGTGGCACCCCGCTGGTGACAGATCTCTTTGGTGATGTGTGTCTGGTCTGGGGGACAGTTGGCAACCCGTCTTACAACAAAAGGGTTTACATTCAGTTTGCTAAGTTTATCAATAATGCTTGAGTGTGGAATAGTGTCAAAAGCCTTTGCCAAGTTGAGATATTCTTTGTGCACATATTTTCCCTCGTCAATGGCTGTGGTCACATTTTTGAAGAAATTCACCAGGTTTAACAGGCAAGATCTGCCCTTGATGAAGCAGAATTGGGTTAGATCCAGAGTTTGGAGGTTGCCTATTTCTTTAATAATAAGGTCCATGATGATACAGTCCATTGCCGTACAGATGAGGCTGGTCAGACTTATAGGTCTATAATTCCCCTGGTCTGTTGCTAAGCCAAATTTGTGGAAGGGATTAACTGTTGCTGTTCTCCATTCTGCAGGAACAAAGCCTATGGTTAGGCTATTATTGATTAGGGTACTCAATGGTGTTGTTAGTTCATGTTTTAACTTGTTTAGAATACAGCCTGGGATGCCATCTGGTCTCACAGTGGCTGTGTTTTTGCCTTTACAAGGCTTTAATGACCTGCTCCTTAGATATGTAGGGTGGGGGGAGAGTTCAGGGCAAGGATTATGATAAGTTTAGAGGGGATAAGGAAGTGAAATTTTCACCAAATCTATCCTCTAACTGATTTGATATCTCTGTGGGGTCAGTGAGTGTGATACCGTTAGTTACAGGTTCAGCACATGCTTGGGTCCTACCTTTTAGGCTATGTACATAGCTGTGAAAGGCCTTATGGTTATCCTTGGCTGTGCTTGCTAAATTTTTGTCAATGGATCCCCTCAAATTATCTATGCTATGATCATTGTTATTCGCATTAGTGGTAATATGAGTATTTGGGTAAGGCCAATAGGATAGGTTAATTTGAGCACAAAAAAACAGAATTTGGCTAGGCTTAAAATGGCCTACAAATGCAGCTAACCTAGTATTTACCTATGAACCTATATACTTAGAAGTTTCTATTTCTCTCAGAGTTTTGCTTCTAATATGTACCTCCCTCCACTGGGTTGGGGAGTGCCATTTCTTAGCTTCATCTGTGCACAAATTCTCCTTGTACTGTTAAATGAATTTTTCTAAGTATGCTGAAAAACTATAAAAGCACATCTTACAGCTATACAAGTAGAAACAGTAAAGAGCAGGAGATGGGGATGGAGGAGAATACTACTGTGCTATATATTTAATTTCTCAAACTAACCTCTTCTGCTTCAAACCCTTTTTAGAAGATTCAACAAAACATTTCATCTTCGCTTAATTATAGAAATAAAATTAGTACTACCTGCTTAGGGAAAGAGAAGCATATTAAATAATAAAGAAAACAGAAAGTTGTTAATCTACAAAAATAAAAAAAATATCAGGTTCATTATAGATTCATAGGTTCATAGGTGTATACTAAGCTAATACCACTATGGCCATTTTAAGCCTAGGCATACAACCCAAATGTGTCTCACAAGTTATATGCTTTAGGTATTTTTATAGGGAGCGATTACTAGTTTCTCCCAAAAAAGTTATTTTCCTTCCCTGTAAACATGCAATATACAGAAAAAGCATAATTTAATAATTATTCCATTTGTTTTATGTTTGAATTTATTTCTGTTGGTCTTTCTTTCCTACGTTTGTTTCAGCATCTGCTATATCACAAAGGCTACTAAGAGTGGTAGCATAATTAGGTTAGTTCACTTATTCCAACGACTCCCTAATAAAATGTCGGCACTCAAAATAAGCTGAAAAAATGAAGACCAGAAAACCATAAAACAGCGAATTTTGAAAATCGCTCTCCCCTTAAAACTTCTTTTTGTATGGGGACAAGCCCATGCAAAAAGACGTTTTAAGGAGAAGAGCGATAGATGCACCAACTCAGAAATCACCATACCTCAGAGAAAAGTGAATATTCTGAGAAACACCAAGACAAAGATTTCAAGCCTGCAAAACCTAAAAGCACTGCTGGTGATTCCCTGCTAGTTTTTCCCACCTGCCCTCTCCTTTGTTGAACTGCTTTTTAAACCTAAGGATTTTAAGCTGCCCACCCCTACTGTAAATTGAGCTTAATTAGTTCCTCCCTTTCTACACTGCTGTTAATTATTTATTTGCCTTTCCTTATGCTTATATTGAAAAAGTGCATTTTGCCTCATTGTCTGTTCTACTGATTTACTTCATAGGTTCATAGGTGTGTCCTAGGCTGATGGCCCTGGGGCCTTTACAAGCCTAGCCATAGGATTACTTTGGCATCTTGCCACCCGACCTTAGTTCCTAGTGCCTCTGTCAAGTACAGCCACTGGAGTTATCCCCGGGGTGAATTTTCTATTTCCCATCCACTCATCAAGATTTCTCTTCAAGAGGGTCAGTGAGATGCTCTGCTTGACATGTATGGGATGTCTATTCCATAGCATGGGCAGTCTCTGGGTTATGAACCTGTCCTCCAGTACATTCTGTTGATTGTGGTAATGAGGTTGAGGTCTCTGGAGCGTGTTGTGTGGAGGGATTGGGATTTCTTTAGATGTAGCATTTCTAACAGAGCTGGGTCAGACATGGATTTGTAAGTCAAGCAGGAATCGCCTCTAAGTAGGCAATATGAGACAGAGAACAGTTGGAGATTTTTGAGTCTGTCCATATAGGACAAGTGTTTAAGGCCTATGATCCTCTCTGTGAGATGCTTTTGCAGCTTCTCCAGTTTTTGCAAGTGTCTAGTGAGGTACATGCCAAATGGGGCATTGTATTCAATGACTGGCCTAATGAGGAAAGAGTAGAGGGAGACAATGACCTCTTACTTCCTGGATGCAAAACCCTTAGTAATGAGATGTGCCACATAGAAGGACTTTCTGGCCACAGTGGCAATGTGGTGTTCAAAAGAGATGTTGCTGTCAACCTGTGTTCCCAGATTTCTTATAAAACCTTCTGTATTCAGTGGACTACCATCAATGTGGTAATTTATGGGAACCAGGTTTTTCCCAAAGGGGATGATGACACATTTTCTGGCATTGAGCTTAAAGCCATAGTTGTGACACCAGTCTTTGGTCTCAGTGAGGCCATTCTATAGGATGTCAACATCACTTGGGGAGTTAATAATAGCTCACAATTTGCAATCATTTGCAAACTTTGTCAGCCAGAGTCCCTTCTTGTTGGCCTGGACTTCAGAAAAGTAAATACCAAACAGGAGAGAACCCAGGACTGAACCCTGTGGGACTCCACTCATGACTAGTCAGCAGTCTGACTTGGAGTCAGCTACTTTCACACTATGGGTTTGATCTGTGAGCCAGATTGCAACCCGTCTAGTAATATAGGGGTTTATGCCTATCTTAGTGAGTTTTTCTATGATTCCTGAGTGAGGATTGGTATCAAAGGCCTTGGTCAAATCAAGGCAGGCTGTATGAACCAGCTTGCCTTCATCCACAGCTCTGGTGACTGACTCAAAGAAGTCGACCAAGTTGAGCAGACATGATCTATCCTTCACAAAACCAAACTGTGTGGGATCCATAATTTGAAGATTCCCTATATCCTTGTTTATAAGGTCCATGATGATGCATTCCATAGATTTTCATATCAGACTCGTCAGGCTAATGGGGCGATAGTTCCCAGGGTCTGTAGTTGCTCCTCCTTTGTGGAGAGGGATGACTGTAGCAGTGCACAATTCAGTAGTGACAAAGCTTGAGGTGAGGCTGTGATTGAACAAGGCACACAGGTGAGGTGCCAGTTCACTCACTAGTTCATGTAGAAAACAGCTAGGGATATTTTCAGGTCACATAGAGGCTGTATTCTTGGCCTTGGACAGGGCTGTTTTAACCTGTGCAGCAATAATACTGGGTGCCTGGCAATCTACTGGTATTGTAATTGGTCCTTTGGTGAGTGAGAGGGGCAAAGTTGGCACTGAATCTGCCAGCCAGTATAGTGTTAATATCTGTTGGCTCAGTATAGGAGGTACCATTGTGCAGTAGCTCAGAGGAAATCTGGGTATTGCCATGGAGATTCTTTACATAACTATAGAAGGCCTTGTGGTTGTCTTTACTATCTGCTGCAATTCTGTTTTCATAGCCTGCTTTAGAGGATTTGATGAAAGATCTCAACTTTTTGTTGAGGCTGATAAGGGAGTTTTTCCAGTCTTGGGACTTCACTTTATTCCGCATCAGTTAACTCCTTCTGTTGTAGAGTTTGTTTATGGCAGGAGACCACCAGATTGGCTTCCTTTTTTTGGAGGAGAGCATCTTGGTTCTATTGGGTATGGAGAGATCCATGCATTTGTGTACGTGTTCATATAGTGCGTTAGTGTATAGTGTATAAATCGGCAGTCATGCAACTATACTCCATTTGCATGGGTGCTGCGAAGTTAGCCACCTCTGTTTTTAGGAGCCCAAAGTTAGCTTCGGAAAAGTTTTTCATGGTGGTTACCTTTGCAGGGGGGAGGGGGGGATTTCCAAAGTGATTAGTTTGTGGTCGGATCTAAACAGGGAGGAGCTGACTATTGGTATAGAGCAATGGTCATCCATGTTAGTAATGACCAGGTCAAGGATGTTGCTACCTCTATTGGGGGTAAGAACAAGCTGGTCCAGGGCATTGGAATTAATGAACTCCATGAAACGTCAGGCAAGTGTATTGGTACATGAGTAGTTTTCCAAGTTAATGGAGGGGTAATTGAAGTTGCCTACTATGAGAGTATTAAGTTGGACCCTAATATACTCCAGGGTGCTTAGGAACATGGAGTGTAAGTCTTGGGACATAGTTGGGGACCTATAGCAGGCTATGACCTGGATCATTCTGTTAACCACTGTTAGCTGCATCTGAAGTATCTCTGATGAATTATATTGGGCTACCAGTCTGGAGGTGTGCACATCCTTTATGAATATGGAAACACCACCGCCTTTGGAGCATCAGTCCAAGTTCTGGGGCCCTAAATTCATTATCTAGCTAGCTGTTGGATAAAGTAGTACATTTTTACACTCTAGCAAACACCTGTTTTTACATCAAGATTTTGGTGGATTTTCCATCTAGTGCACTGGGAGGTAGCTTGGTCTGTTTAGGATGGGGAAACACTTGAGAGTTTTGCATGTAGTTTTATTGGCTGGAGGGCTTATTAATCAGCTTATCTTGTTTTTAATGCCTTTATAGATTCTGTACAATTGAGTGGCTCTTGGCTCATTTTTACAAAGTAAAGTACTTTTATTGAATAGTCACACTTTTATAAGCTGTTTAAAATATACTAGTGTATCCATATCTTTAAGTTTGTTTGTGGTAGCATTTCACTGCAGACACTCCTTTACTCTGCTTTTACATTAAGATGACTGGGATTAGTCATCTAGTGGCAATAGGTGTTTACCCAGTCTAGCTGAGCTGTGAAGCACACAAAAGGGCTCTAAGTATTTTTTGAACTTCTCTTATATACTGTGACTGTACTTTAGCAGTTTTAAAAATGTACTGTCTGCTGCTGCTTTAAGTAGTTAATTGCACTGTATTTCATTGTATCTGCTAGTTGTAGGGCCGTTGTAGGTAGTCTGTGTGGTTTTGTTACACTTGGGCTCCAAACCAGCTATTCTATATTAAGAACATGATTTTCTGCATCCTTGTGGCAGAAGTATACTGATCTACCATGTCTGAATTGGGGATTGTTGGTGGAAGGATTATTGTGAGCTTTCTAGATTGGTAGTTAGTTTAAAATTTGTTTCTCTTTGCTCATATTTAAGCCTCAAGTTTGTGCAGTGTGGCTCTTTGTGCAGATGTGGTTAGCATTGCCCTGTATAGATGCAAAAGCCCAGAACTCGTTTTTTTCCCTAAACAGCTGTCAGTGAAACACTTCCAAGCTGTTCTGCTGCTATAGGAGCAACTCAGTTGCTCATAGTGTTGCCTTATTGATCAACCTTAGCCTACACAAAGTATACGTCCCTCTTGTCGTCCCAGTACTGCTAGTATAGTCATGTCAAATTAACCCATTCCATAATAAAACATACAATAAGACCCTACTATCATGAACAGGCAGTTTCTAATCATCTCTCTGGCCAGCCTGACAGACATGGACTTCCTGAGGCTATGTAGCAATTGTGTCATGTATACTCACAACTGCTTACTCCAGAAACAGTCAAATACTTTATGTGAGAGATGTAGTTACACTATGAAATTGGAGGCAAGACTCTCACATAAGGACAAATCGAATGCTAAACAGCTTGCCAGCAGGCACACACACACACACACTTCCCATACTAAATAAGGACATGACACATAAACCCACATATGCAGGGATACTCACTAGTAACTTACCAAAGGATCAGAGACCTCCCAAGCAGAAACCACCTACACACATAATGCAAAAAACAACCGCAACACATAATAACACACACACCAGTGCCTCATAAAATTAGCCCATAAGGTGCAATACCACAAAACCTAATGTACTGGTCATAGGTGACTCCATTGTGAGACACAGTGATGTTCCCCTCATCAGGCTGGATAAAGAGTGGGTTACAGTTAGCTGCCTGTCATGTACCAGGATCCATCAAGTCACTCAAGCACTCGAGTCACTCAAACACAAGTACCGGTATGACTACGTCATAGTCCATGTGGGGGTGAATGACTTGAGATGTACCTCACTGGACTATATGAAGAGAGACATGACTGAGCTCTCAGATTATGTGTCATGTGCAGGTATAAGCCTAGCCTTAAGTAGCATTCTACCTTTTCCAAGGATGATGCCACAATACAAACAAAAATCATTGACTTTAACAACTGGCTTAGCTTTTGGTGTCAGTCCAAGGTGATCCAATATCTGTCAGTCTGGAAAGTCATGGTCAATATGCCACTCTGCTTTGCCAGAGATGGTCTGCACCTGTCTTCTCTAGGCTTTTTGATATGGACAAAGGCATTAGCCACACCTATTGTTCCTTTTTCAGTCAGTGTCAAAATAACCAACCTCCCAACATAACAAAATCCTCTCTAGGTAAACTCAAGGTACTGTTGCTTAATGCTAGGAGTCTAAACAGGAAACTACACTCTCTGAAAGCACTCCTCATTTTGGAAGATGCTGACTTCTCTGCAGTTGCCTTCTCCCCAGGCCTCTGCTGAAAAAGGACACTTTATCCAGTCAGACTTTCCTGGTAAACAAATGTAAAATAAAATAATAAATAAATAAGTGGTCTAAAGATTTGGAAAACACCCTGGCCCTGCAGGGCTACAATATTTTCCATAAATTTAGACCACAAACTGAGCATGAAAGAACCAAAGGAGGAGGAGTATACATCTTCACAAGTCATACAGCCTAATACGTTTCACATGGGTGATTTTAAGAGTCTATATTGAATCAGCGAACACTTAAAACAACAAACTCTGATTCATCAACCCTAAAATCCCAAACACTCAGAACAGTGATTTTTTTCAGAGGGAAAAAAAATCGCTGTTCCACAAAAAAAAAAAAATCCTAAAACAGTATATAAAACCCCCCCACCCCCACTTAAATATACCAACTCCGAGATTGCACCACAGTGGAGGAAATGGCAAACTCCCAAAACAGGCCCAGTGATTTTTTTCCCTGGAAAAAAAATCGCTATTCCGGTTGATCGGGATTGTAAGCTTTCAGTTACATAGGGTCAATGAATCAGCATTTGCTTTTTTAAGCATTCGCTGATTCAATATAGACCCTGATTTTAATTATCCTACCATGAACTGGGAAGCATACACAACCACAAACATGCTGGCTCAGAGGTTCTTGGACTTTGTCAATGCAAATGCTCTGGAATAGCTAGCCAACACACCCACAAGAGGTTCAAATGTCCTGGGCATAGTGCCACTAATATGGGAGAGCATTGCACCCTCCCCCTGTGTGATGTCATCCCTGGTAATATCGGACCATAAATCAGTCTTGTTCGATATAATTATAAGACCAGACACCCCATCAAGCTCAAAAATGCGTAGGAATTTTTTGAAGACAAATTACCTCCTACTAAGTGATGGTATAAGAAGTTTCAAACTCCTGTCAAACACAGATAACATGGACTCCTATGCAGAGGTGTACACCACTGCCCTGTATAACCACTTAAGCAGTTTTATAGAATTGGCTATACCTGACCGGATTAAAATCAGGTCTTGCCAAAAAAACAAGCCACCCTGGTGGACCCCTAGTATAAACAGGCTATACGACAAGAAAAATAAACTAATTTCCAAGAACAAGAGGCAACTGACTCAGCAGAGGAAGAAATCCTTCTTTATCTTAAACAAACAAATTAGAGAACTTATAAAGTCATCCATAGCTAATTATGAAGCAAAAATACCCTCGCTTGCTAAGGATAATCACAGGGCATTCTTTAACTGCTTACAAAATCTAAAACAGAATACCCAGCTATGCACTGAACTGGTTTTGGATGGCACTACCCATATTCAACCGGAAGTAATAGCCAACCTGTTAGCTGACAGGTTTGGAGCAAACTTCACACCCCTGTCCAATTATAGACCCATTTGCCTGAGTAGCCTCATCTACAAGGACAGGGAAAGAATCATTACGGACATTATTAACAAGGACATAAATGATCTCCAAATTCTGGACCCAACTCAGTTCAGATTCATTAAAGGCATATCATGCTTTTTAAACATGGTTGACTTCTTCAATTCAGATATTATACAGAAACTCTTCCAATTGATAATTAACCCCTGCATTACCAGATGGGTAGCCAACTGGCTCACCGACAGGACACATATTATCAAAGTGGGTGACTTCACCTCTAGGAAAACACCAGTCACCAGTGGCATACCACAGGGTTCTTTGCTGGACCTCTTACTGTCCAGAATTTATTTCTCAGAAGTCCAGGCAAATGAGGACGACATGTGGCAGATCAAGTTTGCTGACAATTGCAAATTGGGGGGCAATCATTGAGTCCTCCAACAATGTTAATATACTGCAGACAAGTTTAATGCAGGCAAAGCCACAGATTAAAGCCAAATGCAAATGCTAATTACATTATAGACAGCACCCCCCCAAGTGTACGTCCAGTGGTACATGATCTGGGTACTCAGGTTGATAGCAACCTGAACTTTGAATATGATGTATCCACAGTAGTATGGAAATCCTTTCTTGTCTGTGAGTCAGCTGGTTATCCACTGGGTGATATACAGGTTTGTTCCTAACCTTTTAAGTTTGTCAACAATGCCCATTTTGCCTTCATCCATTGCTTTGGTGACCTTCTCAAAGAAGTCCACCAGGTTGAGTAGGGATGATCTGCCCTTGACAAAACCAAAGTGAGTTGGGTCCAGGGTCTGAAGGTTTACTATATCTCTACTGATCATCTCCATGCTAATTCTTTCCATGGCTTTACATATAAGACTAGTGAGACTTATGGGTCTGTAGTTTCCAGGGTCTGTAGATGGCCCACCTTTGTGCAGAGGGATGGCTGTTGCCTTTCTCCATTCATGAGGCATGAAACCTGTTTGCAGGCTACAGTTAAATAGTAATTCCAAAGGCCCTAATAGGTCATGTTTCATGCTATTTAGAAGGCATCCTGGGATATTGTCTGGTCCCATTGATGCAGTGTTCTTGGTCATAGAAAGATCATTAAGGACCTGTTCCCTAGTGATAGTAGTGGGAGCTGTATTTGATTATATTTCCTGAAGGAAGGTTGAGGGGGGAGTAAATTTGGAGCTCAATTTATCAGCCAGGAGGTTTCCTGTGTCTTCTGGCTCAGTATAGGTGGCTCCATTTACAATGAGCTTTGCACACAATTGTGTATTGCCTTTGAGGATGAGGACATAGCTAAAGAATGATTTGTGGTTGTCTTTGGCCTGGGAGGCCAAACTTAATTAAAATTTAGATTTGGTAGACTTTATTTGTCCTCTGAGTTTGTTTAGTTTGATGAGAGTGCTTTTATCCTGCTGGGTGCTGCACCACCTAATGTTTGCCATGATTTTCTTACTCCTGTTATACAGCCTATTGATTTTGTGATTCCACCAGGGTGGTTTGTTTTTTGAGTTAGTTCTGTACTTTTTCTTGGTGGTACAGCTGCCTGTATGCAGCTATTAACATGCTTGTACAGGGATTCTGTGAAAAGTTCTGCATAGGCAGTTGTGTTCTCAGGGTTTATGGGGACTTGAAATTTTGCCAGGTTCTCACTTAATAGCAAGAGGTTAGCCTTAGAATAGTTCCTGAATATTCCAGGTTTAGCTGGGGGTTCAGGTGTTATTTTTACTTCAAAGGAGACCATTTTTTGGTCTGAACTTACCAGGGAAGGCATTACAGTAGGAGGTGTGCATCACTCTACCATATTAGTGAGGACCAGGTCCAGTATGGTTGCATGCTTGGTTGGTGTATTGACTATCTGGTCCAGGGAGTTTGTGTTTACAAAATCCAGGAATCGCTGTGCATGTACCTTTGGTGTCATACAGAATTCCCAGTTAATAGTGGGGTACTTAAAGTCACCCATGAATATGGCATTGAGTTGGATGGTTGGTGTTTCTAATAAGTTTAAATACATGGTATTGGTTTTCTGGGTTATATAGGGGGACCTATAGCTTGCAAGGAAGTGGTATTTTATTTTGCCTATGGTGATTTGAACATAGAGCAGCTCAAGTGCATTATCCTGTTTGACCAGCCTTGAAGTATATTTATCTTTGATGCAAATAGAGACACTTCCACTTTTAGTCCCTGCCTGTGAAATAGCTGGCCTAAATGTGTGGAAGGCATAATAACCTAGCACTGTTGGTTTGCTCTCCATGGCTGTAAACCATGTCTCAATGACTGCACAGACATCAGCATTCTCTAGGGATCAAACCAATAACTGAGTACAATGCTCCCTTTTGCATGTACCTCACCAGATACCTGCAACAACTGGAGAGACCACAGATGTTTCTCACCAAGAAATTACAGGGTGCACAAAACAAGTGCTACATGGAAAGACTGAAATCCCTGTCACTGTATTCTGTCTCCTACAAATTGCTAAGAGGTGGCCTTTGCCTGGCTTAACAGGGCAGTCTCTGACCCAGCGCTGATGAAAATGCAACACATTCATAAATAAAACTGCAGGAGGATCACTCGATCCAGGGATCTTAACCTAGCCTCTGACATAAACAGGTCATGCTGGAAAGATAGATACATCTCCCAGAGACTGCAATTTCTCTGGAACAGGCTTCCAATTCACATGAAATAGAGCCCCTCACTGATCCTCTTCAACTGCAGCATAGATCAATGGATGCATGACCACAAATTCACTCCTGGGGTGGCACCCATGTCCCTGCTGGACAGAGGAAGTCTGTAATAACTACCATAGACCCTTATCTCCGTGAGCTTCACTCACCCAACCACTGACAATTGGAGCAACTTGGTATAAATATGTCTAAGCTTGTAAGAGCTCTAGGGCCGTTAGCCTTGTAACCTCCTGTGAACCTACGAAATGGCATCTTGGACTTACTACATCTAAGTCTGTTCTGTTGGTAACTCAGTCTCCACATTTTGATATTTTAAATGGCTGCCTGTTCCAACTACACAGCCATTAGGAAAACAATATCTCTTAAACATTGGCATTTAAATGTGCCTCATCAGTCACAGATTGCTAGCATCACACTTCAGATAAATACTGTCGCCTGGAGTCTGAATAAAAGCAAAGCTTTCAAGCTTACTTTTCAGTTGCACATGAACAAGAAATCACAAGTTGTAATTATTTTTTTCTTATTAAATATTAGTTGTCCTTCCCTTTAATCAAATGGTGAGTGCCACAAAGAAAACATTTTCATCTTACTCTTCTAATTTTTTTTAAGCATTTAATTTTGCATTTTTTCTACAATTTATTTTCTGTAAAAGCACATGTGTCTTCTGATGTTTTGTTACAACATTTTTGCATTGCATACAGTGTTTTGTTGAGACAAGTCAGTAAGCTGGGAAAGGAAGATTAACATCAAAATTCTAATTATAGCTACAGTATTAAAAATTGCGAATGCAACACAAACCATTTCAGCCCAAGTAACATGTATTAATCACAGGGGTCAGATTTTTCACACTTGAACACTGAACTGGAGATGTTACTTTAAAAAGAACAATTAACTCAAAAAATTCAAGCCTATCATTCAAGCATTCCTTAAAATGCTATATCAGAGATGGCCACTAATGAAAACCAAAGAAAGCAAAGTTAGTAAAAATGCAGTTTGATGTTGAAAGGTAAAAGTAAGCAGATGTCATTGACCTTTTTAATTCTTTCTCTTTTGCATCTATCAACACAAAGTAACATACAATTCAGTGGCTTAATAAACATTCAATGGTTAGTATTACTACTAAATGGTGTTTGACTGTTTTTATGCATTATTTGTATAATTACTGTTGTAGTAGTACTTACATTATCATTCTTTTTATATTTATTTTTATTCTATTTATTATTAATCAGGTAAAACTCAGTCAGGATAACTATCTTAGATGTGTTTTATATATGCAACATGTTTCATAATTATTCATTTTAAGCAAGTCAGGGATACCACTTAGATGTTTTGTGATGAATTATGATAGTGGTGAAAGTAGAGAGGAAATCTTTTTAGTTCTCAATTTTCTATATGTGACTAGTGGGGCAGGGTTGATGTAATTGTTAAGGTCTTTTACTCACATATACAAGATTCAGGGCTTTATTCTGACCTATGACTGCTGGCTAGGCATATAATAGTCTTCAGACTGATAGCTTAGTATTTTCCCATAAGAATTTACCCAATAGTCAGGGATCTGGGAATGTACAGACAGTGTGAAGATATGTGAAGGCTGCCAACCTAGCTAGCTAGAATTTTGTAGATAATTCTATGTCATTGTAAATATGAATATTATCCACAGGCTTGTCCTCTTAAATGTAAGAAAACTGTGTTAAATGTTGAACTTCAAAAATATAACCACAGTGCACTCTGCTGGAAGAAAGCTGATAAGTCAAGCATTGTATGACTGTTTGATCTCAAAGCTCAGAGACATAATGTCTGGCCTGAGGAATTCCTTCTATTGTTTTGAGATGAGAGTTAATTGCTAGATTTTAGATATATTATGTCTTTTATTGCTGTGGTTTCCTGGCCAGGTGAAAGATCAGAGAAATGTTTAAACACTAAGTTTCCGTTAGCCTGGGAACCAGAGAAGAATGATGTAATTTAAAGTGAGTCAGCGGTGATGTATTATCAATTTAAGGGATCTCAGGGAGAGATAGATAGCATTTTGGAAGAACACGCACTCACCAGTACTCTGTCTTTGCTCTATATGTAAGTTTATTTAGAACTGTGGTTGATCTTAGAGTTAGATAGGAATTTAGTCAGATTTAGTTTAGCTGTTTTCTTTATTTATGTCAGACTATTCTATAGTATTATTTTAAGCATTTTCCTGTGATTTCTGAACTCTTGACGAGCACTGTGTTGAATTGAGAAGATTTGTCTTGTGTTTTTATTATTTATTATTAAATATTTTTAAACCTTTCAGCTGTGGCTGTTTTCTGTAGAGAGAATTTCAGCTCTAGAGTACTTGCATGTATTTGGTGATACTGTACAAAGCCACTCCAATAAGCCTTGCTGTTCATCCACTTACTTGGATAATAATATTGCACAGTAATAATTGGACACCCTTTGGTAAGGGCCTTTTTAGGAGTTGATAAGAGTAGTTGGTGGCAGTGATTACTACCTTATAGTCTGTCAGGAGGGGGCATAGCTGGAGAACCTGTGCCAGCCTTCCCCAGGAGTGTCTGTGTGTTTGTATATAAACCAAATCTCAAAGTGTGTGTGTGTGTGTGTGTGTGTGTGTGTGTGTGTGTGTGTGTGTGTGTCAGCTACTTGGTCAGGGACACAAAGCACTGGTTTGGACAGAGAGGGCACTGGATGTTTTGGCTTGACTACTTGGCTGAGATTTGTACCCTATAGCTGTGCCAGTGGGGAGTCTTATTGGGGATCTGGAGAGAAAGGGAGAAACCAGACCCAGAGTGACTGTGATCTCTGTGTGCTCTTAAGGGAAACTGTACTTTACTGTGTGTGTACTTGATATCCCACCCAATGTGGATGCCCTTCACAGGTGCTAGTGGTGAGGATTGAGGCTCTTTGATTACTGGGCCAGTGCATGGGCATCACATATTAATTGTTTAGCAGTGGTAGGATATCCATATCAAATATTAATTGTTTGATTGTGGTGAGATATCCACACCACATATTAATTAGATGGCAACTGGCTTGTAGTGGTGTGGATAGTGAATTCCTGTAGCTTGTGTACAGTGGTCACTGAAGGTGTTTTTGTACTCTAAATCAGCCACACAGTAAATATTCAGAGTTCAGATCACAACTGTTTTATTTCTTTTATTAGCTTAGTTAGTTAGGGAGAGCAGGCAAGCATGTCAGCAGAGGAGTATGGCAAGCTGACAAGGAGCCAGTTGGCTGAGATGTGCCAGGCCAAGGGATTGGTGCATGGAAACCTGACTAAGGAAAAAAAACAAGTAATCTCCGTGGTATCCCCGAAGTCTCAAAACAACCCACTAAAGTGTAGTGGGTCCAAAAACAAAACAGTGTAAGAAACTTCTCTGTGTGGAAGATTTTCAGTCCATATATTTCTAGTTAATCACTGTATATTAATCAGATCAGACAATAGTAGTAGAAGTAGCGAATGTAAACTCGTCTTAAGTCAAAACAAAACAAAAAGTAATAATAGAAAATATATAATTGTACAGCATTACTAAGTATTCGAAAGTAATCCAAGCAAGGCAGGCAGTCTGTTTCCATTCGAAAATCCTTTATTAAGTATACAGACAAGCGATCCAAGTAAAACAACAATAGAGTAATAATTTCCTCACAAGCTTTCTAAATATATATATACTTTTTATCAGGCATGGGAGTGGTTTATTGTGTTGTAAAACAAAGTGTTATTGTTACACATGTTAAATTCACATCCCTTCCCCCATCATTGTGACATTCGAGCTGGTCCTGCCCTACTGAGTAGCTGTCATAATAATATATAACCCTTATGTACTTTAAATAAAATTTATAATGATGTGGTACCTCTTATTTAACCAAATTATTAAGTAGATTATTAAGTCTGTGATTTTATCCAAGACAATATACTTCATGGCTGGAAATATATCAACCTTAGTTCATTTGGCAATCAAAATATATATATAAATATATACATATACATTTTACATGTAAAATCAATTTCTATTTTCATAACCAATTGTTAACAAAGATCGCTTTCGTCCTTCTAGACTTCTTCAGGTCTGTGTACAAGAACCCTAAAAACCTATATAATTGTATAATTAGTTAGTATTGTTATTACACATAATTTTGAATAAAGTGGAAAATAGAACCAGAAAAAAATAAAAATAAGAAAACATGTATGTATGATGATAGAAACAAAATATACACTTCAATTTCAACTGATTTAAAATGGTATTTAAAACCAATTTGTAGAATAAAATAAAATACAATTAGTCATGTAAAAAATGTGGCAATTTTCTAAGTTCCGGTGCACTTTTAATTGAACAGTAGTAGTTTAGTCCAGGCTTCCTAAAAGTGTTCAGCTTTAATTGTCACATGAGTTCATGTTTCTCCAGAATATTCGGGATGTCTCCTTCAAGATCACCCATGTCTATGCGATCCAGGATCTGGAACTTAAAACCTGTGTGTCTTTTATGAAGAGAAAGGTGTTTGGCTAGTGCATTATTTTTACATCCAGAGCGGAATTCTGACAGATGACATGAAATCCTATGCTTGAGTTTATTTACAGTCTTGCCCACATAGAATGCATCACATTCATTGCACTGTGCTCTGTAAATTACTTTTTTAGTGTTACAGTCACCCCCTGCACTGGTTTTAATGATCTTCTTTAAATAAGGGCAATAAAAACTATCACCTTGCTGTATAAATATACAAAATGTACAATTAGTTTCACATCTTTTAGTGCTTTTCTCACATGGTCTAGGTTTAAATTCAATAAAACTTCTAATGTTCCTGGCCTTCCTATAAACAAATGATGGGGCTTCACCTAAGATGTTAATCAGAAAAGGGTTTCCTGTGACAATGTCCCAGGTATCTTCAGTAATATTTTTGATACTGTGTTAATCCAAAGTGTATGTCAGAATGCATCTATTTTTGCATTTGTTATTCTCTGTGGAATTACTTAACATTTTTCTACTGGGGAGGTTGAGTGGAAGTGTTTCAGTCCTTTTCACTTCTATAATGGGTTCCAGGATGTTTTTTAACATGTGACTTTCATAGCCTCTCACTAGAAAATCTTTCTCTAAGTTGTTCAGGTTTCTCAAAAATGGTTCCATCTCTGTGGTAATTTGAGATAATCTATAGCCTTGGGAGTTCACTACATTATACTTGTTTTTTGTAGGATGTAGACTTTTACTGTGGAGTAATAAGTTAACCCTCATTGGTTTTCTGAATAGATCAGTGGTGATTCTGTTATTGTTGGTGTCCTTGGAAATCTGCATATCTAAGAAAGTGGTTGAAGTACAGCTATGGGAAGAGGTAAACTTCAGGAAGGGGGTTGTTTGATTGAGGTAAGTGATAAAATCTCCAAGCTGCAAGGTGTCACCTTCCCACACAATAAAGACATCATCAATAAAATGTAAATAGCATGTGACCTCTCCAAAGCCTTTGATATGGTTAACCACCAGTTACTTCTCCAAACTCTGACCACTTTATCCCTGGATAGCAATGCTATTCAATGGTTCAAGTCCTAACTGAGCGGTAGACAACAAGCAGTTCTATGGCAGGATAAACTATCTACTCTGCTTCCTCTTTCTCTAAGAGTCCCACAAGGCTCTTTTCTTGGACTCCTTTTATTTTCTATCTTTATCAATAACCTTCCTACTGCCATCCCAGATGCAACTTGTATTCAATATGCTGACAACTCTACACTGATCTGCTCTGCCTCCTCTCCAGGAGATCTTCTGTCATTAACTCAACAAATGTTTAACATAGTAGAAAACTGTCTGATTCTGAACCCTAATAAAAATTGTCACATTGTTTACATGACTAATTGTATTTTATTTTATTTTATTCTACAAATTGGTTTTACGTACTATTTTAAATCAGTTGAAATTTAAGTGTATATTTTGTTTCCATCATCATACATACATTTTTTCTTATTTTTATTTTTTTCTGGCTCTTTTTTCCACTTTATTAAAAATGATGTGTAATAACAATACTAACTAATTATACAATTATATAGGTTTTTAGGGTCCTTGTACACAGACATGAAGAAGTCTAAAAGGACGAAAGCAATCTTTGTTAGCAATAGGTTATGAAAATAGAAATTGATTTTTACATGCAAAATGTATATGTATATATTTATATATATTTTTTGATTGCCAAATGAACTAAGATTGATATATTTCCAGCCATGTAGTATATTGTCTTGGATAAAATCACAGACTTAATAATTTACTTAATAATTTGGTTAAATAAGAGGTACCACATCATTATAAATTTTATTTAAAGTACATAAGAGTTATATATTATTATGACAGCTACTAGGTAGGACAGGACCAGCTCAAATGTCACACTGATGGGGGAAGGGATGTGAATTTAACATGCGTACCAATAACACTTTGTTTTACAGCACAATAAACCACTCCCATGCCTGATAAAAAGTATATATATTTAGAAAGCTTGTGAGGAAATTATTACTCTATTTTTGTTTTACTTGGATCGCTTGTCTGTGTCCTTAATAAAGGATTTTCGACTGGAAACAGACTGCCTGCCTTGCTTGGATTACTTTCAAATACTTAGTAATGCTGTACAATTATATATTTTCTATTATTACTTTTTGTTTTGTTTTGACTTAAGACGAGTTTATGTTCGCTACTTCTACTACTATTGTCTGATCTGATTAATATACAGTGATTAACTAGAAATATATGGACTGAAAATCTTCCACACAGAGAAGTTTCTTACACTGTTTTGAAACCTGACAGACATGATTGCAGCTTTGGTCACAGCTGCATCAGAAAACAGTAATCATGAAGGTGATCAGACTGGCAGCGGAGATGTACAACACTCAGAAAATGGACAGCTCAACCTTTCTGCAGAGGACTTAAAAATCATCTGGGGAGAGACTTGACCTGGAGGCCAGGTGTTTGGAAACAGAAGCAGCAGAGAGACTGAGACATCTACAGGCTGAGAAGAATTAGAAAATGCTACGCCTGGCAGCTGAGGAGATGGAAAGGCAGAGCAGCATGAGAAGGAGATGCTGACTCTTTGCCAGAGTCATGGAGATAATGGGGAAGGGAGTAACTGGACCGCAGCAGCACAAAAGGTCAGTAAAGTTCTTCCGCAGTTTACAGAAGGGAAAATTTTTGATAGTTTCATTCATATGTTTGTGAGGGTATGTAAACAGTATGATGTTGACCAAAGGCTCTGGGTACAGTTCCTGACCCCCTTACTCCATGGTAAAGCTGTAACTGTGTTGTCTAAACTTTCTGATCATGATTTTTTTATTATACTGCTGTTAAGAATTGTCTGTTAGAAATTTTTAAGCTAGCACCTGAAACTTATAGGAAAAAGTTTCCTGAGCGTAGACACAAGTCAGATGAAAGTGTGTGTGAATATGTTGCTAAACGGAGCACTTATTTTCATAGGTGAGTGAGTGTCTGTCAGGTCAACACTTTTGAAGGGCTTGCAGACCTTCTGGTGAGGGAACAAGCTCTTAGCACTTTGCCTGATGCCATGAGGATCTGGTTAGCTGATAGACAATGTGCTACTTCAGAGGAGTTGGGGAAGAGGGGAGACCTATACCTAGCAAGCAGGGCATCCCTGCACAAGAAATGGACCCCCAGTACTGCTCATGGGTCTAAAGGAACCCATGGTGGGCAGCCCAGACTGCCCCAACAGAATCTGCCAGTAGCAGGGGAAGCCACTTGTCCAGGTACATGTCCAGGACCTAGGGTTAAATGTTTTGAAAGGAACCAGTGGGGCCATGTGGCATACAGATGTCCAAGGAGGCAAGGTGAGGAACAAAAGGTGAGAGAGTCAGGAGGTGGGAAAGACAAAATGGCAATAGTAGGTTGTCTCGAGATAACAAGGGTACTGGACTACCATCCTGCAGATGTCCTGAAAAGGGAAGGATTTGGATGAAGCAGTACCAGGTGCTTATGCAGTTACATGCAGTCAGGCTTCGAGACAAGCATGTGGGTCTGGTAGCCTAGAGGAGAACCAGACAGACCGCATATATGCAGCCAGAACTGGTGAGGTGGTTACTTCAGGGAGGGAGCTACTCTGTAGCAGTGAGCCTGAAGGTGAGCCACAGCTGCTTGTGGGTACTGATGTTCCCTTCTACACAGTGACTGCAAAGGTAGTGGTGAATAGTAGTACCCAGGCTGACAGTGAGGCACCACTGTCAGAGGATGCCAGACTTCCTGTGGAAGGGGACCTGGGAAGGGTTACAAAGAGAGAGATGAGACAGGCTCAGCTCTCAGACCCTACATTGCAAGGCCTGAGGCAGGTAGCTGGTGAGGCACCCGAGTCTCAAGGGAAGGGGGATTCTGTGTATTGGAATAAGGGTTACTGTATAGAGAGTGGACCCCTGAGGGAGGGCTAGAAGGTGAGAGGATAGTGCAGTTGGTAGTGCCTAGAGCCTACCATCTGGCATTTCTAGCCATAGCCCATGATATTCCCTTTGAAGATCATATGGGCATAAAATGTACAAAGAGATGTATTATGCAGAGCTTCTATTAGCCTGGGATTTTCTGAGATTTAACAGGGTACTGCAGGACCTGTGAGCATTGCCAAAAGGTAGGCAAGGCAGGAGATAAGGTGAGAGCTCCTTTGATGCCTTTTCCTGTGATTGAGGAGACATTTCAGAGGATAGCTATGGATATTGTGGGACCTCTGAGTACCCCAAGTTCCACAGGGAAAAAGTATTTCCAAGTTGTAGTAGATTATGCTACAAGATACCCTGAGGCAGTGGCTTTGTCCTCCATTGAGCCAGAAAAGGTGACAAATGCTTTGTTAGAGATTTTCAGCAGGGTAGGTTTCCCAAAAGAAATACTATCTGATAGAGGTGCCAGTTTCATGTCAGACCTGCTGGCTTGTCTGTGGAAGTACTGTGAGGTGAAGCACTTGAAGACCACCCCCTACCATCCTCAGACTAATGGTCTTGTTGAGATGTTAAACTCTACAATCAAGTCCATGCTATGGGCATTTGTAGACCAGTTTAAGAGGGAGTGGGACAAATATTTGCCCCATCTGTTGTTTGCTTACAGAGAGGTTCCCCAGGAATTCACAGATTTTTCACCCTTTGAGTTGTTGTATGAGCATAGGGTAAGGGGACCTCTACATTTAATTTGAGATGAGTGGGAGGGTGAGTGTGAATCTCACAAGGAGTCTGTTGTGGCATATGTCCTAAACCTCAGGACAAGGCTGAGGGAACTCATGGGCTTGGCCCAGGAGAACCTGGCAGAAGCCCAACAACAGGAAAAGTTCTGGTATGACAGGAATGCTCGACCTAGAGAAGTATGCTGTAGGGCAGCAGTTAATGGTTCTCATTCCTGTCAGACACAACAAGCTGCAACAAGCTGCAAGCTGCCTGGGAGGGATCCTACAAGGTGGTAAGAAAGGTAAGTGATGTTAACTACATGGTAGAACTGCTAGGCAGGAGGCAGGGGCGCGAAATGTACCATGTGTACATGATGGAACCTTATCATGATAGGGAGGCCCTTGTCCTGAGTATTTGCAGTGGCTTGTAGGAGGAGTCTGTGGGAGATCTGGTGACTGATCTCCTCAGTGAGGCTCGGACTGACACCTCAGTGGAAGGGATAGCAATGTCCCAGCAGCTATCTCCTACACATGTTTGAGAAATCCGAGCAGTGTTACAGGAGTTTGGGGATATGTTCACTGGGAAACCAGGGTGCACCCACCTGGTGCAGCACCAGATGGATACAGGACACCAAAGGCCTATTACCAGGCCCCTTATAGGGTGCCTGAGTGAGTCAAACAGACTCTGAGGGAGGAGATACAGGAGATGTTGGAACTAGGGGTAATTCAAGAGTCCAACAGTCCTTTAACTTCTCCAGTGGTGCTAGTGCCAAAGAAGGATGGCAGCACCAGGTTCTGCGTGGACTACAGGAAATTAGTCACACAGAGTCAGATGCTTACCTCATGCCTAGGTTGGATAAAGCCCTAAAGCAGCTGGATGGGGGTAAGTATCTTACCACCATTGATCTTACCAAGGGTTACTGTCAGGTAACCTTGACTCCCAGTGGTAGAGAGAGGTCAGCCTTTGTGACTCCTTTTGGCTTGTATGAGTTCACAAAAATGCCCCAGTGACTTTCCAGAGGCTGGTAGATCATATCCTAGCAGGAATAGGAGGGTTTGTCCTTGCTTACCTAGATGATATTGCCATCTGCAGCCTTTCCTTGCAAGAGCACCTTCAACATGTCAGGGAGATGCTGGGCAGACTACAGAGGGCAGGGTTGACCATTAAGCCGAGCAAATGTCAGTTGGGTATGGCAGAGTTCTCCTACCTGAGACATATAGTGGGGAGTGATAAGATCAGGCCAGATCCTGCCAAAGTGGAAGCCATTCAGGCATGGCCTGCACCTGTTTTCAAAAAGCAGGTGAGGGCATTCTTAGGGACAGCACAGTACTACAGAAAGTTTGTCCCCAGTTATAGCACCATAGCTCCTCCCCTCACAAACCTGACAAAGAAAAACAGGCCAGCTAAGGTACTGTGGACCCCAACATGTGAGCAGGCATTCCAGAAGCTTAAAGAAGCTTTGGGAGGACCCCCTGTGTTAACAAGTCCAGATTACAGCAAAGAATTTGTTGTGCAGGTAGATGCTTTGAACCATGTGGTGGGGGCTGTACTTAGCCAGATTTCTTCAGAGGGAGAAGAGCACCCAGTGTTTTTTCTCAGTCATAGGCTTCAACCCAGAGAGGAATGCTATGCAGCTGTAGAAAAAGAATGCCTAGCCATAGTGTGACCACTGCAGAAACTTCAGCCTTATCTGTATGGAAGAAAATTCACTGTAGTTACAGATCACACTCCTTTAACATGGTTACTGTAACCCAGCCAGCAAAATGCCAAGTTGCTAAGATGGAGCCTAGGGTTGCAAGCATATGATATGTCAGTGCAGCACCACAGTGGGGTTAGCAATGCCAGTGCAGTTGAGCTCTCAAGACAGGTAATGGGGCAAGGTATACTCAGATAGACCTAACCCTCTCAAGCAATGTTTCTCAAGGGTCACTTGAAAATCTAGCTTGAGTTCTCGGGGGAGGGGGGATATGTGAAGATATGTTAAGGCTGCCAGCCTAGCTAGATAGAATTTTGTAGATAATTCTATGTCATTGTAAATATGAATATAATCCACAGGCATGTCCTCTTAAATGTAAGAAAACTGTGTTAAATGTTGAACTTCAAAAATGTAACCACAGTGCACTCTGCTGGAAGAAAGCTGATAAGTCAAGCATTGTATGACTGTTTGATGTCAAGGAGACATAATGTCTGGCCTGAGGAATTATTTCTAATGTTTTGAGACCAGAGTTAATTGCTAGATTTTACATATATAATGTCTTTTATTGCTGTGGTTTCCTGGCCAGGTGCAAGATCAAAGAAATGTTAAAACTCTGAGTTTCTGCTAGCCTGGGAATCAGAGAAGAATGATATAATATAAAGTGAGTCAGCAGTGATGTATTATCAATTTAAGGGATCTCAGGGAGAGAGAGAGAGAGAGAGATAGCATTTTGGATTTTGTCTGAAGAACATCCATTCACCAGTACTCTGGCTTTGCTCTATATCTAAGTTTATTTTGAACTGTGATTGCTCTTAGAGTTAGATAGGAATTTCATCATATTTAGTCTAGCTGTTTTCTATAGTTATGTCAGACTATTCTACAGTATTAGTTTAAGCATTTTCCTGTGATTTCTGAACTCTTGACTAGCACTGTGTTGAACTGAGAATATTTGTCTTGTGTTTTTATTATTTATTATTAAATATTTTAAACCTTTCAACTGTGGCTGTTTTGTGTAGAGAGAATTTAAGCTCTAGAGTACTTGCATGTATTTGGTGATACTGTACAAAGCCACTCCAATAAGCCTTGCTGTTCATCCACTTACTATTTGGATAATAATATTGCACAGTAATAATTGGGCACCCTTTGGTAAGGGCCTTATTAGGAGCTGATAAGATTAGTTGGTGGCAGTGATTACTACCTTATAGCCTGGCAGGAGGGGACATAGCTGGAGAACCTGTGCCAGCCTTCCCCAGGAGTGTCTGTGTGTCTGTTTATAAATCAAATCTCAAAGTGTGTGTGTATCAGCTACTTGGGTAGGGACATGAAGCACTGGTTGGACAGAGGGGGCACTGGAAGTTTTGGCTTCACTTCTCAGCTGAGATCTGTACCCTCTAGCTGTGCCAGTGGGGAGTCTTATTGGGGATCTGGAGAGAAAGTTAGGAACCAGCCCCAGAGTGACTGTGATCTCTGTGTGCTCTTAAGGGAAAGTGTACTTTACTGTGTCTGTGCTTGTTATCCCTCCCAATATGGATGCCCCTCACTGGTGCTAGTGGTGCGGATTGAGGCTCCTTGATTACTGGGCGAGTGCACTGGGGTCACAGACAGTAATCTGGCCTTTGACCAACATGTGACCAAGGCAGTAAGAAAATCATTCTGTGTCACCCAACTTCTAATTTAGGATGTGGCATCCAGGTCCAAGGTCATTATAGTGCCACTTTATTCAGCCCTTATCATAACCATCATTGAGTATAATGCACTCTACCTGAATGCCCACAAAGGATCCTTACCAGGAAAATCCAAGATGTATGCACATTGTCCTATACTAATCACCTTAAAGCACTATCTCTATACTCCTTCAGATTACTGAGAGACAATCTATACTTTGCATTCAAGGCATACTTGGATCCCGCTGTGATGGACCTTTTGTATATCTGGAAAAGGAACAGCATCAGAACCACTAGGTCTAAGGAATTAAAATTTGCTTGTGACAAAAATAAGACAAGTTGGTAAGACAGATGCATGTCTCAAGGATCCTAATTGTCAGGAACATGCTCCCCATCCCTGTGAGGCAGAGTCCATCCCTAACCCTATTTAATCATAACCTTGACAATGGATGAAAATACGAAATTCACCCTGGGTCTGCCCATATGTCTCAAATAGACAGAGGCAGGCAGTAATACCCAAAGAAACACAACACCCACAAACCTCTAGCAGTTTCCAGACTAACATACTCTCTTCTAATAAACAGCCATGATACATGGGGACACAATTGGGTTGGGTTGCACTGCTAGGCTTATAAAGGCCCCAATGGTCTTTAGCCTAGCATATACCTATGAACCTAATTATCTGTGGTCAGGAACTCCCAAGTAACTTTCTTAGCTGTTGTGAATTCTTGTCATTGTTTTTTGAAGAAAGTAGTGAGGCTGTCTCTCCTCTGGTAGTGGAAATGCACAATATGGGCTATACCTGGTTATAAAAAAAAAAAAAAGAAAGCATAAAATGAAATTTATATTTTAATAGAATGCTTCCTTTAAAGTATTTTCTGTAAAACTGATGTTGTTGGAATGACTCCATGTATAGCCCTGATTGTGTAGCCTATAGTGTGTGCCACTTCAGTCTTTACATAGCTGCATTTAAAAGCACTTCTATAAACTGTAATGAACAGCTATTCTCATGCCATCTTTTATTAAAAGCCTTTTGTATTTGGCATGTTAGTGACTTTACCTGAAGTGCTTTTCATCTTTTTTCATTTTCGTATGATGTACTATGTATACTGAGTCATTCTTCAGTTAAAATACACAGAGAATCTAACTCTAGGCTTTTCATTGCTGCTTACTGCCATGACTCACCTTTTTACTGGTTAGCCTTGTATCTTTTAACTTGTTGATGTAAAGATTTCATTCTGTAATCAGGAAGAATGATTTTTAAAGCACTGCCTGCATATAAATATGGCTATAATAAATGTACCAGTACTGCATAACAGTGAAGCTGTCATCAATCAAGATTATGTATGTCATGCATGCAATTTAATCTGATGTTACTTTTAATGTCTGAGTTCTGACTAAACCTGCAGTGTTTATTTTTAAAGCTGTGAGTAACATATTATTGCCTACATCTGGGCACATTAAGGGCATATATCTAAGCTGTTTATGACCTCATAATTATACATAATGATATTATAATGGACTGTGACTCGTTTATTATTGTATTTTGATCATACTACCTCAAAAGGTAAGGAAAGTCAGCAAAAATGCATTGAATAACTATGCTTTCCAAATCAAGGCCTATTTCCTTTCTTTAATAAATGGCTGGAACATTTGTAAATGAAACTAAAAAACCTACAGAACAGCATTACCTGCCCAGTCAATATTGTACACACAAAAAGCTTATTCTGTTATTAGCACTATAAAATTTCATAACAGAAGCAGCATCATTAATATTTTAACAGGTTTCATTCTTTAATATATACATATGTATGTACAGACATATATAGGCGTACATAAAACATGCATTCAATCATACATGTACAAAAGGATATATATACATGAGTGCTTATACTTGTACACACACAGGTATGCATAAGCATAGATGGGCAAATACAAATGCATTTACATGCCTGCAAACACAAAGATATACATGCACATGCACACAGGCAGATATGTACATGCAGGTGTGCACATACAGATGCACATTCGACGCAAGCATGTCTACATGCACACAAATGCGCAGGGTCTATATTAGATAACCAAAAGTGCTACTCAGCGAATGCCCACATGAGTGAAAACGCTGGAAATCAAACTTCTTATTGTGGGGGGCTGCACCCCCCTCCCCACCCTCCACTAACTATATATTCCAACTCCGAGGCCTCACTACAGTAAGGAAAGGGCAAATATCCCACTCCTCACTGTACCCCGACCCCACAGACACCCTTTTGATTTCCAGAGTTTTCGCTCATGTGAGCGTTCACTGAATAGCACTTTCGGTTATCTAATATAGACCCAATGCACACGCATACACATATAGATACAATTATGATTTCTTAATAAGTAGGAGTTGCTTGTTAATTTTTGCCATAGTGTTTATCAGCATTATTTCTTTGATCAAACATTCATAAAATAATGTCCACTTTATGTCACAGCTGAGGACATATACTATGGCAGAGTTTTGAAGCACAAAAGTTTAATTTATTAAATGGTAACATAGACAGCACTTGGTTCGCTGATTTGGTTCTAATCTGGGGAGTTTTCTCTGCAGAATTTTTATGTCCTCCGTAGGGCTATGTGAACTGTAAATGTGGTTCCTGTTTCTTTCCATGTCCAAAAAAATATAAACATATGCAGGTAGATGAACTGCTGATGCTCCAAACTGTGTGTGCGCATGCATGCACGTGTGTGTGTGTGTGTGTGTGTGTGTGTGTGTGTGTGTGTGTGTGTGTGTGTGTGTGTGTGTGTGTGCGTGCGTGCATGTGTGTGTGTGTGTGTGTGTGTGTGTGTGTGTGTGTGTGTGTGTGTGTGTGTGTGTGTGTGTGTGTGTGTGTGTGTGTGTGTGTGTGTGTGCTTGTTTGTGTGTGTGTGTGTGTGTGCGTGCACGTTTGGTTATATCCTGCAATAGAATCATAGGATCATAGGAAGTTACTAGGCTATTGGCCATGAGGCCCTTACAAACCTAGCCAAGAATTTAGCCCATGTTCCAACAAGTCATCACCCTATGCCACTGTCCAGCAGGGCACAGGTGGAATCCCAGGGGTGTATTTTCTATTCTCCATCCAGTTATCCAGGTTGCACTTAAAAAGGGTTAATAAGGTACTCTGCTTGACATTGAGAGGGAGTCTATTCCAGAAAAGGGGGAGTCTCTGGGACACAAATCTGTCCCACCAACAAGTCCTATTGATGTCACAGACCGGGTCGAGGTTATGCATGTGGGTTATTTAAGTGGAGCTTGAATTATGGATATGCAGTAGTCCCATCAAGGTGGGGTCTGAGATTGCTTTGTATGCCAGACAGAGGTCACCTCTGAGGAGTCTGTAGGAGACTGAGTAGAGGGACAGGGCCTTTAGCCTATCTGTGTAGGGTAGATGTTTGAAACCCTGGATTCTCCTGGTGAGGAATCTGTCCAGCTGCTGCATGTGCTTTGTAAGGTACATGCTGAAAGGGGCATTGTACTCAATAATGGGTCGTACATGGGAAGAATACAAGGATGTTTTGACCACCTTTTTCCTCGATGAGATACCCTTACTAAGGAGGTGGGCCATGTAGAAAGCTTTCTGTACAACGGAGGCAATATGGTGGTCAAAAGTCAGTTTGCTATCAACCTGGGTGCCCAAGTTCCTCACGACTGATTGCATGCTTAGAACCTTATTATCAATGTGATAACTTGTGAGGACATCACTCTCCTCAAAGGGGATGATAATGGATTTTTTGGCTTTCCATTTGAGGCCATGTTTTTGGCACCAGTCATTTGTTTGGGTGAAACCCTCTTGGATGATATCCACATCACTAGGGGAATCGATGACAGCACCCAGCTTGCAGTCATCTGCAAACTTGGTAAGCCATATCCCACTGGAATTGGCCTGCACTTCAGAAAAGTATATTAAACAGCAGAGGCCCCAAGATTGATCCCTGGGGTGCACCTCTCATTACAGGTCTACTGCTTGAGGTGGCTTTCCCTGTTTTGACTAGGTGGGTTCTATCAGTGAACCAGTTTGATACCCATCTGGTAACATATGGATTGATGCCTAGTTGAGAGAGTTTATCTAGTATACCTAAGTGGGGAATAGTATTGAAGGCTTTGGCCAGGTCAAGGTAGGCGATGTGCACCATCTACTCCTTATCCATTAGCTTGGTGACTGTCTCAAAAAAGTCAACCAAATGTAACAGGCATGACCTCCCCTTGACAAATCCAAACTGTGTAGGATCGAGTGTCTGGAGGTTGCCAATGTCCTTGTTAATGAGGTCCATGACAATCTGCTCCATGGCCTTGCAGTTCAGGCTAGTTAGGCTGATGGGTCTATAATTTCCTGGATCAGTGGATGCTCCACCTTTGTGCAAAGAGATTACAGTGGCTGTCCTCCACTCGGCTGGGATAAAGCCAGTACTCAGCCTTTGGTTGAATAGGGTGCCTAGTGGAGCTGCAAGTTCCTGCCTGAGTTCATGTAGGATGCAGCCTGGGATGCTATTGGGTCGCATGAAGGCTGTGTTTTCTGCCTTTGATAGGGCAGTGATGACTTGCTCCCTAGAGATATGGGGAGGCGGACAGGTACTGAGGATGTCCAGTTTTAATGATGAGGGGGACAGAGGGAGGAAGTTTTCACTGAACATTTCTGCCAGCAGGTTGGCTATAGCTACAGCGTTTGTGTATGTGGTGTCCTTGAGCACCAGTTCTGTGCAGATCTAGGTGCTTCCCTTGAGATTGCAGACATGTGAAGAAGGCCTTATGATTGTCTTTAGTAGATGTGGCCAATTTGGACTTGAAGTTTGCTTTGGAGGATTTCACTAGTGCTCTTATTTGCTTGTTCAGGCTAAGGAGAGATTGCTTCCAGTTAGGCACCTGCTCCTTCCTGGTCCAGGAGAGCAATTTTTTCCTTTTATTATAAAGTTTATTTATTGCAGATGTCCTCCAGACAGGTATACTCTTCCTTGAGGAGGATGATTTCATCCTGTTAGGTATTCCTGATTCCATGCAGCTATATAAATGCTCGTATAGTACTTTGGTGTAGGTTTGGACATATGTGCCAGTTCCTATGAAGGAGGAGGGGCTGTGAAGCTATTTATGCCTTCACTCAGGAGATTGTAATCAGCTTTGGAGAAGTTTTTTTTTTTTTTTATCCTAGCTGGGAGGGGGGAGTGACGGAGGAGATGGTGACTTCGAAAGTGACCACTTTGTGGTTGGATCTTACCAGGGATGATGATACTGTAGGGATGCTGCAGTGGTAACTCATGTTGGTTAATACCAAGGCCAAGATTTTTACCTCTTGTGGGGGTGTTGACCAACTTGTCCAAGGCATTTGCATTGACGAAATCAAGGAATCACTGGGCATTTGTGTTTTGGCATGAGTATTTCTTTCAGTTATGGTTGAATAGTTAAAGTCACCCATAATCAGGGTAAAGGGTTGAATCTTGAGAGATTCAATGAGGTCCAGATAGGTGCAGTGGTTATCTTGAGTAAAAGTTGGAGGCCTATAGCTAGCTATGATTTGAATAGGAGTCTTGTCAATTGTTAACTGCACCTGGAGTGTTTCTTGTGCGTCATATGCAACTCCACCTCCTTTTGCTTTGCTGCCCATGGTTTGGGGTCTGAATGTATGATAGGATGAGTAACCTGGTATGGCTGGGATGCTCTCTACAGCTTTAACCAGGTTTCTGTGACTGCACAAATGTCAGCATCTTCCAGGGTTAAGAATGCTTGCAATGACTGCAGCTTCCTATTTAGATTTCTAGCAATTTAGACTTGTAACCCATCCAGAATTGCTTCCTGGCTAACACCAACTGCCTTGTTAGATCGGCTGAAGCTTTTCTTGACCCTGCTATTGAAATATACTAGCTAGGTAGCTAGGAGAAAACTTACAGAGCTGATATTTAAGCACTTTAGTTTGGCATTGTGATGGATTTTCTATCAATTTAAGTTGGTTGTTAGTATATTTAGTATAATTTAAATATACAGTTATCTGAGTAGTTTTATTGTGGTTTTTTTCCCTTATATAATGATTAAATCGACACACATAAAGCATGCTACATATCTGAAATCAATCATTGAACATATTCTGCTTAAATTGAAAACTTTGAAAGTTGTGGTGGTGAAAAATCTTTCTACGGTGCAACACCCTGTCACACCCCATTGCTTAATTACTCCATTTCCAATTTTGCACAACCTTGGGGTACAGGAATAACTGATTTCTAACTTATTCCTTATCCATTCCCAATGATAAATGATCACTTCAGCAAAGAAGCCTTTTTTTTCTTGAGTTGGGGATTGGCATAACAGTTAAGGTGTTTACCTCACAAGCACAAGGTATAGGGTTTGATTCTAACCCTTGAGAAGGAAATTAGCTAGACCCAAAATAGTAGTTGGCAAAGTACTTAACTATGTACTTATCTCAGACTTCTTATACTGAACAACCTATATACCTACCTTAGACTTCTTATACTGAGCTATCAATGACTGTCAAATTTCCAAGCTGGACATTTGAAGGAATGGTTGTCTGCGGCATGACTGAAAGTGGCATTTGGTAAATTGTTGTTCTTTTATTGACTATCTACAGCTAATTTTACTAAGAAGCTGTTATACTGTGGCATAAACCTGTGATAAACAAAGTCTTCTGTTGCAGAAACATTATAATTTAGTTACAGTTGTACACCACCAAATTCTTTTGACAGTTCAGAATTCCTAAGATGTGTAGAAATAGAGCTTTTATGCACCTCGGTGAGTAGAGCTTTTCCTCTGTTAGATTGAGTGAGTCAGTCTAATTACACTATTCATTATTTTTTGTAAAAAAAAAAAAAAAAAACATCAGGCAGTACTCATGATCAGACTGTTCCTTTCATAATGGACAGCTGTTATTCAGAGGGCATTACACAAAAAATATAAATAAAAAACATAACTCTTTAACCTTCCCTACAAGGTGTGTTTTTCTCTTCTGAATGTTGATCACCAAAGGGGACAGGAATAGCAGTTATCATCTTAAACATTGGTTACCCACCTACACTGTGAGCTATAGAACGTACTTTCTGAGGAGGGTAACATTTCTGGTATTTAATCTCCATGAGCTTTGACATGTCTGGCACTGAGTCAGTGTATCATGCTGTTCTTTCAGGAAGCATATTAATAAATAACTAATGTGAAAGGAGTACTCCACCACTTTTCATGTGGTATACAGACTGAAGTCCAAGACCACAGCTGTGAAGTCTGGTGACATGGAAATATGACATTCAGACATATACCACATACACCACATGCACCACATACATTACATACACAACATATACCACATACACAACATATACCACATATACCACATATACCACATACACCACATGCACCACATACACCATATATACCACACACACCACATGCACCACATATACTAGCTACACCACATACACTACATACACCACATATACCACATACACCACATGCACCACATACACTACCTACACATATACCCCATACACCACATATACCACATATACCACATACACCACATGCACCACATGCATCACATACACTACATGCACCATATGTACCACATACAACACATGCACCACGTGAATCACGTACACTACATACACCACATGCACTAAATGCACCACATATACCATATACAACACATGCACCACATATACCACATACGCTGCCTGCATCACATACACCACATACACTACATACATCACATATACCACATTCCCCACATGCCTCACATATACCACAAGTACCACATGTGCCACATACTGATCATATTGGTGGAATACTTCTTTCACATTTTACAGGACAGATCATTCCAGGTTTGTTTCAACAACACTGTTTCTAATATTGGACTACTATTTTCCCCCTTTGTCAGTGACCTTTCCATTGAACTTCTGCATCTCAAGCTGGTCGGTATACAAATGGAATACTTCTGTTAAAGTTCAGTAACAGTCACTGTGATTTTGAAAGCAAGCTGGAAGAAGATTTCACTTAATTATACAGCAACTGGTCCCTCTCTAACTAGAAACTGATTAACTACATAAAACTAGGGTTGCCAACCGTCCTGTTTTTCCCAGGATGTCCTGGATTTGGCCATCTGTGTCCTTGGAAGGACCTTCCCAGGACACCATATGTCCTGCTTTTGGCACAGCTTAGCACAAGTTACTATAACTTACTAAGTTTTCTCATAATCACTGTTTAAGTAATGTGTGGTAAGTCAAGTGGTATCAATATCAGAAGTGTGTGTGCCTGCCCACACCATCTTGCCCAAATCCTTAGGCCTCAATGTTCACAGTAATTTGCCGACAGCCCTACAGACACATTTGTCATGCATGCACGCTGGTCCTTTACAAAATTACAACTGAGCCTATCATGGAGGAGCCCGGCCTGCTGGCCGGTGTTCTTACTCACCAGCGCAGCAACCTGTCAGCAGCATTGGTAACTTGTTCCAATGAAATGAATAACAGTGTGATAATTGACACATTATATTATCCACTTATAATGCTGTTTACTTGAGAAAAATGTAAAACCAGCAAAAGAATAAAGGCAGCCAGCTTAGCAGTAATAATCTGAGATGCAGTAGCGCATCTACACCGTGACTATCTGGATCTGAAACCTGTTTATTTAGCAGAATATTTCTGCAGTGTGATGATGCTTGGGGCTCCTGTACAAAGTAACTCTTCCTGGTTGTAACCCTCAGTGATGGGAAGTCCACCACAGAAATTGAGCACTCAGTTTGCAGAAAGGTAAGGTAGTAATGTTTAAATGCATTGCTCTGCTTATACAGTCATACATATACGTGTATGTGACATAAAGCATATAAGGTTAATACAGCTTTCTGGAGAAGTAGGTCAAGGGTATACGGGTAGGGGATTTGTGGGTTGAAGATACAGCATATTAAGCAAGTGTCTCCTTTAACTTGCTGGTGTCAAAACTAGTTCATTTGTTTTCTTCTGTTTGTGCTGCATGTCCTAAGGATGGAAGTGTTCCAGACATTAACCTCAGGTCCTCATCAACAACTCACCTCAACACTAGTCTTTATTTTTAACTTGAACAGCATGGGCGTGGAAAAAAATAAACTCGTTGCACTCGCACTTCATTGTACAGTGTACCATGGGAAACTTGATTTGCATTTGACTCTGTTATTTTTACATAGTTTTTTTTTTTTTCAGTTTATTGTTTATTATTTTTGCAGACAAAAAATGCTCAGCCTAGAAGAATCATCTGCAAGCTCACTTGCAGCAATGGTCATTCTGACAGCACTGAAACAGTCACCAAGCGATTATTTCATTATTATGCATTTATTTATGCGTTTGGTTATTTATTAAATATACAAACCTGGAGTGGATGAACGTAAAACCACGTAGTTTATTCACGAGTTGCACAGAATCACAAAGAGGCACAGAATGAACGCTGCTACTGATACAAATGCGTTTTCGTATACACACTTCTTCAGAAACTAATAGCACATGTGAATCCTCTCATTTAAATACTGTGATGACCCTCAAACTGTGTTATCTATTGGATGACAAATCAACTACTTTAATTTAAATGAATTGAATGGGATTTTTTTATAAAACAACTGTTTAATTATACAAGTTTAATTATACAAGTATATTTGGACAGCAAACTTAAAGAACTAGCATATGTAGGGACCACAGTTCTCAAAGATTCGTGGGACTTTCTGAGACAGTTAAAATCTGTAGTTTACAGTGACAACATAATATTCATCACATTGGATATAGTAGATCTTTTTGGTTGTATATTGCATGATACAGGGTTGAACTGGTTAGAAGAATTTATGTTAACATTTGGGAATTTCCCACACAACGATTTTAACAACATTCTCCTTCTCATGGAAGTTTTGTTAAATAACAATTTCATGTATTTTGAAAGAGAATTTTACAAACAAAACAAAGGAGTAGCGATGGGGGCAAGTTGTGCCCCTACATATGCTAACATTATTCTTTCCTGTTGGGAATTCAAATTTATTCTCAATAGTAGGTTTAAGGATTGTTGGTCATTATACAAATGTTTTTTTAGATGACATTTGCCTGTTATGGACGGATACTGAGGATAAGTTTTTTGAATTTTTGAAATATGCACAAAGTACTACTAATTTTCTTAAATTTACTTAGTCTATGGATAAGGATATTCTTTATTTTCTGGACGTGTGTATTTCTAAGGAAAATGGAAGTTTTTGTTCAAAAATTTTTAGAAAGAAAACTTTCTCAAATTCATATCTTCATTTTAACAGTGGTCACCCTTATTTTCAAAAGAAAAATCTCATTAAGGGACAGTTGGTCAGGGTCAGTAGAATGACCTCAAAAGAAACAGACTTCCAAGCAGAATGTCACAATATCAGTGATATGTTCAGTAACAGAGGTTACCCCCTTGAATTAATACAGCAGTTAATTGATGAAGTGAGTATAGGTAGGAAGACTAGATTTGCTCCCATATTGGGTCAAGATATCAGTGAACCCCCATCTTCGATTTCTGATAAAGAAACCAAACAACACAAAGATTTGTTCATTTTAGATTATAACGGTGATTCCAACATCATCAAGAGGGTGGTCTCTCAGGAGTGGGACAAATTTATGCAGATCACTGACATTACACCAACAGTACTCGGACAACTACAGTTATCTACAGAAAGGGGATGAATTTTAAAAGTCTTTTTGAGTACAGGGCAGGGAAACGACAAAACGATACCCGTACGAAGCACGGTACATACAAATGCGGGGCATGCTCCCAATGTACACACATTATGAATACAATCTCAGTTGAAATTCCCAGTAGAAACAGAGTAATTATGAGCAAGGGGTATGCAAACTGTAACAGTAGTGGTTTAGTCTATTTAGTTTCATGTAAGGAATGTGATTCCTTTTACGTTGGAAATTAAGGACTAGAATTTATGAACACCATTATGAAATTAATAAGGTGAATTCTAGAAATGCACTGTATTGACATAAGTTAACATGTACACAAGCGTCATTTTTCTTTTTTGTTCTGGAGATTGTGCCAAATGAAATACGGGGAGGTATGTGGGAAGCAAAATTAGAGTACCGGGAACTATATTGGCAAATCATTTTGGAAGCCACTAGGGAACCCGGACTCAATGATATGCTTTCCATTACACCAGTATTAAAGCTGAGATCTGCCAAATTATAATAATGTCACATACATTGAGGTTTAATTTCTCCACTAGAGGTCAGTATTGTATGGTGTTTATGGAAACTTTGGATATAGAATTAAATCCACACATTTTTGTCAAATATATATATTTTTTAACATATTTTAATATAATTCTCATCAAATTAACAGAGTTGGTACTACTGAATTGGAAAAGATGAGTCCAACATTGTTTAAAATAATTTTTTAGAATCAATTTTTATATACTTGTATAATTAAACAGTTGTTTTATATAAAAAAATCCCATTCAATTCATTTAAATTAAAGTAGTTGATTTGTCATCCAATAGTTAACACAGTTTGAGGATCGTCACAGTATTTAAATGAGAGGATTCACATGTGTTATTAGTTTCTGAAGAAGTGTGTATACGAAAACGCATTTGTATCAGTAGCAGCGTTCATTCTGTGCCTCTTTGTGATTCTGTGCAACTCGTGAATAAACTACGTGGTTTTACGTTCATCCACTCCAGCTCTTATTTGGGTACTCGCTTGGTTTTTGTTATTTGTCTTTTTGGAGCCATTTTTCCTTGGAAATATACAAACCTGGTTAACAATGAGTTATTTTTTAACTACACCTGCACCTTCTGTACTAAAGTTACTTGTTTTCATATGACTGTAATTTGTATTCAAACATATCTGCCACTTTTTTAAGTTGTCAAGGCTAAGTTATTACTGCTAAACAACTGTCTACAGCACAGATTTTTAAGCTAGAAAAAATTACCTTCGTAATCGCTATAGCGAGGGGTACAGAGCTACCTTGAGTGAACGTTATTCTTTGCCTCCAATCAGGACTAATCTCTAGGTAATTTGGTTTTGTGCACAGTTTTACTGCTTTTGTTTTTCAAAATGTGTCCACAGTATTATGCTTGTGTGTGTGTGTGTGTGTGTGTGTGTGTGTGTGTGTGTGTGTGTGTGTGTGTGTGTGTGTGTGTGTGTGTGTGTGTGTTACATCATTTTCCAGAATTAGATGTTTTATTAGGATATATTGGGTCATCAGGTGACTGTGTGTGAATTGTTGAAACGCTGACTGAAAAATGTACCATTAGTCCAGATGTACTCTAAAAGGGCGCATTATCAATGCCTATAGGGAATCGGGATTTGCAATGGGGATAGCAGAAGCAGAGTCGATTGTGCGCTGAAAATAAGATCTGGACCAGCCTGCTTTGTAAAAACCCAAATGTTCTCTCAGGAACACATGCACACTTGTGTTAAAGAAATTATAACAGGGTGACACTGTCATGTTGTGTCTGGCTGAGCAGGTATTCCATTGATGGCGCAAATAAGCTTACAGTAGTTGGAGAAAGACAGCCCTGGGAAAGCTCATTGGCTAGAAAGTAGAATCACGCGAGTAAGAGCCTATGGCTATAGGGTATTAAAGTGCGGGACTTTCCACAACTTCCCCTTTGTCAAATGGATGCTTCATCCTTACTAAAAACTGATATTGTAGTCTGAAGCAACGTTTTTGCATACCAGTCACACAATCTGATATTGTTAGCTGATCTACTTAGGGGTTCACTGGAAATGGATACAAGTTATTATGCAACTGAAGGTAGCGTGAGTAGCTCAGAAACTGATTGAGAATGTAATGATTTGCCAAACACTCCCCCACCTAAAAAGAAAGCAAATAGGTTGTCACGGTATCGTCAAGAATGGCAGACAGAATTTTCCTGGTGTGAAAAAGTTCATGGCAATGTCTTCACAGCTCGATGCACATTGTGTAAGAAGGAAGATTCGGTTGCTTATGGTGGCAAAGGTGACATAGTAAATTATAGCCATTCAAAAAGGATGGGAGGGAGGGAGAGGAGGGGAGAGAAGGGAGAGGAGGGGATGGGTCATGGAGGCAAGGGGCAGGAAAAGAGGTGTCCTGGATTTTAATTGTGAAAAGTTGGCAACCCTGCATAAAACACGCACAAACACACACACACACACACACACACACACACACACACACACACACACACGCGCACACACACATGCACACACACACACACACACACACACACACACATATATATATATATATATATATATATATATATATATATATGAGATCCATACGTATCACCGAATGGCAACATAACAGAAACAGATTCGGCCAGGCATACTTGCGCGAAAGTGCTTTTCACCGAAAAGCACTTTCGCGTAAGTATGCCTGTTGCGGAGATCGCACTACAGTGGGGATAAGGGAAAATTCCCTTTTCCCCACTGTAGTTTAACCTCGGAGTAAGAATATTTAAGTAGGGGGGGTGTGGGGGGTGCAGGGGGGCTTGCTCCCCCCCTGCAAAAATGTAAAAGTAATGTTTTATTTTTTTTTTAAGCACACTTTAACGAAAGCGCTTTTCCGGTGAAAGCGCTTTTGTTAAAGTGTGTTCGGTGATTGTGAATTCGGACTATTAAACTTTTGTTCATTAGTCAATAGTCCTAGATCTATATATATATATATATATATATATATATATATATATATATTTTTTTTTTTTTTTTTTTTTTTCTTCTTTATACTCAAGAAATTACATAATAATTATCCCATTTTCTTACTGGATCTCATTAGTGGCACGATTCTCTGTGTCACTGAATGGTAATACCTTGGCCTAATTCTGCATCTATCTCTCCAGTTTACAAAACACACCTTTTTCTATTTTGAATACTGTGATTTGTTTTCTTTACCTTGTGTTATACTTGTATTCTGCTTTTAACTGCATATTAAAACTTGAAAAGAGACCACAGCTCTGTCTCTTGTGAGTCAGGCAGAAAATTTTTCCCCACCCTTCCACCCGGTTGCTGTTGTGTTCTTAAACACCACTGTCTTTCTAGTTACCTGCCCCTTATGTTAATTTGACCATATATCTCATTTCCTCTCTGCTTTTACTGGCTTGCATAAGAGCAAAATTATCATTTTGTGAAATCACTCCCCTTCAACTATTTAAATTTATTGGCCATCCTACTGTATTCCATAGTACCAGAATACAAAAGTGACCACCCCCTTTCAATCTATCTTGCTGTTTTAAAAATAGTGACTCTCCACTAAAACAACTTTTTAGACAGGTAAATCTTAAGTTACCTACTTTCACATCTAACTCCTCTAGTCCACACTGCAGTGTTTAGAATAAACCATTTTGTTTTCACCTTACCTTTAAGCATCCCTGTGACTAGCACTTGCTCTAAAACCTGCTGGAAAGCACTAGGAACCCTTAAACTGATACAAACACTCAACTCTCCTTGTTAATAAGGAGAAATTAATTGTAGGCACTAAACAGCCTATAATTGCAAAATACCTTGCTAAGGTAAGGGAAAACAGCTCTTGTACTTTTACAAAAAAAAGCACCAAACCAGGCATGTCCAAGGGTCAGCTTCCACCTGTCCACTTGGTGAATCTGGGCATACTGGGGCAATGCAGCAATTGCCTCATGTACACAGACAACCCTCTCCTCCTACCACCCAACAGTACAACCTGCGAGAGACGCACTTACATAGCCAAACTGGAAGCAAAGCTCTCTCCACCAATGATTGTGCTAGACAGTCAAGAGGAGAAGGTTAACACCCACACTACACCTCAAGCAACAGATAACCCTTCTAAACTCATGCCACCAACACCCTCACATAGCAACACTAAACCCTCATATGCGGAGGCCCTTAACAGTAACCTGCTGAAGCAACAAGGACCTCTGAAGCTGAAACGCAAGCAAACACCAGTCACAACCAATGTGTCACATACCTCACAATACCAGTGTGCCACCCAACAACAGCCCCTAAGGCAAGACAACATACCCAACACTTTAGTCATAGGTGACTCTATAGTCAGGCACACTGATGTCCCACTCACCAGGCTCACCAAGGAGAAAATTACAGTCAGCTGCCTGTCGGGTGCCAGGATCCATCACATAATGCATGCACTCAAGTCACTCCCCAACAAGTACAAATATGACTCTGTCATTGTCCATGTTGGAGTGAATGACTTGAGACATACCTCCCTGGACTACATGAAAAGAGACATGGAAGAGCTCTCGGATCATGTGGTCCAGTCAGGTATGACCCTAGCCCTGAGTAGCATCCTGCCTTCACCCAGAATTATACCACAGTATAAGGACAAAATGACTGACTTCAACAATTGACTAAGCTTCTGGTGTCATTCAAAGGGGATCCAGTATCTGTCTGCCTGGGATGACATGATCGACAGACCACGATGCTTTTCCAGAGATGGTCTACACCTGACGCCCCTGGAATTCAGTTTACTGGCTAAGGCTCTTGCCACCCCTATAGTGCCTTTTTTAGGCATAGTTCAAAGGACAAAACCACCACCGTAACAGGTACAAGCATGCAAAATCTGAAGGTAATGCTACTCAATGCTAGAAGTCTGACCCTCAAAATGCACTATCTCAAGGCACTCCTAAAAATGGAGAACATCGATATCTGTGCAGTAACTGAGACCTGGTTTAAGGCTCCAGAGATCACCCCTGCAATACCAGGCTACAACTCGTACCACACTTTTTGGCCACCAAACCAGGACCGAAACACTAAAGATGAAGGAGTGTCCATAATCACCAAGGATATTCACACCACCAGGCTAGCTGCCCAACACAATGCATCTGAAATTCTCCAGGTGCAACTAACACTAGGTAAGACTGCAATCCAAATTGTAGCTTGCTACAGATCTCCCACCATGCCCCAAGATTCTCACTACACCTTTACTGGGTCCCCTGCTTTTCAATATATTCATAAATGATTTCCATAACTCTATCCCTTCAACTAAAATTATCCAGTACGCAGATGATTCAACTATAATCTGCTCTGCTACCTCCATCCCCACACTGCTAAAGCTTATTCAAGATGCATTCCCAACCACCGAACAATGGATGAAAACAAATCACCTTGTACTCAATGCCTCCAAAACCAAAGTAATGGTATTCACCCCCTCTAAAGCTACCTTTTTCAATCCAAGTAATTTCACTATTACTAGTCACAACAATACACCCTTAGAACTGGTATCTGAGGCCAAATTACTTGGGGTCCAAATTGATAGTCAGCTTAAATTCAATTCCCATCTTCAACTAAATATAAAAAAAACCCACCAAAAACTCGGCATGCTCTACAGACAGAATCGTTATCTTACACCCTCCACCAAACTCACCCTATCTACCACATTTCTCATCCCATCCCTCCTCTATGGAGCCCCACTTCTAACTAACCTACAATCTTCTCTCAAAACACAACTCTCCTCTTGCTATAACAAAATTGTCAAGTTTGCTACCTCCCATAAGTCCTCCTCACACCACTGTTCAGCTCTCCACAAACTAAAATGGTTAGAACTACCCAATCACCTCACTTACGTCCAACTGACTCTTGCACACAAACTCATCTTCAATCCCTCCCTCTGCCCATCCCTTTCCTCTACCTTCAAAATGCACCTCCCTGATAGAATTCTAAGATCTAACAACCAAAACTTAATTGAACTGTATAAACCAATTCGTCCCCCTGGAAAAAATCTCTTATCCTACAGTCTTGCTCGTCTCTGGAACTCCTTACCCCCATCCATTTGTACCATCACAAATCACTTCTCATTCAAAAAAATCCCTTCACTCACACCTAATTTCCCAGTAGGAATGCTCCTGCTCCCACCCAATGTAATCTCCTCATACTGAGAATTTTCACTTCTCCTCCCCTATTCATAATGAGAATTTCTACTTACCCTCCTAAACTCATAGATATTGCTCTTGCTTGTATTAGCTTTTTCTGAATACTTAAAGGTACCTTAGTGTAAATATACCCTCTGATGGAAAAGGTTCTCTGTTTCTATATTAAAAGGTTCTATGTCAGCTCATATACCTTTCTCTTGATTGTATTAAGCTACTCATCCTGAATGTATGAAAGATATCTCCAGTGTAACCCACCCTAAGTTGTAAAAGCCTCTCAGTTTCTATATTGTAAATTGTTTTCAGTGATACAAGATTGTAATATTTGTATATGTTTGTACACTTGTCTACTGTATTTCCAAGTCCATAGGAATTGTATAATTGAAACTAAATACCTTATTGTAACCTTGCTAATTGTTTGTGGAGCTTTACTCCCCAGGACTCCATTGAAAACGGGTTATTTTGGCCCAGTGGACTATCCTGGTAAACCAACTGCAAATAAATAATAAATAAATAAATAAATAAATACTGGAAAATATTAAGATACAACCAAACACCCTAATACTGGGTGATTTCAACTACCCTGCCATTAACTGGGAAAACTACCCATGTATCAATACCTTTGCCCAACGGTTCTTGGAATTCATAAATTCCAATGCTTTGGATCCACTAATCCATAGTCCCAACAGGGGCTCCAATATCCTATACCTGGTCATTACCAACATGGGAAATCGATGCTCTACACCTATGGTCACCCCCTCATTGGTCACGTCTGATTATAAGCTAATCACCCTTGACATCCACATCCCTCCCACACCCTCCAGTAGGGAAACCTCTGTAAAAAACTTATCCAAAGCCAACTTCATGCTACTCAAGTCAGAAGTGGCAAACATCATGACACCCATGCAGATGGGAACTGAAAGTTCGACTGCTGAATCCTACACTAAGGCACTGTACAAGCACATACACTCGTGCATGAATCGTGCCATCCCAAAAAGAACCAAGATGCTCTCCTCCAAAAAAAGGAAGCCAATCTGGTGGTCCCCTGCCATAAAAAAAACTTTACAACAAAAGGAAGAAACTGTTGCAGAAAAGAGGAAAATCCCAGGATGCAAAAAACTCTGTTACCAGCCTCAGTAAGAAGCTGAGATCCCTCATAAAATCCGCCAAAGCTAGTTATGAAAATAAAATTGCAAAAGATTCCAAAGACCACCACAAGGCATTCTATAGCTATGTCAAGAATATAAATGGCAATGCTGAGATCTGCTCTGAGCTACAACAGAATGGCATTAAATATACTGAGCCCAAGGATATTGCCAATATCCTGGAAGATCGATTCAGTGCCAACTTCACCCCCCCTCACCCCCTAAAGGGCCCATCTCAATACAGAAAGATTGCCAAATTCCAGTAATAACAGCCACACAGGTAAAAAAAACGCACTCTCCAAAGGTAAGAATACAGCATCCATGGGACCAGATGACATCCCGGGCTGTGCACTACATGAACTACAAAATGAACTGGCACCTCACCTAAGTGTCATGTTTAATCATAGCCTCACCTCAGGCTTTGTGCCCACTGAGTGGCACACAGCTACAGTTATCCCATTCCACAAGGGGGGATCCACCTTGAATCCTGGGAACTACTGCCCCGTCAGTCTGACGAGCCTGATCTGCAAGGCCATGGAATGTATTATCATGGAACTTATAAACAAAGACATTGACAACCTTCAAACACTGGACCCCACCCAGTTTGGGCACATGAAGGGCTGATCTTGACTCCTGAACCTGATTGACTTCTTCGAATCAGTCTCCAGAGCTGTGGACCAGGGTAAAGCGGTCCACACAGCCTATCTGGACCTCACCAAGGCCTTCGACACCAACCCCCACTCTGGAATCATAGATAAACTTACTAAGCTGGGCATTAATCCCTACATCACTCGATGGGTTGCCAACTGGCTTACTGACAGAACCCACACTGTAAAAGTAGCCGACTCCAAATCCAGCTCCAGACAAGTGACAAGTGGAGTACCTCAGGGTTCAGTACTGGAACCACTCTTGTTTGGCATCTACTTCTCTTAAGTACAGGCCAACACTAAGGGACTCTGGCTAATAAAGGTTGCAGATGAATGCAAACTGGGAGCCATTATTGAATCCCCAAATGATGTGAATATTCTACAAAAGGGCCTTACAGAAACAGATGCTTGATGCCAGAGCCATGGACTCAAGCTCAATGCCAAGAAATGTATAGTTATCCCCTTTGGGAAAAAACTCGTACCCGTGAATTACCACAAAGGTGGCAGTACACTAAACACAGAAAGTGTGATAAGAGACTTAGGGACACAGGTGGACAGTGGCCTCACCTTTGATAACCACATCATCACAACAGTCAGGAAATCCTTCTATGTGGCATACCTCATCACTAAGGGCTTTTCATGCAGAAAAAAGGAGGTCATTGTCCCACTGTACTCATCCCTCATTAGACCTATTTTAGAATACAACACCCCATTTGGTATGTACCTCTCAAGACATCTGCAACAACTGGAAAGGCCTCAGAAATAACTCACTAAAAGAATCACAGGCCTAAAGCAGATGCCCTATGCTGACCGTCTAAAAAAGCTCCAGCTATACTCTTGTCGCATATCATCTACTCAGAGGAAATCTCTGCTTAACATACAAGGCCATGTCAAACCCAGAGCTGTTGGACATGCTACACTTAAAGAAATCCCAATCCCTCAGAGCCAAATGCTCCAGGGATCTAAACCTTGTCATCACAATGAACAAAACATGCTGGAGAGGTAGGTTCCTGACCCAGGGACTCCCAAACTCTGGAATAGACTGCCCATACATGTCAAGTAGAGCACCTCTTTGGCCCTCTTCCAAAGGAACCTTGACGATTGGATGGGAAATAGGAAATTCATCCCAGGGATCACATCAGTCGGCCTGTTAGACAGGGGGTCCAGGGAAGTAAATATTGTGGGAAGAAATAGCCAGGGAATTGTTATGGCTAGGCTTGTATAGGCCCTAGGGCCAATAACCTAGTACCAGCCTATGAACCTATATCCAAAACATCCTTGCTCACCAGAAACTTTGTTGCATTATCAGCCATCATCTTTCTGTCCAAGGGCCTGCTTATCAATTTCTAATAACATACTAATACCAAAGCTAGACTAAGGTCTTCCTCTTCTGGATGCACACAGAGTTAATACTTCCTATAGAATACAAATGGGAGAGAGCAAAATTATACTCTTAGCATACCTATTACTCCACTGCTGCAAACTACTACAAAATGGCAACTGGATCTTGGTGACTAATATGGTCATCTTTCTCCATAGCTCATTGATAATCAAAGTTTTAAAACAAGTTTATTGCCCCCCTTTAAAAAGACAATTTCCTCCTCAAGAGAACTTATACGAGCTGAGAAGCTCATGACATAACTTCCTATCCGTTGCGTGTCTGACATTTAAAACCTCTCTGGAACTTTCTCTAGATTAGAATGTGCTACCTACTACTTTTTTATGAAAGTCCACTGAGACTTAAAAAAGGCAATGAAGAACAACAACATCTCAATCTTTGTGCAGCTGCTATTGATATAATAGTTAATGCTTAAATCTCTTTTTACTTCTTAATGCTTAAATCTGTTTTTACTTCTGCCATCTTACCATCTGTTGATCTAATCTTGCCTTATTTCCATAGATACTTTAGAGGTATGCATTTTGCTGCACTAATATTTATCATAGTTTTTTCTACTTCTGATTTGCTGGTAAAATGAGTTGTTGATATGTTGTGTTCAAACTGCTGCAAATTCTACTAATATAAGGACTGAAATGCAATTATGCTGTTAAAAACTTTATTGTTTTCTTCTGTCAATTGCTACTTTATTTTCTAATGAGCTTGGGCCATGACTGAAAAGGGTCAGTTGACCAGCTCACTTACCCGGCCATCAAATAGTAATAAATAAATAAATTTTATAAATAAATGAATTAATGAATGAATGAATGAATACATTTATTGTCTTTTTTAATATGCACCAGCAAAAACTAGGGCCTACTGCAATACTAAATAAAAAAAACTGATGTTTGGCAAAATCAGAAAATACCTATAGATGTTATTTGCATTAATTTGTTAACTTGCAGAGAGAATGGGCAACATGATACCAAACAGAATACCAGACTGGCCTCTGTGGAACTGGGGGGATGATTAATGCGATGTACTAAGATGATAAAATCTACCATGGAAGTGTGAGAAATATTTGACAATCTGTAAGTAAAGGTCTGAGAAAAATGGACATGTTGAGGTAGACAGCCTGGTTTCGTATGTTGCAAGGTTTAATAAGAGGAAGAAATTGGCTAGACTCTTATAGAAGTATCATCTGCAACGATAGTGGCCCTGACTTGGAGTGTCATATAGTTTAAGTAAAGGAAAAACTGTATAAAATATTCTTGGGGAAGTATCATTTGCAACCACCCCATTGTCTATAATAAGTCAAATAGATATGTAATAGGAAAATATATCTGTAACTCATGTCTGAATTTTATAGAATGTTTGACTACTTCAAAAACTCCTAGTACAATAGATCACAGTGGGTTCTGTTGCCTAAAAATCAGGTCGTATCTGATAAATGTGGGAAACAAAAAGAGCTGCAAGAAGGTGGTTCCCTAAGAATAATGAAAAACATTGACTAGTTGATACTCAGTTGGTCTATATGATTATGGCTTTAACATAACATCAATCCACTCAGCAGAGATAACATAGTGATTACAAACAATGCTTATATGAGAATAACTCCTTTTTGTGCCCATCAAGGTATAGAATAAAACGTGTGTAACACATGTTTAGATTAGATGTAAGGAAGCATGTTAGTATGCATCAACATATTTGGAATTTCTTGGCTGTTATTTAACCTATTAAAGGTTGTACTGGCAGAGTTGTGTGTGATGGCTCAGCTCTTAGAATTCTCTTCCACATCTCATATTTAGCTGAATTCATACAAGATTCAGACTGCTTGAGAACAGATCGCCACTATTCCTTTTATTATATGAAACTATCACATGTATTAAAACTGCAGTATTATATAAAGTCACCTATGTGTAAGTTGAGAAAGTGCATTCAGGGTGTTAAGAAATTGCTCAACAAATTACTAGTGTGACACTGTCAGCATAAGTGTGTATTCCACAGTTACTACAACAGTTGCATGGATTGACGTTATTTTGACATTTGCACATGCCTACATATCTATTTCATGCAGGCCTCCTAAGCTCTTGTCTCCCACATGACCTGCTGATGTCATCTACTATAAGCTGACCTGTGTATGAAACGCACTTGTTGCTTAGCTGACTCTGGCAGCAAGTGTAAATGCATTGACACATTTCTTTCTGAGCTCAGATAATACTGGTTTCAAATCCAGGTGTATCTAACACTTTCAAATAAACAGTGACAATGCAATGGCATTATTCTTTACAGTACATTCAGCATGTGTTACTGTGTGTTGACATAGTGCAGCATTGTTAAGGGACATTGTGCATAGGTAACTTCAGCATTGCAGAGCCACTTACCATCACTTAGCATTGGTGAGCAATGTCATACTCCACGTAGAGACCAACAAGTGAAGGGATCCATTATGTGTGCTGTGTGTGATTCTATTTTTCTACCGGATTATAGTTGTTAAAATGGGGTGTATTGGAAAGTGGTGAAATGGGGAGCCAGTGTTAGATCAATGTTAGGCGAAGAGCAACAGTGCCAAGCAGGGAGGAAATAATTATTTTAAAATGCAAGGTTAATCTGACACTTGACTTTAGTTTGAACGGTGTCTGTTGCTGTAGCTTGGAAATATATTTTGAAAATTGAAAGGTAACTGTTAGGTGAGTTAAGTTTGGAGACATGCACTGGGGACATAAATTTCATGACCTGACACATTTTTTGGATTTATACACTGATAAAATTGATTTTTAAACTGTGGGATTCAAACCTAGGCATAAGGGATAAAACATTTTCTTCCACAGTGGTGATTTTCCATCTTTGCTATAGAAGAAGTGCTGCTTAGATATAGTTATGAATCATTCCTAAATGCAGCTGACAGTTTGAGGTGTTAAACATGTATGTGTGTGACCTGACAAGGTTCTTCTATATAGATTCAGTTGTATATGTGTCTTATGTAATTGTGAAGGCTGTCCACGTCCAGATAGCAGAATTATGCTTACAGAAATATAGTAGACAGTTATGCCTCAGTCATACCTCTGAAAAGACAATAAGGATGTGTTATCCCTTATACATATATTTCATATCAGCTTCACTATCTAAAGTGTTATAAGTGAGACTGAATATAATGGGAAATGGAACAACAGTAAAAATGTCTGGAATGTCCTGTATTAGAACCCAGAACCATGTGTATGGCAGTCCTACACTTACACTTGTTGCCACAATAATGTTGAAATAATATTTATATATATTTTCTGTTCATTGCTATAAACTGGACTGTTACAGCAGTAAAAATAAGTTCCACACCTTGCACTAGAACCTAGGACCATCTGTATTACAGCCATTTACTTACACCTGGTGCTTCAGGAGTAATTACATGACAGTTCCATAATTTCCCAGTCATTCTTAAGTTCTGTGTGCTAATCACCACACAGCACCACTTAGCATGTTTGCGTGGTGCCCAGCAGAATTAATTGACTGTATCCATTTTCAATTATTGACTGCCTGCATTCAATTTGTAGGTGTTTGGTGGTTGCATGTGTTGGAGAACCTTGCTAACCTTGATCTCATCTGCACAGAGGAGATCAGCTGCAGTGGCCCATGATCATATGGGTACCGGTGGATGCCTGCTACAGAGCCACCACTAACAGCAAATGAAGAGTTCCTGTCCAATGTCAGGGATCCAGACAGCTCCCAGGAAAGTGTAGACCAGCATGTCCTTGACATTGGTGCTACTGTTTCAGGAACAACAAGTAGGTCCCAGGAGGAGCTTCCAGGTAGCCTTATGTATTACAATTGTTAAATGCTCTTGTATAGTAAAATATTGACAGCAATACATTAGTTCTGTTTAACAATAAATTTGTTTGTGGGGGGGGGCATATAGATTGCTGCAGTTAACGACACATTCTCATTGATCACACATGGGTTTAGGTTGGACTTGTCATCCAAGTTCTTGTTGAAAGTATGAATTCCAAACACCAGCTTGAATAGTGGAACTACCACACAATAATCTGAAAGTCTTTCAGAAGTCCCGTTTATTAATATACAACAATTAGAATAAGCACTTCCATCCAGATGTAACAAAGACTTCCTCAGAATCTTGTTGAAAGTATGGTTAATGGATATATAAAGGGCAAAAAGTTTTAACCCCGTGTTACTGTTAATTGTGATAATGTTGTCCGTAACTTTTGCTTAACTTCTTCCAGGACCATCATCCTTGGGAAGTATAACATCAACTGCACATGGTAAGCCAAATATCTTCTTTGTCAGTGGTGATGAGCAGTTCATAGAAATACATAATTTTATCCATAAGAAAAAAGAATGAACGTGCCACCTCTTGCTCTCAAATATATAAATAACTGAAATACTCGTAGTACAAACCGCAGTTTAGGTGGAAGCTTGGTAGCTCTTACAAGAACTGCTGAGCTGTTACAAACAGCAGTTTAAATTGAAGCTTGCTACAACTGTTAAGCTGTTAACAGCAGCTGAAACACTCTTGATACAAACAGCAGTTAGAGTGGAAATTTGCTGGCAAGCTTCAACTTAGACTGCTGCTTATCAAGAGTGCTTCAGCTGTCTTTAACAGTCCAACAGTTCCTGTAAGAGCTAGCAAGCTTCAACATAAACTGCTGTTTGTATCAAGAGTATTTCAGCTGTTTCTTACTAGCCCAACAGTTCTTGTAAGAGCCAGCAAACTTCCACTCTAACTGCTGTTTGTATCAAGAATGTTTTAGCTGCTAACAGCTCAACAGTTGTAGCAAGCTTCAGTTTAAACTGCTATTTGTAACAGCTCAACAGTTCTTGTAAGAACTACCAAGCTTCCCCCTAAACTGCAGTTTGTACTGAGTATTGCAGTTATTTAAATATTTGAGAGCAAGACGTGGCACGTTCATTCTTTTTTCTTATACATTTTATATTTGTTTGAATGGCTTTTAGTGGTGTGATTTTCTGTTTGTGCTTAGTAAATTTATCCATATGTGTGATGTAGGTGTCAGGACTGTTGTGAGTATTGCTGTACTGTTTGTAGTAGTGGAACCACTGTTACTTTGTTAGCATAAATTTGACTATAGTAGTGTAGCTATTCATTTTTTTCCTGTGTTTGTTGCTTGTCATCACAGGTGATCCTGACAGTGGAAGTATAGGACCAGATGTCAGAGTATCAGCAGACGCTAATGATGTTGGTGGCCAAACAGAGGCACAGTCAGGCGGTGCAGAGGTTGAATCTAACACTGAGGTTGACATTTAGCCATCTCCTGTAATTCCACTGGACACAGCCAGTAGGCCTACATCAACCCATTCCAGTCAGCCCTCAGATATTGGACAGGTGGAGGGTGAGACACTCAATCAGGGAAGTGTGGTTACTGTAGCTTCAGTGCCTGTTGACTCTGGCCATAGCCAAATTGTGGGAGAGGTGCGATGTAGGAGGGTTATTAGGGGTACTTGGAAGAGGCCTGGTGTCCATCCTCCACTTGATCTAGGTTTGTCTTCCCATGCCACTCGCTAATGTTCAGGGCCATCATGGAGGCAGACATATTCCTATAGGCCCTCCAGAGAAATGCTTAGGGTTTTAGATGTGGCACAGGCTGACATGTGTGACTGCCTCCTCCCTGTTGTCAATTCAGTAGATTGAATGAATGACACAATGGAATAGGTAGTGTCTGTGATGGAATGTCTGCTTGGAGGGGGCTGGCATCCTTGTGTGTGTAGGTCAGCCACATCATCTGCTGTTAACCAATGTGGCCATGCATGATCATGCTCCCATAGAGGCACAACTTCCACTGCTCCATCAGTGGTTGAGGTGTCCACATCCAGACATGGCAGGCCATGGGGTCATGATCCTGGGCATCCTTGTGAAGGGAGGTCATCTACCAGACATCAGTCGCGTTCATGTCACGGTAATGCATCTGACCATGGATGTGGATGTGCCAATGCGACTCCTATCAGAGCAAATTCTCATGGTCAGGTACAAAAATGATGGACTGCCACCTCTACCATAGATGGCTCACAGCTGTCTGACATAGCAAGATGTAGAACTAGCACAAAGCTTGGCTGTGAACATGTAGACACTCAGACACCAGTTTCACCTGGAGGACTCATACAGACACACACACAAGAGTTGCATGGTTCGGCAGTGAAGCTTAAAGCTCATTTTGTCTCACTGGCCATTTGTTACTTTATCCAAATGTCTGCCTGCTTGACTTTCTTACTCACACACACTCATAGACCTTTTATGCCAACCTAGGCTTCCTGCCACCCCCCCCTTACCCCCACCCCCTATCACCACCACCACAACTCCCTTTGCAAGTGATGACAACAATGCCACATCCTTGTTTTCTATATTTTGGATTCAAGCATACATAACATTTGTACCTGCTACTCAGGGTGTGTAGCTGACTTAGTCCTTAGTATACTTGCATTTCTGTTATTTTGCTAATTGTACCTTTAACATATTTTGGTCTTAGAAAGCTAGACAGTTGATAGATTTAGACAGCTGATAGAATCAAACATTTTTTGCATCTGTACTGTTAATGATCTTGTGAAGTTTGAAATGAAATGTGTATCATTACTTTCTAACTTCTCTTTAATGATTTTCCAGTACAAATGTATGGTGCTAAACTGAGGGCATGCAGTGATCATCAGTACTTTTGAGAGGTATGACTGTGTGAGTCTTTGATGCCTGAGGCCTACTACTTGATACTGGATACATATAGTCACATAATTTTCTGTACAAATCACCCACCTTTTACTTGCTTACATTACCAAGTAACAACATGTAAGGATATGCCATTGATTCATATTATTACACAATACACTCAAGGTTCAACACTTACCTAGAAAATCCAGCAGTTGCAACAGTTTTAGTTCAGGGCTGACTCTGTCTGATGTTACCAGATTATATGAGTAGGTAAAGGTTGTGAGCATTGCCTAGCATCAATGTTACTATATGTATGTGCATAGGAGGAAGGTTTTAGCCTCTTAAGTGGTGAGTGAGTGTGCTATGCATTGCCTCTTAGCCAGTTCGAGGGCATATCGGGCACACCTACATCTGGCTACACACACAGCAGCTGATGGTTTCCCCTCTGAGCCCTCACGTGCTTATGGCTGGGGTGACTTTGCCATTGGCGATTGGGTGTGTGCCCCATCCTCTTGTTGATCCTGCTGAAGCTGCTTTCTCAACATGATGTTGTGTAACATGACACAGACAGTGAATATTTCAGTACATGCACATGGACTGTATTGCAGAGCTCCCCCTGATGTATCTAAGCACTGGAACAGCAACTTCAGCGGTCCAAACACACACACTATGATATTTCTGGTTTGAGTGTGTGCCTCACTGTGGTGTTATTCAGCGTGTGTGTGCATTTCTGATGGGCTTCATCAGCCATGGTTCCAGTGCATAACCTGCATCCCCCAGGAAATGATCCTCTGGGATATCCCCCCTAGTTAACATCTGATACAGTTGGGAGGTGTGTCAGATATGTGAGTTGTGGTAACTGCCTGGGTTGTCAGTACGCACGTTCAAAATTATTCCCTTAGCATTACACACAACATGGCAGTTAATGGAGTGAAATCCCTTTCTATTTATATAGAGCCTTCCATGTTCCCCAGGTGGTACCTTACTTTCTATATGTATGACATCTATGGCACCCAGTACTTCAGGGTAGTGTGCTACAGGGTAGAACTCCTACATATTTGTAGCCCTGTCTTCAGGAGTATGGGGAAATATATGTAGTCACTGGCATGTTGGAGCATAGCATTCTGGAATTGATGGAGGATCCTGGATTTTGATGCCTGTGACACCCCCAGCATGTCCCATGTTGGTCTCTGAAAGGTTCCTGTAGCTAAAATTCTAAGCTACACATACCTTTGTCTCCACTGGTATGGGTTCCCCTTGGTTTGGCCTGGGTCTGAGTTAAGGTTGCAAAGTTCCTGTAGTGTGTCTCTATCCACCCTGTAGCACTCTATAGTTTCCACATCATGCAGATTGTGATAAGTTAAATGGGATCTGAAAACTCTTCTCCTTCTTGTCCATTGTCTATTAGCAGAAGCAAGAGCATAGACTTCAGCTTGTTGTACATACACATGAATTAAACCAACTGCAGCCATACCTCTCAATTCTGAATTCCTTGGAATTTACAGGTTTTGAGACTAAAATAATGGGGTGCCATGAATTCCTGAGTGGCACCCTCAAATCACGAATTTTTTTCTTTATTTACAATATTTTTCATAATGTTAATGTCACTGCACATTGCCAGCATGTTCCATGTGCTTAAGAGGGCTCAGCATTTCAAAATGTTTGCTGGGTGAGTCGGTTGAAACCAAGACTAGCTGCTGGCAGTGAACACTGTAGGACTGCTCTTGGGGTGTTTACTACATCAACATCTAAACAAACATACAGAGAGTTATGGCCAAATTTCAAAACCACTAAAACCACCACTTTATTTTTCGCTACTAAAAATGGATATGTTTTATTTCAGCATGGACTGAATGAAATCTCATATATAACTCGATTGTTAAAACTAAAAGCATATGCAAGATGAATCATTTTATCCTAATATATTTTTGGTATATAATATATCCTTTGTGTATTTTTGAAGATTTTTTATGAAGTTTATGACCATTTAAATGATTGCCATATGCGGATCTAGTTTTAATTATTGGAAGTTAGAAATTATGAATTCAGGATGCTGTGCCTTTAAATTTGTGGGTGGGGAGTAATCGTGTGATTGAAATAAATTTTAAATTGAGGAATCATACCTCTCAACTGTACAGATTTTCACAGAATGTCCAGATTTTTGCTTCATATTTTTGGTCTGCTCCTCATAAAAGTTTGTTTTTTTGGCAAATCATTGGCAATGCATTAAGAATTGAAATCAGAAAATAATGACAGGCATATGAGTTTTTGACTTCATACCCTTAAGAAAATTCATGCTAATATAAAACTTGTTATTCTATCAACTGTCTATATTTGTAATACAACTATTTAAAATTTGTCCCTATTCTTCATGGCTTCGTCCATATTGCTTGCTCTAAGAGGTTGAAAGGTATGTGTGGAATATTGCTATAGTGTATTAATCTGATGAAGTATGGGTAACTGTACAAGATTAAAGCACTTATTTGTATTTGTTTTTAACATTGAAATAAAATGTATCCATTTTTAATAGCAAAAAAAGTGGTTTTAGCAGTTTTGGAATCTGACCTATCTCTCTGCTTGTTTGTTTAGCAGTTTGTGACTGTGTTTGTTATTTACTACATCAACTTTTTTTTTTTTCTGCCTGTTGATGTGTACCTATGAAGTACTGATGAAAATTTTCTGATGGACACGTATCAAATTGCACAGGCATACTTCCAACTAACTGCCTATGATATTACAGAATGTCCCTGATTTTGCTCATATTGTTTTTTTATTCCCTGTCCCTCCTAATTCTTTTTATTTACAGACCGTAATACCAGACATAAAGGTTTCATAGGTGTTATTGTTCAGAAAATGCATGCTGGTTCAGTCAGTGTATTAATGCTAGAATTCTCTGAATCTCCAAGTGACCAGAGGAGTATATTTTGCCAGCCAGTTTCTAGCAAACTATATTACAAGTCTTTCAGAGGCACTAACTGCGCACAAGCACTAACTGGCCATTATCAGAAACATAGTGGTAGGAAACACTTACTGGTAAAAACCTGTGGTAAAACTTAGCCACATGGCAGTCACATATCACTCACCAGTCACATACAACATAATTGAACATGGGGGGATGGCTGCTACTAGCTGGCTAGAGTATTATTATAGACCGTGCCCATCATCAGATAAATCATCCATTAAAACATCAAGAAAACATGGAAGCATCAGAAACATTTATCAGTTCACATTATTAACATTAGTGCTACATTAGCTAAATTGTCCGTGGCCAAGTGAAGATATGGCCTAATCTGAAGTCAGTTAAGTCTCTTGCAGAAACTGCTCTAGCTTTTGTCGAAAAGTCATATAGGCTCTTGACATTGTCCAATAAACTACTGAAACTGAAACTACTTCTCACAAATAGGAAAGCTGTCATAAAGTTAAAGTTTCCTCTCTGTTGGTCACGGAGATCAGCGTCTCTCTAGCTAGAGAAGAGAGAAGAAAACAACATTCAACAACTCAATTAACTAACCTCTAGATTCAATTGTTGCCATTGAAATTAAAAAATAATTCGGATAGAAAAAGTGCCAGGTCGGCATTTCAGCACCGTACGACTCCTCTCGACTAATCTCTGGCTACAAAACGATGAAGTGCTGGCGTTGTTTTGTTTGAAGGCGCTTTAACTTCAAAAAGTCATTCTTCTTGTTGAGGCTAAACTGGAGCTCTTCTCTCTATTGTGGCATACATCCGTATCCATCAGTCCTCACAATTGTCTCAAACAGTGCTAGAGGGTTAGCACTTTCCTATATTACAAGTCTTGTTTATTGTTGATGGAGAACTAATGGCTTACCTTAATAAATAACTGCTTAGGCAAAGTGATTGATGTACTGCAATACCTCATTGAGTCAGAAATACCAGACAGAATCTATGGGAAACAAAACTTAAAAGGTAGAATAGAAACTCAAAATCACACCTGGCTGCAATGAACAAAAAGGTGGGCTTCTGCCTGTGAGGACTATATAAGGACCGTTCCTGAAAAGAGCACCTTCACAAAACAAGAAACTCTGCATTGTCTGAAACTATTCCAGATGAGTTTAGGTGATGCTGACAGGGAAAGGGGTAAGCCTGTTTGGTGTGTGTGTGTGTGTGTGTGTGTGTGTGTGTGTCTGTGTGTGTGTGTGTGTTGAAAAATGCCTAAAATTAACTTTCGCAGCTTTGTCCTTTACTGGCAAAAGCAAATGGGTCCTAATTTCAAATACAGTTTTTTTCATTGTTAGTCTTAGAAAGTCAAGTTCTGAAAGAGTCTGTGCTTAAGCTATGAAATGATTGTCAAGCATTAGATTGATATTCGTTACACCAAAACCTGTACCCCTATTCATACCTACCAACTGTACAGATTGTCTCAGAATGTCCAGATTTTTGTGTCATACTTTTAGAAAGTTTTTCATAAAATTATGTTTTTTTCTGGCAAATCATTGGCAAGTCATTAAAGATTAAAGTCAGAAAATACTGACAGACATTTGAGTTTCAGACGTCATACCATTCAGAAAATTCATGCTAACGTAAAACCTGCTATGTTTCTTCTTCTTCTTCTCCTCCTTTCAACTTATAAAGCAAAACGTGCTATGCTATCAACTTTATAAGTTTGTAAGAGTAATATTTAAAAAGTGTCCCTACTTTTGGGCTTTTGCTTCCCCACTATTTATGGCTTTGTCCAGATTTCTTTCCCAAGAGGTTAAGAGGTATGCCCCTATTATTAAAATATCATCTGAAAGCTTATTCTTGCGAAGGAGCATGAGGCATATCAATAGATTTTCCCTGTACTCTACTGCACACCCAAACAATCCTGCATTGAGAGGTATGTTGAAGAGTAGTTAACAAGAATGAACTTGTACATTTCAAAAGTTGTTCACATTGAATATATGGTGTTTTAAACCATTACTAGAAGGTTGGAGGGTTATTTTTGAATAAAAATGGTAAAAAGAAAAATATCTAACTGAGTACAAATGTAAACACATCTGATAGCACCTGGACACATTATCCAGCTATGCCATGTAAAACAAGTATTTTTTTCAAAGTATGTTATGCACAGAGAATATAAGATAGCAAGAAGTTTCACAAGAAAGTCCATTATGTTTGTACACATACAGACTTTGGCACATACATCACATTGTGTACTTTGTGTGAGTTGGTGGAGGGTTCCTCCCTCTTCAATTTGTCAAATGCATGGGCACAGGAAATAATGGTATATAGTATAGTATTCTGTATATACTAGTACATGAAAACAGCACTATTAGCACTTGAATGGGTCATAGGGTGAGGGTGGCATAGAGAGCCCTGCAGCATTTGAGACACATACTTTTTGCTCTGAAAAGGATAGGGAGTGCAGATTTCAAGTATTACTCCTGTAAACTGAGATAGTTGCTAGAATAACAGATTTTGCATTATTATGTATTTTCTGAGGGATATGAAGTCTGAAATTCAAATATCTATCATTATTTATTATTATTTAGTGACTTCAGTCTTCATGTTGGTATCGTACAATTCCATTGGAGAGGGTGAGATTATATGATTATTTATGCAAATTTTACGTTAATCCACACCCCTATTTTTGACCAATTGTACCTACTTTTCATGGGCCTTTTTCCAGATTTTTGATGTTCCCTGGTTGAGAGGTATGACTGCAGCCTCTAATATTCTTTCAGTGTAGACTCCTTTCAATGGCTGTATTCCTGTAGGTTTTGGAATTCACAGGGAAAACCCGTTCTGAGTCTACATGGTTCCTTTGTAGCTTGTTGAATAGCTCCTCCATACTGGATTGGTTGATAAGCATACAGTTCAGCTGCTTATGCTGTAATTAGCATGCCACAGTGTTTACCTTGTTTGTGCAGCTCTTCACACTATGTAGAGCTGGTTACTAAATC
>NC_056730.1:65973677-66083677 GCF_019279795.1 Protopterus annectens
TGTATGATTGTAGCATAGGGTGACACAGTGGCACATCAGATAGCATTGTCATCTCACAGCATACCTTTCAACTGTCCCTCATTTTCAGGGACGTCCCTGATTTTGACTCAAATTTTAACTCTGTCCCTCTTAATCCCTCCTAAAACTAGTGGCTTTTGGAGGAAAGTTAGGGAATTACACTTAATGAATAATGACAATAGTTAAGAGTTATAAACTTCTTTTACTTCAGAAAAAGTGTATTAATTCATATGCTCTGATTCTGTCTATGTTTCAAGTTAATAGCATTAATATTTTAAAAGTGTCCCTGATTGTCCCTGATTTTTTCTTGACTTGTCCCCGATTCTGTTGAAATGTGTCCTCAATTGGTTGAGAGGTCTGTCTCACAGCAAGAGGTTCTATGGTTCAATTCTCCCTGGGTTTGTGTGGGTTTCCTCCACTTACTCCAGTTTCCTTTTACATTCCAAAGACATGCATTAGGTGGATTGGGCATTCTAAATTGGCCAAAAGTGTGAGTGTGTGCTGTGGAAGAAATACTGCAACAGAACCAGCCACCTGGAAGTGTAAACCTTGGCTCTAGATGATTGTCACTGTTAAAGTGGCATCTTGACCTCATGTACAAAATGAGGAAAAAGGGGTTGTGGTTGGATATGACTGTAACATGAAATACTGAATGCTCAAAATAGCAACGTAAAAAGGTCAATTATTTTGGAGTGAATTGAAAGTGATCAAAAACAGAACAAGATGCAGAACAAATTCCCATACTCTGCTGCAATGTGATCTCATACAAAAGGCTGCCAACAAAACCACAATTAAAAAGAACATTCATTCATATGAACGTTCATTTTTTTTTTTATATATCAGAACAAAGAGTTAGAAGGTCACACTGAAAAACCAATCAGAAAAAAACTAAATGAAAACTCCAGCCAAGCTAGAACTTCCAATGAGTGACCTCCCAAACCTCCTGTAACAGAGGCACATGGGATATATACAAATGACCCTTATGAACATCAGGTGTTTCAGCTATATGGCGATTCTGATTGCCCATGATTTTTTTACATCAGTGAAAAGTGTTCGCTCATATAAGTGTTTGCTCTTGTAAGCTGTTGGTATGGGTCCAGTGTATTATGATTTCCTATGTATTTGCTTATCAGGTCCATGATAATTCATTCCATGGACTAATATATAAGACCAGTCAAATTTATGGGTCTCTTTTTCCCTGGGTCAGATTATGGCCCCCCTTTGTATAGAGGGATGACTGTTGCAATCCTTCTCTCCCTAGGGATGAAGCCTATCAGGAGGCTGGGGTTGAACAGAGATTCTAATGGCACTGATATGTCATGTTTCAAGCTATTTGGGAGGAATCCTGGCATATTTTCAGGACCCACTGATACAGTGTTTTTAGCTTTGGAGAGAACAGTGAGAACTTTTTTTTAGTAATAGTTGGGGGAGAAATGGCAGATGATATTTCCTGGGGGGTGGTAAATGGAAATAATAGTGGAGTGAAATAGGAGCTAAATTTTCAAACTTTAAAGCAAATTCTAAGTAGCAAAAATCAATCCCCGAAGTTGTTTCCACTCTGAGCTCTTTATTGAGTAACAAGGCTGTCGGTTGCTTTCCATGTGGGCATTGGACATTTTGTCCTAAAGTCCTTAGCACTAAAGATTTTTTCACTGCAAATTCCAGAAATTAATATCATTTAAGGCATTCAATTACTTGCAGTACTTCTGGTATTATTTTTCTGGTGTTTTGTTTATGCAATGCCTTTTACTTAGGCAAAACATCAAGAGCTTTTTAAAGCACATAGGGGAACATTTAAGTGACATTAAATATAAATGTGTACTGGTTTATACAAGCATACTTCAAAGTATAAGGGTGCTATATTTACTTTATAGGAATTGATGAAACTGGAAGTCAGGCTAAAAATACATTTTTTTAAATAAATTTCTGTCTGACAGAGAAAGAATATATGTGGATTGTACAACTGAGTGCCTTTTTTATCCAGGACTTAATAATTGTCTGAATGAATATGGTTAATGTGCCTCTTGAAGGTTTTTTTTTCTAATGTTTCATTTTTGCTTGTCTCTTAAAAAAAGGGGTGTACTTTTGCCTCACTAGTTTATATTACTGTCTTCCAAGTAGTTTGTACCAAACCAGTCTTTTTTGCATGTGTTTGGATTCCTCTGGCTTTTTTTTTTTTGGGGTGTGCTTGTCTGCATATTACTATGATAAATGGATTTAGACTGAATCTGCGTAGTGGTGCTGTTTTGTTGTTTTGTATTTTTTCCCCTGCACTTTTAGTTGAGGGTGGTGAAGTTTGGGGATCTGCACAGGGCACCAGATGAACTAGCTATGGTACTAGTATTTAAGATGAAAAAGAAATCTGTCAATTTGATTATTGCATTATTTGGAAATGCCATTTGGTCAAGTGCTAATGTGTGAGAATGACTTTCAGTGGTCTTTGAGGTTGCGCTTTTCTCTACTGTTGTGTGATCTCGGAGAAAGTATATATTAAATGATAAGTGTGGGAGGTATTTTATCACATGGGGGTGTAGGAGGGGTTGTCCCATGCAACTTCCCCCCCCAAAAATGTTTTATATTTGCTGATTGTAGTTTTTGCACATTATTTTTGTTTATCAAACAGAATTCAGAAAATTTGTGTTTCATAGAGCAACATGATTTTGATGGTAAGACCCAACCTACAGTACTGTGTGCATTTCTGGAAACCGCATGAATGCAACAATGTTAACATGATAGAGGCCGTTCTGTGGAGGACAACAATACTGATGAATTGTTTATGCTAGAAAAAAAAAGAGAGCTATGAGAACAAAAGGATGAAAGCTAAATAGTTGGAAGATAATGCAGGAAAGTACAATTTTTATAAAGGATAATGATATGAACAAACGTTTGGAAGTAATAATAGGTTTAATTTGTGCAGTAGAATCAAAAAGGACAACCAAAAAGCCATCCATCATTATGAACACTTGGGTGGTGAGTAGGATCAAGTGGAGGTTACCTAACAAATAATGGTCTTACTACGTGGGGCCAGGTTGCCTTTATATGTCATCAAATGCTGTGCCTGATTTCAGATGCGGTGATACTGTTGCCTACTTGTAGAATTATACAAGAAATCCCCTGATACTACCAGTTTAGGTAAAAACAAAACAGAAATGGAGAGAATTTACAAATAAAGTTAAAGTCAAAGTAAACTTTATTGCCTTTCAGAAATCACACAAGTGCAAAAACCGAACAAAATTCCATGTCTCTGAACTCAATGTGCAGACAACATATAGACTATTTTCACAGACAGTTACACATATAACACCTAGCTATTATATCATGGACATGCAGATAGACAGACTAATACTGGACATAATTAGAAACACATTTTAATACTTTTAAGAGTGAACACTTACTTGCATGAGACTTTAGTATTGCACAGGTACTTGCTTAAGACATTGCCTTGATCCTGGCACAGAAAGAGACATTTGAGTATTGCACTGTGAACATCAGAATATTGCACTATGGACCTTACAGCATCGCACTCTGGTTAATTTATAACTTCATAGCATGTATTGCACTGAAAGAAGAGATATTTTATTGCATTGTTACTGCTCTAGATGGCCTATAAGTTAACAGTCATGGTGAATATTGCACTAAGTATTAGATGAGACTGGTAACCAGGTTAATGCACAATATGAGACAAGCTACTACAGTTTCTGCTGACCCAGATGGCCATCATGGAGTGTAGTTGTTGTTAGAGTTCAGGAGCCTGATGATATTAATGAAGAAGCTGTTCCTGAATCTCGTAGTTCTGCAAGGTGCTTTCCAGATGATAGATGCAGGAACAGTCTTTAAGCAGGGTGAGTGCAGTCTTTAATTATTCCTCTGGACCTGCTGAGACATCTGGATAAGTAGAAGTCGATACAAGTCAAGGACAAATGGTAATGTGGTCTTGATAATCCTCTCGACTGTCTTCACCACTCTCTGGATGTATTTGAACTCAGAGGCAGAGCAGCGTCCATGCCATTCTATGAGGTTGTTCATCAGTATGCTTTCTATAGCACCTCTGTAGAAGGTAGTGAGAACTGTCGATGGGAGATTCGCTCTCCTCATCCTTCTTAAAAGTGTAATCTCTGGTGCACTTTCTTGACTATGGGATTTGTATTTGTATTCCAAGACAAGTCTTCATCGATGTTGCACTCCCAGAAACTTTGTGCTTCTCACTCTTTCTACTGTTTCCCCATTGATGGTGAGGGGACAATGTTCCTTGAGATTTTTCCTGTAGTTCACAATTATCTCTTTTGTCTTGTTTATGTTTAGTTATAATTTGTTTATTTCCACACCAAATAATCAGTTGTTCCACCTCATCTCTGTACACTGTTTCATCATCGTTACTTATGAGGTCCACCACCATTGTGTCATCAGCAAACTTGATGTAGTTTGGATTGTACCTGGCTGTACAATCGTGTGCTAACAGGGTGAACAGCAAGGGACTAAGTACACATCCTTATGGGACTCCAGTGTTAAGAGTGATGCTAACTATAGGTTTCATAACAATTAAAGTGAAAAACTATCTGGGTTTGGAGCCTTAGATGATTTGTCAACCTGTAAAGTGGATAGCTTTGGTCTCTTTCCTGGGTGACTGAAATGTTAAAGGTAGCACAGACCTCCAGAAAGAAGTTGATAATATTCTGTAGAACAACATGTGGGGTAGTTACTAACTGATCTATCCTTTATTTATTTATTTGTGCAAGTAAGTCCGCTGAATAACAAAGCCTCCCCTTTTCAGCCACAGCCTTGTTAAACTAGAAGAAGCAAAAATGCACAAAACCTAAGGATAGTAAAAATTACACACAGGATTGTTTAAAATGAAATATTACTGTAGCACCTATTACTGTTGAGCACATAAGCAATAATGCCTGACAGGGAGAGTGTTATTGGGAAAATCACATACTTCTTCCAGTTTTCTCACATGAGATGTAGTTTGTGACATACCTTCTTTTTCTTGTAACATGCATCCAGATTTGGACAAAAACACTACGAGCTAATTATTGGAGATTGGAACCTCTACTTAAGACGTGCCATGAGAGCTAAGATTTAAAATTATGCCTATTTAAAGCTTGTGGCACACAGATTAGTTAACAGCAGTAGGTAACATTCCCTCTACATGTGACCTGTGAATGATTTGTGAAACAAATGCCTTAACAGAAACCGTACTTGCCTATTAATGTTGCACATGCCAATCACATGTAGTAACCAGAGATGCACTGAACACAGTTTTGTACATCACTGTTGTTTTATATTTTGAAAACATTTTGCTTTTCACATTTAGAATGTTGTGTATTTATTAACATGCTCATATTGAAGCTTCCTAGTACAGAAACAGTGATAACTTGTGATATTTCTCTGTGCCCGAATAAATTTGGAGTCATGTAATGTGCATGACTGTCAGCCTAGTCTTGTCATTACTGGTTGCTAAGTAACTAATGAAGCATAATCACTTGCAGTAAGGCACTGATCCATAATCTGCTGAGTGTGTGGCATAGCAAGACATGCTTTCTGTCAAGAGAAATATTTTACACAGAGGCCTGGTCTGTGAGTATTGTTTCATTAATCCCAGAGACATATTGTGAATTTCTACCCTTTTAAATTGCGTCATTAAATATGGACAACCAATCACAATCCCAGAGTAACTATGTTTGCTTTTCTCATTACACCACTTCCAGTTTCCCTCACTTTTATCTTAGAAAAGAAGTAAAGAGCACTGGGCGGTCAGTACCAGCACAGTGGTGCAGACTCAGGGCATCTATGTGTAATACCAGTGACCCATGCTGAGAAATGGGTTCAGTTTGTCAGTAACATGGGCCAGGGAGACAACATGAAGCAGTCAATGACCAGATCTCCTATCCAAGGGGGTAGGTCTAGTGGGAGCCACTGTGTGCTTGTGTGCAACTTCTGAGGGAGACCAGCAGCCTAGTAGCTTGCTTACCTAACTAGGGGGTGGTACAACTTTGTGACATCATTGCATGTGCCACTCCTACAGCTAGGGACCCTGACAAACCACTGTGGTAATTTACTGTCTTGCTCTTAGGGTACAACTAGAGAACTTGGGAGCCAGTCCTGAGAATTTGGGAGCCAGTTCTGCAAGGGGTTATATCTTGGGGATGCCTGGAAAGGAGCAATAGATGGATTCAAGGCTGGATGCATACAGCAACTGAGGAGAACAGCTGGATTGCTAAGCAGAGATAGAAGGAAGAAGGGACGGGTAAACTCCATAGGGATAGGGACACCAAAACTGAAAGAAAGGGTTGAAAAAAGGTATTACTAGCTAACAGACCACATCTTTTTCCTCTGGGGGATGTAGAGTATAAGCTATAAGTCAACAGACTGTTGCTGAACTAATTACTATGAGGGGGCCACAATAAAATACAGAAAATCTAAAGCAGAAGAATAAGATAATAAACATGGATCTCTGCAGAGAAGTGCAATATTTAAATTCATTTATGGCACTGGGAAGTATTGGAGGGGGTGTCTGTATTTCATGAATGGGGTGGGACTCTGCTGCAAAGGTGTAAGCAGAGAAGAAGATACAGGTTGGGCATCCAAAAATGGCAAACGTTATCTTATCTTTAACTGTCAGAGTCCACACATAAGAACCAGCGACTAGAAGAAGAAAGAGAGAGAGAGAGGCAGAGAGAGAGATCAGTGTGGTCAATGTTTTTTTTTGTCGCTCTACTGAATTTTGATTAACTTCAGAATATACATATAATTATATATATCATTATATATTTCTGTGTGTGTGTGTGTGTGTGTGTGTGTGTGTATACATATATATTTATAAATATATATATATATATATATATATATATATACATATATACATATATATATATATATATATATATATATATATATATATATATATATATATATATATATATATATATATCCACAGAGAGATATACAGAGCATTAAGCATTGCAGATTCTTTTCAAAAAGGGAGATATACAGAGCATTGCCATGTGTGCCTTGCACATGGATATATACAGACCACTGTTTCAGGGAGGGGAGATCTACAACGCATTGTTATGTGTACAGAATGTCACAGCTGAGAAGGGGCTGTCTAGTTAAGTGACTTTGCTCAGTCAAACCTTGAACCTTAGGTATTAGCAAGTAAGGGCCTTAAACCTCCACACCAGCTGCCATGCTTCCTTTAATTTTATTTATTTATTTTCTTTGTTTTTGTAAATCACTGAGGATTGCACTCTGTTAATGTAGTTGTAAAGTTTCATGGCTGTTGTTCGTTGTCAGGAATGTAACAGCAGCACATTTGCCTTTGCTGTAGAAGGCTGTGGGTTCTCTTCCAATGCCAGGTAGACTGATTGCTGACCCTACTATGCAGCATAAAGAGAGGGGGGCTGCATTCCTTAGTGTGTCTTCCTTTAAATGAGATGTCTGATCCATTACCCTGCCTAGGGTCCCACTTGACCATTATCTGATTTTGCTCCATAGACATCAGCTGCAGCACCATCTCAGCAGACAGCATGTGATCAGTACAGACATCAGAACATAGTACAAAAAGCATATGCTTGTCACAGATCACATTAACCACATCATTATGAATTTCCTAACAGTGCCACCAGCAGAAACAATAACACATTCTGCTGCATCACAGTTGACTGATGTTATCAGTAGAATGGCTGTTGATGATGCTATTACTCTCACTGTGTTGGCCTTCAGCAAGGACAGTGGTACACAACCCCAAAGTGTACTGACAAGGCACCCTACCTACCCCCGCCCCCCCAGTATGTGTACAACTCTGTAGTCAGTGATTTATGTTCACATAGTCATCATAATGTGGAAATGACATTGCAAGAAGTGGGGATACCATGTAGCTGGACATCTCTTTTTGCACAGAAAGAACTCCTTGATAAAGAAACTACCCTTTCAGAGGTTGAAGTACCCACAGTTACACCTGTTTACAGGGTACCAAGAGGACATCTTTTGCAGCTGGCTTCAGAGACACATAAGTTCTTATCTACCCAGCAGCAGAATATCTGCTGTATAAATAGTTCTTTAACCACGTGCAGCATGGTTTCAGACTCAGATGTAATACTACCACTGCCCTCTTCCAAACCATGAACCACATGTTTAACAATGGTTAAATTGTTTTTTTTTTCTGCTCATAGACCTAAAGTAGGCCTTTGATGGGGTTGTTTTCTCTTGACATTCCCAAACAGGCCCTTCTGCTGACACTCAAATGTTTCCCCAGTTACCTGTCAGATAGATGGATAGATAGATCGATAGATACATGTCCCTTTTGGCATTGCCTTTTGAAACATACCTTTCTATGTTCCAGTATTCTCGAAGGTTCTGTTTTTCAGTGCATTCTTTTCCCTCTCCCTGCTCTCAGCTGATCATCCTTATCCATAAATAGTTCTTTATGCTGATGATCTCCTTCTTCTACATAGTATAATATCAGAATATGAGGCTAATGACCCTGAAGGGCCTTTTTAAGCCTAGCCATGCTTCACAGCAGTATTGGATAGATTTTGGCAAAATGTGGTGGTTATTCTTTCTGTAGCTTTACATATTAGATTAGTCAGGGTTATGAGTCGATAATTTCCCAGGTCATTGGATGACCCTCCCTTATATAGAGGGATAACCATCACAGTCCTCCATTCATTTAGTATGAAGCCTTTTTGGAGGCTATGGTTAAATTGTGATTCTAGTGAGCCAGATAATTTGTATTTTATACTATTAAGGAGTCATCCTGGGATATTATCGCGTCCCATCAATACAGTGTTTTTTTCCACTGGGGACCATATTTACGAACATTTCCTAGTGATAGTTGGGGGAGTTATGGATGACAACATTTCTTGGGGGGGTGTCAGGGGTAAAAGTGGTATGAAATCTGAGCTGAGTTTATCAGCCAGTAGCTTTTCTATAACCTATGGCTTCTCTTTGGTTTAATTTCTCCAAGTGTTTTTGGTTTCTAATACATTGATAGGAATGGACCCACAAGGTACAATTAGAGTTCATGAAATTAGTTTTGTTTCAGTCTTTCATGTTGGGCAAGAATGTTCTTCTAGCTCCGTATAACTGGCTCCATTTACAATCCATTTGGGACATTGCTGTATGGTTCCCTTGAGGTTGTGAACATAGGTGAAGAATGCTTTGTGATTGTCTTTAGCTTGGGAGGCCAGTCTTAACTCAGATTTAACCTTGATAGACTTAACTAGTTTGATGGAGGTCTTGTTACCTTGAGCTTCCCATCTGTGAACATGACTTTCCTCCTTTTGTTATATAACCTATTTATGTTGGGAATCCACTGGGGTGGCCTACATTTCGTGTTTGTCTTCTGATTATTTCTAGTAGGCACTGCTGCCTCTATGCAGATGTATACACTATTGTATAGGGTTTTTGTGAGCATCTCCAATTGAGGGTAAAAAATTTGCTAGGTTGTCAGTTAAAAGTAGGAATTTTGCCTTAGAATAATTCCTAAAAGTTCCAAGGTTAGTTGATGTCCCAGACTTTACTTTTATTTTGAAGGAGACAGCTTTATGCTCACACTTCACCAGTGACAGCATTACACTTGTGGGGGTACAATGCTCCCCCATTTGGGTGAGGACAAGGTCAAGGATGTTGGCACATCTAATGGGTGTACAGCCTGGCTTGTCCGGGGTGTTTATGCTGATAAAATCCAGAAATCTTTGATCCTGTGAATTTCTGGTAACATAGGATTCCCAATTTATGGTGGCGTAGTTAATGTCACCCATGAGTATGACATTGGGTTGAATGGAGAGTGACTCTAGCTCATTTAAGCATGATGTTGGATTTCTGCAGTCATAGAGGGTTCTTATAGTTTGCAAAGATGTAGTAATGGAACTTCATTTATAGTGAGTTGTAAATGGAGAAGCTCAAGTGCATCATATTATTTGGACAGCCTTGAGAAGTGGTATTCTTGATGTAAAATGCAAACAGCTCCTCCTTTTGTCCCTTCCTGTGCAGCAGCTGGTCCAGATGTGTGCGGGGAACTATAGCCCTGCACTGCCAGTGGGCTCTTCTCAGCTTTTAACCATGTTTCAGTAACTACACCAACATCTATATTTCCAGAGTGAGGAGAGCTTGCAGGAAGTGAAGTTTTTTTCTTTAGATTCATGGTATTGAGCAATATCACCCTTGGATGGTCATAAGATGGTTTTGTTATGTCAGAGAGACAACGATAGTCTGCAGAACAAGAATAGCCTTCAGTCAGAGTTTGATGTGCTATTTCCTAGTTCCTTGACAGCAGACTGCTACTAAACTCCTTCAAAATCAACTCTATGCATTTGGCACCATTACATCTACCCCTTCAGATTAAGGACTGATAGATGTATCCTTCACTTACAACACTTTTCAGAAATACATAGAAATCACTCAAATAAGCACACAGGGTTACTTGACTCTCAACTGCCAACATAGTTTGTGCTACTGTTAAAGAGGTCTTCATCCCAATACTTATTTACACTCTCCCCATGGCTGGTTTATGCTGTCCTCAAAATGCCAGAATATTCCCATTAACAATCAGTAAAATATGAAGTTTTACCAGCCTGTCATAGAATACACTCTACCATGGACTCATGCACTGCAGCCTACTGAACAACACAAGCTGTTTACAATTACCAGAAAGGATCAGCCTCTTTCTATTGATTTATGAATCAATGGATACCTAAACTTCTACTCTCCATTAGGTAATATACTCACCACATGCACCATTTCCTACATTTTAGATCTCAGAAGAATGAAATACTAAAACTTAAAAGGCCACTGTTCACCCTTCCCAACACCTTGTGGTCTGGATATCTTCTCACCATGAAATAACATGCATCTCTACCCTATCCAGATGTACTTATTAAAAACATTATACAGTCTTTAGCCCCCAAAGTTTTTTTTCATCTTCACACTTCATAAACACATCCATCAGTTCTCATGCATTGTTAATAACTTAATTACCACATCTTGCTCCAACCTTCACTTCTCCACTCCTTAGACCCCTGGGGCATACATCATTAAATATATTTGTTTCCAGATAAAGTCAAGGTAAAGTCCTTGTACAGGGTGGTAACTCATCTGTACTCTCTGTGTTATTTGATAAGCATTCTGACAAAAATCTAAATATTACACAGGTTCAGAACTAAAAAAATATATATTTGTTTTTGAGAGTTAAGTGTGCATAAGTACAGAAGTATAGTCTGCTGTTAGAATAATGGTGCAACTCACCACAAGAATTGCATTGATGTAATATAATTTATCAGAAAAAAATTAAAGCTTTCAATTCAGAAATTTGATTTTTTTAATCACTATGAGCAGAAACAAGAAGACTGAGAAGGTACCGGGAGTTGCATTGTGTCTTTGTGGACTTAGAGAAAGCATATGACAGGGTGCCCAGAGAGGAGTTGTGGTATTGTATGAGGAAGTCGGGAGTGGCAGAGAAGTATGTAAGAGTGGTACAGAATATGTACAAGGGTAGTGTGACAGTGGTTAGGTCTGCGGTGGGAGTGACGGATGCGTTTAAGGTGGAGGTGGGGTTACATCAAGGATCAGCTCTGAGCCCTTTCTTATTTGCAATGGTGATGGACAGGTTGACAGACGAGATCAGACAGGAGTCCCCAAGGACTATAATGTTTTCAGATGACATTGTGATCTGGAGTGAGAGTAGGGAACAGGTGGAGGAGACCCTGGAGAGGTGGAGATATGCTCTAGAGAGAAGTGGAATGAAGGTCAGCAGGACTAAGACAGAATATATGTGTGTGAATGAGTGGGAGGATAGAGGAATGGTGAGGATGCAGGGAGTAAAGGTGGCGAAGGTGGATGAGTTTAAATATTTGGGATCAACAGTTCAGAGTAATGGTGAGTGTGGAAGAGAGGTGAAGAAGAGAGTACAGGCAGGATGTAGTGGGTGGAGAAGAGTGTCAGGAATGATCTGTGACAGACGAGTACCAGTAAGAGTGAAAAGGAAGGTCTACAAGAGGGTAATGAGACCAGCTATGTTATATGGGTTGGAGACAGTGACACTGACAAAAATGCAGGAGTCAGAGCTGGATGTGGCAGAGTTAAAGATGTTAAGATTTGCACTGGGTGTGACGAGGGTGGACAGGATTAGGAATAAGTATATTAGAGAGTCAGCCCAGGTTGGAAGGTTTGGAGACAAAGCCAGAGAGGTAAGATTACATTGGTTTGGACATGTGCTGAGGAGGGATGCAGAGTATATTGAGAAAAAGATGCTAAGGATGAAGCTGCCAGGTAACAGGAAAAGAGGAAGGCCTAAGATAAGGTTTATGGATGTAATGAGGGAGGACATGCAGGTGGTTGGTGTGACAGAGCAAGATGCAGAGGACAGGAAGAAATGGAAACAAATGATCCACTGTGGCTACCCCTAACGGGAGCAGCCGAAAGAAGAAGAAGATCTTTGGAGAAGAGAAAAAAAGCAAAAAAGCAACAATTAGAGGTAAGTTTAAGAATTATTGTGTCTAGGAACAACTTGTGGTTTATTCACCATTTATTCTTTGTAAGTGTCCTGTGAAGACTGTATATGTGCCTCTGTTGCAGCACTAAATAACTGAGCCAAGCCTGTGAGTTTGGTGAGCTGCATGATTTATTGTAATACAGAAAATATAAGAAATGTTAAGAGAAGCAGCAGACCTTACCTTATCTAAAGCCGTGGTCATATACATAGATAGTTAAAATGCTAGTTAATTAAAAAGCAACAGCTGAAACTGAAGATATAAACAAAGTCTGTGACAAATACAAAGGCAAAACTTCGAAATAAAGTGAAAATATGCTGGAAAAGTAATAGAAATGAGAAACAGAGCTACAAGGTCCCCAGAGTGCATAGCATAGTTGAAATTCAAGCCTTGCATACTATATGTGGTTATAAGACTGACAGGCTGAAGTAGCCAGCATTTAATCAATTTATAGAAGCTGTTGCATAAAGAATCATTGTAGAAAGATGATTTAAAGAAAAGATAAATGTACTCATTTAATGTTCATAATGCTGAAGAAAATAAGTAAATGTGTTATTTGTCCTATTAAAAGAAAAAGAGTTGATTCAGTGAAATCTGAAAATGCATTAGAAATAGTAAGAGTAGAGTGTGAGTCAGGCTGTTGGCAAGAAATGTTGAGAATCAATAACAAGTGATGAATTTAAACTACACACAAGTACAGAATGTAATATTTTGTCTGAAGATGCTTTTGAATCACTGAGGTTAAAATGCAAATAAAAGAGAGTAATGTGTACACTTATCATACTCTGTGCACATAGTAAGGCCAGTAAGTAAAAGCTACTAATCTAAATAAAAACACTAGAAGTAGCCCATCTTCACTGACACTGAGAGAAAAAATAATGGCCCAACTCATAATAGTGGTTCAGGTACGGAAAGAGCTGGCCAATGGGTAGAGGGAGAGAAAATGATAAGAGAAAGCCTAATAATATCTCCTGGGGGGTAGAGCATATCCAGAATTCTGACTCTAGGTAGTATCCTTCTTGCTAACTGTTGACCATTGAATGCTCTTGTCTTTTAATGGACAGGGCTTTTGATGAAATGCCTCTCATGAAAGTGCAAGACCTGACTCATGTTCCTCACTTACAGCTATTACATGCTACCCTTTGGGGATTGTGAACATGCAAAATGGGAATGGATAAGGCATAAAGAAAACATATATGATTCTCCATGATAGACAATGGAACTACTCCCTCTGTACAACCCTCAACTCAAAGGAAGAACAATTGGACTAGAAGTCTCTTACTTCTTAGAGAATGAATGCCTAATTGGTCCAAGCGTTAAGGAAGCTTGAGGGTCAACCAGTTACTGGATAAAAATAAAATAATTAAAAATGATAGAAGCATAAGATCCTGCCTCAAACTGTAGTACGTGAAATAGTAATTCTCATGTATGACTTGTAAATGGTAAAATAACTTCATGGCAAAGGCCAATATAATCCTGTGCACATTCAAGAATAGTCACACAGTATAAGGGAAACCTCAGGATAAGCCATATAAAGACTTTCTTTACATCACACTGATTTGAGATGCTGAATGGAATGTAGTGAACTAGTATGCCATGAAATAAAAAATGAGAGAGCCAGTTTAATGTTACAGACATCAAAAGGACTGCTTTTTATCTACTATTAAAAATGACAAACCATGTGTGCTTCATGCCAAAAGATAGATGCATAATTTGGGTGCTCTTTTGGTGTAAGTTTAAAGTAATGGAAATATGTCCTTCAAGGTGAGTTTTACATATTTAATTAATACACGTTTTGAAGACACACACACACACACACACACACACACACACACACACACACACACACACACACACATTTCCATACAATTTGAGGGTTAGCAATTTTTATCAATTTAGGATGAATTATTTTTCTTTTCGACCACTAGATGTCAGCACTTCAGTATGTATTTTTAATAATACTCTCCATTGTTGCCAGCTCACTGTAGGTGTGGCATTTACTTGTATTTTAAATTAAATATGGATTGTGCTCTATTTTATACATTTTTACATGCATATCAACATTTTATAGATTTGTATTTGGCCTCTTTAAAACTTAAATTATTAAGCAACATTTCCGCTTTCATGCATAAACTGTTGGCAAGTTTTGATGGCGTTAGGATTAGCACTGAAGAAGCTCTGGTTTGCGTAAGGAAACCACGTTTGCTGTTTTTGAACGTGAGCCATTTTATTAATTTTTTCCTGTCTCACATGCCAGTTTGGTGTTGTGTCTTTTTTTCTGGTAAATATTTTGCTGCACATGCATAAGACTACTGCATTGAGAACTGAGAAGACAGTGGTAGCAAATGCAATAATATTATGCAGATTATAAAAATGATTCAAATAAAAGTTAAAGAAATGATCAGCAGTTTGGAGGAGGTGTAATTTAAATTGTGTCATATATCAGGGCAGTTGGAATGATGTATAAGGAAACTACAATGCATCAGTTCTGATTATATTGCGTTTCTACAACAGATTGCCATGACATCTTTTGAGCAACAGGTGTCTAAGGGACAAAACATAATGGAAGAAATAAGGGCATGATGGACTGTCAAGAGGAGTATTTTTGAATGATTTAAAAAAGAAAGATGAGTGAAACAGTAATGATATAGCAGTGATGCATCCTTCAGTGTCCTCTAGATGGAAGTCACCTGTAGGAAATTCTGGATCCAAAGTTAGACTGTACACATTTATGAGATTTATGCTACAAGAAAACTTTGGAGAAGTAATTAAGTACAATAGAAGGGAACAGCAAGGGAGACAGAGAAGTGTTTATAGTATTATATTGTCTAAGTGCAGTTGGTCAGGCATGCTTACCTCCATGCTGATAAAAGAAATGTTGGACGCAAGTATCTGCTCCATATAAACATCACAATATAATAAGTTCAAATAGTAAGAGAAGAAATGATAAATTCAGGATAGGTGTAGCAGTTTGGTTGTTTGTTATATGCATCCAACTAGATAATTGGGAAAAGGTAATGGTATGGTGTAGATACATGATGGTTTCTTATCTTTTCTGAGAAGATGCAGCCATCGTGCTTTAGAGATATTAGAAAGGCTCAACAAGAAGTGACAAAATATACAACTACAGATTTGAACTTCGCAACTCTGTATTATACATCTCCATCTATCTATAATATATATATATATATATATATATATATATATATATATATATATATATATATAGGAGAATGTCCCGATGTCCTGGAAAGGAGATATGTGGAATACAATGCTGAGTTTACTGTAGTAGCACCAAAATAATATGGTATCATGGCAAATGCATGTGATAATTGCTAAAGCAAAAAGTTTAACTAGAGAATGAAAAGTGATTGCAATTTGTAGCAAATATAGATTATATCCGATGATTAGTGTAAATGATTTTGTATGTGAAGCTTTTTAGGATCAATAAACTAGGACTACCTCACTGCCCTCAACATTCCATATATTCTACAAAAATAAAAATATAATCACCCCAACAACCAAATCCAAATTTCTAGGAGCTGTAATTGACAATATCCTCAAATTTGACATTCATATAGCTCAAATTATTAAAAAAGTCCACAAGAAACTCAGTCTCCTATATAGAAACAAATTTCTAACAATAAAAAAGCCACTATTGCTAGAGCACACCTCTTGTCAACTCTCTTATATGTCTTCCCAATCTTAGCCAACCTCTGCAAAACCGACCTTCCCAAACTTGAAGCCTGTTACAATAAAATCTCCAAGTTTGCCACTAACGCCGCATACAAGTCACATCACTGTTTATGGCTTGAACTCCTTCATCACCTTCACTTTAATCAACTAACCTTTGCCCATAAAATAATCGATCAGAAAAAAAAACTGATGTCAAAGATATCATATAACCCTATTCCACCTCAAGATCCCTCCTCACTAGCAGCAAACTACTTCTACACATCACTAAAGCTAACAACGCAGCAGGAGAATCACTTTTTTTAACTATATTTCCAAACTTAGGAATAATCTACCAAACTCACTAGTGACTAATACTTCAAAATTACAATTAAAAAAAAAACTCCTAAAAACACACCATATACATTCCTGGCTCTGCACTTGTAACTCCCCTGGATAGCCCATTTTTTCCACTCCATTAATAAGATTCTTCCAGTTCTTCCTGCTGGTGATATTTGACCACTATTGGAAGGTTCTCTGTTAACTGTACATAATTATATGTATATATTCACTATGTGTCTGCACCTGTATACGTCAAAACTGTGCTTGATATTCACTCAGTAACTGTCTTTTTGAGATAATTACTGTTACTCTAATTATAGGTTCATAGGTTGATACTAGGCTATCTGCCCTAGGGCATTTATAAGCCTAGCCAGAGTGTGTTTGGCTTTCGCCACCCTTTTAGATTAGTTGACTGTGCCTCTGTATAGTAGGTCACAGAAGATAGCCCTTTTAAGGTTAGTTTACTGTGCCTCTGTCTAGTAGGGACACAGAAGAGATCCCAGGGGTAAACCGATGATCTCCCATCCACTCGTCAAGATTTCTCTTGAAGAGGGTCATTAAGGGGCTCTGCCTAACATGGATTGGGATTTTGTTCCAGAGTGAGGGAAACCTCTGGGATATGAATCTGTCCCTCCAGCATGTCCTATTTATTTCTGTGCTGAGGTTTAAGTCCCTGGAGCATGTGGCTCTAAGGGATTTGGATTTCCTGAGATGGAGCATGTCCATTAATTCTGGTTTGGACATGGCTTTATACGTCAGACACAGATCGCCTCTGAGTAGGCAGTAAGCAACTGAGAAGAGCTGGAGTATCTTTAGCCTAACTGCGTAGGGCATCTGTTTGACTCCCTTGATCCTCTTGGTGAGGTACTTTTGGGGTCTTTCCAGTTGCTGCAGGTGCCGGGTAAGGTACATCCCAAATGGGGCATTGTATTCAATTATGGGCCTGATGAGTGATGGGTAGAGGGGCACAATGACCTCTCTTGATCTAGATGTGAACCCTTTTGTGATAAGGTGGGCTATATAGAAGGTCTTTCTAACCACTTTGGCAACGTAATTGTCAAAGGCGAGATTGCTATCTACTTGGGTCCCCAAATCCGTAATTACTTCTTCCATACTTAATGGATTACCACCTATGTGGTAATTTGTGGGCACTTTGTTTTTCCCAAAGGAGATGACTATGCACTTTTTGGCATTTAGCTTTAGGCCATGGCTCTGGCACCATTTATCCATCTCTGTGAGACCCTTTTGGAGGATGCTTGTGTCAGTCGGCGAGTCAATTATGGCACCCAGTTTGCAGTCATCTGTGAACTTGGTCAGCCATAGTCCTCTGGTGTTAGCCTGTACCTCAGAGAAATATATACTGAACAAAAGAGGTCTCAGGACTGATCCTTGTGGGATGCCACTTGTAACTGGTTTAGAGTCTGACATGGCACCTGCAATTTTGACCATGTGGGTTCTATCCCTGAGCCAGTTTGCAACCCATCTTGTGACATAGGGGTTGATGTTTAAGTTGGTGAGCTTATTTATGATGCCCGAGTGGGGTATTGTGTCGTAGGCTTTTGTGAGGTCCAGGTAGGCTGTGTGGACTACCTTCCCTTCATCTATGGCCTTGGTGAGTGTTTCAAAGAAGTCAACCAGGTTCAAGATCTGCCCTTAACAAAGATGAATTGGGTAGGATCCAGTGTTTGGAGGTTCGCAATGTCTTTGTTTATGAGTTCCATGATGATATGCTCCATAGCTTTGCAGACCAGGCTAGTCAGGCTTATAGGGCGATAGTTTCCGGGGTCCGTTGTGGCACCACCTTTGTGGAGTGGGACCACTGTTGCTGCATGCCATTCCTTGGGTACATATCCTGTAGTAAGGCTGAGATTGAACAGTGACTTTATGTGAGGGTTCAGTTCTTCTTGGAGCTCATGTAAGACGCAGCCCGGGACACCGCCCAGTCCCATTGATGCTGTGTTTTCTGCTTTGGAGAGGGCAACTCTCACCTGTGCATCTGTGATGTCAGGGAGGCTACACTCTGTTGGGATAGACATTTGCTCTTTTGGGGGAAAGGGGGGGAGAAGTTTGCACTGAACCTGTCTGCCAGGATGCTGGCAATGTCTGTGGGTTCAGTGTATTTTTTGTCATTTTGCACTAACTCAGAGCATATCTTGGAGTTGCCACCCAGGTTCCTGACATAACTAAAGAAGGCCTTGTGATTATCTTTAGCATCTTGTGCAATTTTTCTTTCCAAGCTGGCCTTAGATGATTTTATGAGGGATCGTAGTTTCTTGCTAGTACTGATCAGAGATGCCTTCCCTTTTTGGGATTTTGCTCTATCATGTAGTAGCTTCCTCCTTCTGTTGTATAGCTTATTTATGGCTGGGGTCTACCAGACAGGTCTTCTGCCTTTGGAGGAGTGAGTCTTGGTTTTATTTGGGATAGCACGATCCATGCATTCCTGTAGGTGTCCATAGAATGCGTTTGTAAAGGATTCTGCAGTTTGGGCCGTATTTTCCACTGGCCCGGGGGCTTTGAAGGATTCCACTTTGGTTTTGAGAAGTGTGAAGTTTGCTTTTGAGAAGTTCTTCACCGTGATTTCCTTGGCTGGGGGTGGGGACGGGATATGGATGTCCAATGAGATTCATTTATGGTCAGATCTTACCAATGAGGGGTATACCTCTGGTATGGAACATAGAGTCCCCATGTTGGTGATGATCAGGTCCAATATGTTTTCCCCTCTTGTGGGAGTGGTGGCCAGTTGTTCCATAGCATTTGAGTTTATAAATTTTAGGAACCGTTGAGCGAGGGTGTTGGGGCTTGAGTAGTGCTCCCAGTCTATGTTTGGGTAGTTGAAGTCACCCAATATGATGGTGTTTGGAGAGACCTTCATATTCTCCAGTGTTCTCAGGAAAGTCGAGTGGGGTTTCTGAATTTGGGAGGGTGGTCTGTAGCAGGCTATAAACTGAAAGGCAGTTTTGCCCACTGTTAGTTGCACATGGATGGTCTCTGATGCTTTGTGCAGTGCTACTAACCTGGAGGTGTGGGTATCTTTGATGAATATGGATACCCCCCCTCCTTTTGTGGTTCGGTCCGAGTTTTGAGGCCAAAAAGCATGGTATGAGGTATAACCTGGTAGTGCTGTGGTGCTCTCGGGAGCCTTGAACCAGGTTTCTGTTACTGCACAGATATCGATATACTCCATACTGAGGAGAGCCTCGAGTGCATGCATCTTGAGGTTTAGACTTCTGGCATTGAGCAGCATTACCCTTAGTTTCTTTTTCCTTGTATTGTCTATGGAGGTGGGTTTGTCTTTTGAGCCTTGCCTAAAAAAGGCACTATGGGGGTGGCAAGAGCCTTAGCCAGTATTCGAAAGCCCAGGGGTGACAGGTGCAAGTCGTCCCTAGCAAAGCAACCTGGTTTGTCGAGCATGTCATCCCAGGCTGACAGACACTGGATCCCCTTTGAATGACACCAATACTTTAGCCAATTGTTAAAATTGATCATTTTGTCTTTATACTGTGGCATCATTCTTGGTGAGGGTAAGATGCTACTCAAGGTCAGGGTCATACCGGCCTGGGCTACATGATCAGAGAGCTCCTCTATGTCTCTTTTCATGTAGTCCAGGGAGGTACGTCTCAGGTCATTCACACCAGCATGGACAATGACGGAGTCATATTTGTACTTGCTTTGGAGTGACCTGAGTGCTTGTGTTATGTGGTGGAACCTGGCACCCGACAGGCAGCTTACAGTGACCTTCTCCTTGTTCAGCCTGGTGAGTGGGATGTCATTGTGTCTGACAATAGAGTCACCTATTACAAGTGTATTAGGTGTGTTGTTTAGCCTTAAGGGCTGTGACTGTGTGGCACACTGACTTTGTGAACTATGTGATACGTGGGTATTGTTGTGGGGTAGCAGTTGCTTGTAAGTCTGCTTTGGAGGTCTCTGCTGCTTGGGCAGATTTTTATTTAGAGCCTCCGAGTACGTTTTTGTGTGTTTATGTGTTTGGTTTGCTGTTGCGATAGGTCTATGTGAGACTGGATTTGTGGTGTGTGTGGTTACCTTCTCCTCCTGACTGACTGCATCAGTACTGGGTCGAGAGAGCTCAGCCTCCAGTTTGGCTATATAGTTGCATCTCTCACATATATTTGAGCTTGTTGGGAGGAGGAGAGGGTGGTCTGTGTACATAAGGCAGTTGTAACATTGCCTCAAGATTCCCAGATTTACCAGCTGGACTGGAGAGTAAACCCAAAACTGACGTTTTGGACATGCCAAAATAGTATAAGGAACTACTTTTTGACTGATCAAAAAGGACCGATAGGGAGCCAAGTACTTAAAGGGAGTATAAGAGGGTGTAGTGCTTTAGTTTATTAGTGCTTACTTATAAGATTACTTATACGAGCAACTGCAGGGCTTTAGAATGAAAATAGAGTGTTTACTTTGAGATTTAGAACAGTTCTAAGGGAAAATGTGAAGAGCAGACTTTGTGGAGCCGGGGATAGTTTAAACTCGTTTGGGTGGCGCTGCCCGATGCTGCGCTATGTGCAAAATCATGCAAAACCGTGCAAATGCGGGTTTTAAAGCAGGGAAACTGAAAGAGATAGGAATTGACCCAACGGCCAATAAGCTACTAGTTTCAGGGCTGAGACCACTCCTCCAGGGACAGATAGGCTGCTCAAAGCTCTCCACTCTCACTGGTGAACAGAGAAGCTTCCTCCTATCCAAGTAAGGGTATGGGCAACACAGGAAACTATACCACAGTCTGGAATTTGGCAAAACCTGAAATCTGGACTAATCTATTTCAGCAAAGGCGGGAAAAGAGAATATTTATTTTTTTTTTAATTTTTTTTTTGTTTGTTTTTTTCAGGAAATAGCAGAAAAACACACAGAAAACACAAGTGTTATAATCATGCTAGCACACTTTAGTGTGTAATACAAAAATGACAAATTGATATAAAACAAGTGCAAAAACTGTAAAAAGCAGAAGGCAAATGTAATTTAAACTTTTTAAAGCACAGATCAGTTAGAAATTCACTTTTTAGGTAGAAAAAGGCAGTCGTAGCAAAAAAACAGTGAAAAAATACTTAAATCTGCAAAAGTCTCTCTTGTGTCTCTCTGTTGTCTGTATCACTCTTCAGGAGACCCAGAGGAGCTATGCAGAGTTGTATACAGGCACAAAACCACGCAAATGTGGGTTTTAAAGCAGGGAAACTGAAAGTGATAGGAATTGACCCAAAACGGCCAATAAGCTACTAGTTTCAGGGCTGAGACCACTCTTCCAGGGACAGATAGGCTGCTCAAAGCTTCCCACTCTCACTGGTGAACAGAGAAGCTTCCTCCTATCCAAGTAAGGATGTGGGCAACACAGGAAAGTATACCACAGACCGGAATTCAGCAAAACCTGAAATCTGGACTAATCTAGTTCAGCAAGTTCAGCAAAGGCGGAAAAAGAGAATTTTTTTTTTGTTTTTTTATGTTATTCAACCTTATTTCTGGAGCTTTTCTCCCCAGGCCTCCTCTGAAAAAACACGTGTCCAGTCAGACTTTCCTGGTAAACAGATGTAAAATAAATAAAGAAGGTTAAGAGGAAGAAGACGAGTACTGTGGCAATCTGCTTCATCTTCTTATCCCTTAGCCTTCAGAAAAAAAAATGAAAAGATTAAAAGGACAAAGACAACCATGGCTTTTGTGAGGGCCATCAGCAAAAACAATGCAGGAGGAATATCATACTTTTGTGCTGTTGAACTACTGAATACGGAAGCTTTTCCATGATGATCAAAATGAAAGCTCTGCCTAGTCAGTACTTAAGAATTAGGACAGTCTTTTATAAAGTTGTTGCCTGTGCATTCTTAGTTGCTTTGACTCTGCTGCTAGCCTAGGGAGGCAGAAATTGCTATTCATCACACTATCTGTGACAAGACTAAATACCATTTGTAAATTGTAAATGGTAAGATCAGACCATAAACTAATCTCACTAGATATTCACATCCCGACCCCAGCCCCTGCCCAGAAAACCACAGTGAAAAACTTCTCTAAAGCAAATTTCACACTCCTCAAAACCGAGGTGGAATCCTTCAAAGCCCCCGGGCCTGTGGAAAATACGGCCCAGACCGCAGAATCCTTTATAAACGCAATCTATGAACACCTTCAGGAATGCATGGATCATGCAATCCCAAATAAAACCAAGACCCAATCCTCCAAAGTCAGGCGTCCTGTCTGGTGGACCCCAGCCATAAACAAACTATACAATAGAAGGAGGAAGCTACTACATGATAGAGCAAAATCCCAAAAAGGGAAGGCATCTCTGATCAGTATTAGCAAAAAACTACAGGCACACATAAAATCGTCTAAGGCCAGCTTCAAGACAAAAATTGCACAGGACACTAAGGATAATCACAAGGCTTTCTTTAGTTATGTTAGGAATCTGGGTGGGAATTCCCAGATATGCTCAGAATTAGTCCAAAATGACAAAAAATACACCAAACCCACAGACATTGCCAACATCCTAGCTGACAGGTTCAGTGCAAACTTCTCCACCCCTTCCCCACCAAAAGGGCAAATATCTATCCCAGCAGAGTGCTGCCCCCCTGATATCTCAGATGCTCAGGTAAGAGCCGCCCTCTCCAAAGCAAAAAACACAGCATCAGTGGGACCAGACGGTGTCCCGGGCTGCGTCCTACATGAACTCCAAGAAGAACTAAACCCAAACATAAAACTACTGTTCAATCTCAGCCTTACTACAGGATATGTACCCAAAGAGTGGCGTACAACAACAGTGGTCCCTCTCCACAAAGGTGGTACCTCAATGGATCCTGGAAACTATTGTCCCATAAGCTTGACTAGCTTGGTCTGCAAAGCTATGGAAAGGATCATCATGGACCTCATAAATAAAGATATTGGGGACCTACAGACACTGGATCCTACCCAGTTCGGCTTTGTTAAGGGCAGATCCTGCCTCTTAAACCTGGTCGATTTCTTTGAAACAGTCACCAAGGCCATTGACGAGGGGAAGGTAGTCCACACAGCCTACCTGGACCTTGCAAAAGCCTTCAATGCAATACCCCACTCGGGCATTATAGATAAGCTCACCAGCTTAAATATAAACCCCTATGTCACTAGATGGATTGCAAACTGGCTCAAGGACAGAACCCACATGGTTAGAATTGCTGGAGCCATGTCAGACTCCAAAACAGTTACAAGTGGCGTCCCACAAGGCTCAGTCCTGGGACCTCTCTTGTTCAGTATATATTTCTCGGAGTTACAAGCCAACACGGAAGGACTGTGGCTGACCAAGTTCGCAGATGACTGCAAACTGGGTGCCATAATCGACTCTCCAGCTGACACAAGCATCCTCCAAAAGGGCCTCATAGAAACAGACAACTGGTGCCAGAGCCATGGCCTCAAGCTAAACGCCAAAAAGTGTATAGGCATCCCCTTTGGCATAAACAAAGTGCCCACAAATTACCACATAGGTGGTAATCCATTAAGTATGGAAGAAGTAATTAGGGACCTGGGGACCCAAGTTGATAGCAGTCTCTCATTTGACAACCATGTGGCCAAAGTGGTTAGAAAAACATTTTCTATAGCCCACCTAATCATGAAGGATTCACATCTAGATCAGGGGAGGTCATCGTGCCTCTTTACTCATCCCTCATCAGGCCCATAATTGAATACAATGCCCTTTTGGGATATATCTTACCAGACACCTGCAGCAACTAGAAAGACTCCAAAAGTACCTCACCAAGAGGATCAAAGGGCTCAAACAGATGCCATATGCTGCTCGGTTAAAGAAACTCCAGCTCTACTCAGTGACATACCACCTGCTCAGAGGCGATCTGTGCCTGACATATAAAGCCATATCCAACCCGGAATTAATGGACATGCTGCACCTCAGAAAATCCAAATCCCATCGAGCTACGCACTCGAGAGACTTGAACCTCAGCACTTAAATAAATAGGACATGCTGGAGGGACAGATTCATAACCCAGAAGCTCCTTTCACTCTGGAATAAAATCCCAGTCCAGGTTAGGCAGAGTCCCTCATTGACTCTCTTCAAGAGGAATCTTGATGAGTGGATGGGAGATAGTAGGTTTACCCCGGGTATCACTTCTGTGTCACTGTTAGATAGAGGCACAGTATACTAACCTCGAAAAAGGGCATAGCAAAATTCATTTAAAATGGGTGGCGAAAGCCAAACACACTCTGGCTAGGCTTATAAATGCCCTAGGGCAGATAGCCTGGTATGAACCTATGAACCTATGAACCTAAATGTTAAGGATGTCCACTTGCAGCGATGGACAAGCCAGGGATTTCTGAAAAAGAGATGAACCAGAGCTGAGCCAAGGATCTGGCTTGGCTCGTAGAGCACATTCAGAGCCAAGCCATTGGTCATGAAGTGGAGAGTAAAACAGCAGTACTGAACAGTGCATACACAACACACACACACACACACACACACACACACACACACACACACACACACACACACACACACACAAAATCTTTGCCCCTAAGAAATAAGCTTGATGGTCAGCTATGACATAAAACCCACCTGTCTCCACCAGAAACCAAAAAATCCATTTTTAGTGCAAAATGAAGTTAAAATACTTTATTTTATACAAAATCAAACTCAAACTAGTGGTTTGGCTTTTGACTTTCAGTGGTTCCAACAACTGCATCTGATTAACTTCTTTTATAATTTCATCTACCAATCAAAATACTCCTCATGTATTAAAAAGGCAGCAGATTAAATTGTTATAAATCACAATAAATATGCTATAACTAATTCATTATATGTACGACCATTACGAAAAATATCAAATCTAAAAATATGCCATGCTTCTTTTTGCAACAAGCTATCTGAAACATTAATATACAAGTTATGATTTTTAACAAATGTATAATATAAAACTTTTTTAAACAAAGAACTATCTGAAAAATGTTCCTTTGGAAAGTGCACGACAACAGCACCTTTCTGGGACTTATTCCTTATATTTCTTAGATGTTTCAAAATTTGTTCCCTTGCTGGATGAACTCTTTGACCTATATAATATAAATTACATGGATACTTTAGGCAGTAAACTGCTACCTTCACGTAGCAATTTGTAACAAATATTGGAAACCATTTTTGCCCACTGATGTCATGCATAGAAGTAATATCCAAATATTTGCATACACTACAACCTTTATATTGTCCTGTCACATTGCTAGCTATATCAGCATGAACCAATCTATCCATTAAACTGAGTGAATTCTGTAAGAGATGTCCAGCTTACAGCTTAACATAACTCCCAAAATATCATCAGCTTCAATGATACGCCATTTTTGTAAATGCATTACTCCTTCCATGAAGGGACATAATGTGTCAAAATGTACATAGCTGTTGTTCACCATTTTTTATTTCTTCATCAGCTTCTCCTATTTTTAACTTGATTTACTATTATCCTGTGCATTTTTTAATGCTTGACTCAAAATCTTATGAGTATAACCTCTTCTCTTTAAACATTGCACTATTTCTCTGGCTACCTTATGATGCTCTAAAGAATTCACCATAAGGAAGGGACTAGTACATGTGCACTGATAGCATAACGAAAATAATTTGTTTCCTTAAGCTTCCTGTATAAAGTAGCACATCTTTTACTATCCTTTACAAACCCTTTGACACCTAAATATTCTCTAATCCCGTTCTGTATATTATAAGTAAATGACAAGCCAAAGTCATTTCTTTGTATTTGATTAAAAAATCCTTAAACTCTTGCTTTTCTCCTTTAAGTATAAAAAGAAGTCATCACTATATTTATTATAAAACACTACATTTTGATTAAAAAAACAAACCTATGTATATAAATTCTTCCTCAAACCTTTATGAATAAATTGGTATATATTTGTGTGAATTTTGTACCTATAGTTGTTTCACAAACTTGTCTATACTATTTGTCATGAAAATAAAAACAATTATTTCTCAGACAAAATTCAAGCAACCGTGATGTATCTTTTGCCACAGTCACATACTGCCCAGAAAAATGTATAGCTTCTTAGATTGGCAAGCAGGTACAAACCAGACTGCCACTTTCTGCACACATTTTGGAAAGAAATTCAAAGACAGTGATCATGTGTTTTAACTTGCAGCTTACTAACACAAACACCAACACCATACCCCACCCCCCTGGCATGCTATATCTCACGAATCATCGGACAATGTTAGTATAAATGCCCTCTGTTTTGACACACAGCCTGCTGCTTTCTTAATACTGTTTTTGCATACACTTTGCTTGTCTGATTGCAGAGAAAGTGAAAGGCAGCAATCATGCATTTTAACTTGCAGCTCACATATACAGCATTCTCTGTATCCCTGACGTCCCTTATGTCACTGGCTGTTCTACAATGTTAGCATATATGCCCACTCTTTTGATAAACATCCAGCCTCGACCCAAAAGGTGACCACCTTCTCAGTACGACTGACATCAATCTGAGAAAAAGGTGAACATAGCATTCTCATTTTCTTACTTTGACAAGCAGGCACAAAACCAAAATATAATGGTGGGGAAAGGGTCAAAATCAGGGACAGAGCATAAATTGTGCTTGCATATACTTCAAAAGTTGCTAGAATATGAGGTTTTGCATTTACATGCTTTTGCTTAAGGATACGAAGTCTGAAACTAAAATATTTGTTATTTAGTGACTGCAGTCTTTAACAATTTGCCAGAAAACCACATGGATTATAGGGAAGAGAAAAAATATAAGAGACAAAAATTGTTTGTTTTCATGTGCATATGGAAATCTCCCACCCACAGCATGCCAAATCAATATCCGTTTCACAGTCGGTTTTGTTTTCCACACACAGATGACCTTCACCCCCCCCCTTCACTGAAATAATGACTACCATATTCTCATTTGCTGAAATGCATCGTTAGAACCAGCCCTAACACTGATCACTGCAACAGACTATCTTAACAAACTATCTTAAAAATGATCAGATCGGTTCTGGACACAGATGTCAACCTTTAGTCTCTGCACTGTATACACTGTCTCTTACAACAGAGGACAAATGAGTAAAATGTGGAATACTTCAAATAGCAACTGACAAGAATCTGTCTGGATATTTTAAAACAAAAGGGGGGCACAACTCAGTCCAAAACCATAAGAGGGATCCAGGCTATACCCCAACCGAAGCAGGCTCCTTTCTCCCAAAGAAATGGCCCCATTCCTATAGAACCAGCAAAGAAGTAAATCATGGATTTTTTTAAAAAGAACATTCACTAGTGAATGCTTAATCCATGACAAGAAAGTGATAGATCATTGTCTCTCTTGTTTGAAAAAGTTGCTCTTCCTTTCTGTTTTTATTTTCTTCTAACTATATCTCTGATACCACCCCCACTTCATGATTCAGACAACCATAGTGTTTATTTGGGGCAGCTCAACTTGTTCCCAGCTTGTTAACTGACAAAAACAAGAGCCCAAGATGAGATTATCTGTACTGAAGATCAGGCTTGACTCAAGCCATGCCTGTCTAGGCCACCTTCATCTACTTGTTGTCATATACATCTTATCTGTAAATGTCATATGTATAGACAGACTACTACTATGAAGCTGTGACTGAGGCAGGTACGAGCAAGCACACTGTAGAACATTTACACTTAGTCAATAAATATCAACAAGCAAAATAGTCAAAATTCAGAAATATAGGCTCTGAAAGCAGGTAAGGAAGGGCTGCTTGGTCCATTAATAACCCATCTATCCCAATCTAATAAGGTCTAGTCTGTTAAGCATCTTGTATGTTTTGGACCTTGCTATCTCAAAGGCCAATCATCTGAAATACTTGTGAACTAAACTAAGCAGTTGATACTGTTGGAAATAGCCCAAGTATTTGTGGCAGCATTTGGCAAAGTTATTTCCGAAGTACATCATGGGCTTGGACTGTTAGCAATAATGTCTCAGCAAAACATGCAAGATCTCCAGCTGGTGCTCAGTAGGATTTGCTGCTTGATGATCTAGGCTCCAAGACATGGATATCACTGCATCCCATTTAACAGAGCATGTGGTGGGCCTGTGATAGAAAAGCATCTGTTCTGAACTTTACTTGTTTAACCATAGTTTCTGGATTACTGCCCCAAATAACTTATTATGAGTAGTATTGCAGTTTTAGAATATGGGATCTACTGCTTTTTGGGTAACACATCTCATCATACCTAGAACCAACATGCTTTGAGACAACACAGGCTCATCCTCAACAGTGCTAAACATATAACATCTCCTCCTCTGTTTGCCAGTACAAATTGAAAAGAGCTTCTGGTACTGGATTTATATTTAGAACAAACATTAACAGCTGTTCCAGTACTTACCTTTCCAAGCACCTGCAGCAATTGGAGAGACCACAAAGGTTCCTCACAAGAAAAATTCAAGATATTCAGCATCTCTCCTATGTGGATCACCTGAAAACACTGTCACTTTATTCTGTTTTATACAGACTACTCAGAGGCGATCTCTGCCTTGCATATAAGGTAATCTCTGACCATACTTTATTGGAAATGATGCATATCCACAAGTAAAATGGTACACGGATTACATGCTCTAAAGACCTTAACCTGGTATGTGTCATTAACAGAACCTGCTGGAGGGACATATTTGTCTCCCAGAGGTTACCACACCTTTGCAACAGATGCAATCTGGATGATTGGATGGGTAACAGTAAATTCACCCCAAGGGTTCCACGTGTGTCCCTCTTGGATAAGGGCAATAGGTGCTGATCATGGAAATAAGGGTAGCACTTGGCTAGGCTTGTAAGGGTCCTAGAGCCATTAGTCTAGTAATTTCGTATAATCCTATGATCCTATGATCAAGATTTAGATCAAAATTCTGCAAATTCCTAACAGACAAAGTCACCAGTAACAGCAGTGGACAACTACCGATCACCTGCTAGTACTAAACTAAATGTTTCAACACCTCTATCTAACAGCATGTCATACTGTATACTTACGGTCACAGTGTTTCTACTTTACTTGTCCAGATTCACACTGCCAGCTTGCCAACATGTATAACATCAGTTTGTAACATGTGCTTTTCTGCAGGCTATAGATCCATAACTGCTGTTTGCTTTCTCTTACTAAGTCACTTGTATCCCTTTATCTTTCCTTTATTGTTCTTCATCCATTATCCCAAACTTAATTACATCTTATTGTTAGATTATATAAAGTTGTTCTTGAATTTGTAGACTTGGATACTGGATATATCTGTTAGTTCCAATATTTACTGATTATTTGATAAGTGACTGCATTTATTTTCACTTTTACTTTTTATTTTCCTGCTGAGAATATACAAGATCTTGCTCTAACCCTCACTTTTAGATGTAAACGCATGGTCATAATCAGCCTTAGTTTTATTTCCTTCTTCCTTTTATTTTTTATGACTTTATTAGCGATTTCTCTAGTTTATTTAATCTGGCTTAATTATACTGGTTTTGGGCATTTTGTATAGGTTTGGAAATAGTTTTCTTCTCCCTTTTATGTTATTTGCAAAATCTGAGGGTAATGCTACTCAATGCTAGAAGTTTAAACCTCAAAATGCACTCACTCGAGGCACTCCTTAAAATGGAGAACATTGACATCTGTGCAGTGACAGAGGCCTGGTTCAAAGCTCCAGAGAGCACCCCTGCATTACCAGGCTATAATTCATACCACACCTTTTGGCCACCAAACCCGGACTGAAACACTAAAGGTGGAGGCGTGTCCATATTCATTAAGGATATCCACACCTCCAAGCTAGTTGCTCAGCATAATGCATCCGAGATTATCCAAGTTCAACTAACTCTGGGCAAAACCACAATCCAGATTGTAGTTTGCTACAGACCCCCCACCATGCCCCAGGATTCCCACTCCTGTTTTCTTGATACACTGGAAAATATTAAGGTACAACCCAACACTCTAATAATGGGTGATTTCAACTACCCTACCATTAACTGGGAAAACTACTCATGTGCCAACTCTTTTGCTCAACGGTTTCTGGAAATCATCAATTCCAACGCCTTGGATCAATTTATCCACACCCCCACCAGGGGTAGCAATATCCTAGACCTGGTCATCACCAACATGGGTGACCAGTGTTCCACACCAGAGGTCAGCTTCTCGTTGGTCAGATCCGACCACAAGCTAATCACTCTAGACATCCACATCCTGCTCCCACCCCCATTAAGAAAACAACCGTAAAAAATTTATAAAAAGCCAACTTCGCGCTTCTTAAGACAGAAGTGGCAAACTTCACGACACCCATGCAGATGGTACAATAGAGGTACGACTGCTGAATCCTACACAAATGCACTTTATAAGCACTTACACGAGTGCATGGATTGTGCTATCCCTAACAGAACCAAGATGCTATCCTCCAAAAAAAGGAAGCCAATCTGGTGGTCCCCTGCCATAAACAAACTCTACAACAGAAGGAAGAAACTGTTGCAAAAAAGAGTAAAATCCCATGATTGGAGGAACTCTCTGGTCAGCCTCAGTAAGAAGCTGAGATCCCTCATAAAATCCTCCAAAGCTAGTTATGAAAACAAAATTGCCACTGATTCTAAAGGCAACCACAAAGCATTCTATAGCTATGTCAAGAATCTCAATGGCAACACTCAGATCTGCTCTGAGTTACAGCACAATGACACTAAACATACAGAACCAACTGATATTGCCAACATCCTGGCAGATAGGTTCAGTGCTAACTTTACTCCCCCTCTCACCCCCTAAAGGGTCCATCTTTATACCAGAAGAATGCAAAGTTCCTGTAATCACAGCTGCACAGGTAAAAACCTCACTCTTCAAAGCCAAGAACACAGCATCCATGGGACCTGACAACATCCCAGGCTGCTTTCTACATGAACTACAGAATGAACTGGCACCCCACCTAAGTACCATGTTCAATCATAGCTTCACCTCAGGCTTTGTGCCCATTGAATGGCGCACCGTGACAGTTATCCCACTCCACAAAGGGGGAGCCACAACAGACCCTGGGAACTACCGCCCCATTAGCCTGATGAGCCTGGTCTGCAAGGCCATGGAACGTATCATCATGGAACTCATAAACAAAGACATTGGAGATCTCCAAACTCTGGACCCCACACAGTTTGGGTTTGTAAAAGGCAGATCATGTCTCCTTAACCTGATAGACTTCTTTGAAGTAGTCACCAAAGCCATAGATGAGGGTAAGGTGGTTCACTCAGCCTATCTAGATCTCGCCAAGGCATTTGACACCATCCCCCACTCTGGAATTATAAATAAACTTACTAAACTAGGTATAAATCCCTATGTCACAAGGTGGGTTGCCAACTGTGAAAGTAGCAAACTCCAAATCAGACTTCAGACCAGTGACAAGCGGAGTACCACAGGGTTCATTCCTGGGTCCTCACCTGTTTGGTATCTACTTTTTACAGTGAGCTGATCGAAGGAAGGACACTCAGCAAACTCGGAGCTACAATATATAACATTAAGTATCCTGTTTTTTGTTTATTTTGTTCTTTATTTCTTTGTTGTTTATAGCACTTTGTGTACTGTGTATTATTTCTAGCTAGTTTCACTGTGTGTGAGGTATTAACTGGAAATTGTCCACTCTTATTAAGCATCTGTTGGGTTGTTTGCTTATGATAACTTGTTGCAGTTAAACTCTTTTTTTCTAGTGGCTCCTTTAGCTGTTTAAAACTTTCATTTAAAGGCTCACTGCTGCTTTTCAGCTGTGAGTAACATTTCTGCAGTTTGTTCTAAGTAGTGGGGATATTTGTAGCATTTCCATATTCAGGCTTGTATTTGGGCCTAGTGTTTGTGGAGGCTGTGTGTCTGAGCACATAATTCAGGGACATCTTGTTTTAGCCAAAGCCATCAGGCATTTCAGTGAGAGAGAATTGTTTGAGGTCATTGGCTGACTGAGGTCTCCTGGACTACAGCTTAGACTAAGCACCTCATTGGTTCTTTTGAGATTTCTTTCTTAAAAGCTGTCTCAGGTTTCAACTTTCTGTTACCTAAGAAGCTCAGTTGTGAGTGTTCAGCCATTTTACAGTGAGCTGATCCAAGGAAGGACACTCAGCAAACTCGGAGCTACAATATATAACATTAAGTGTCCTGTTTTTTGTTTATTTTGTTCTTTATTTCTTTGTTGTTTATAGCACTTTGTGTACTGTGTATTTTTTCTAGCTAGTTTCACTGTGTGTGAGGTATTAACTGGAAATTGTCCACTCTTATTAAGCATCTGTTGGGTTGTTTGTTTATGATAACTTGTTGCAGTTAAACTCTTTTTTTCTAGTGGCTCCTTTAGCTGTTTAAAACTTTCATTTAAAGGCTCACTGCGCTTTACAGCTGTGAGTAACATTTCTGCTGTTTGTTTCCCACCCTCCCTCCTTGTTGGTATAGTGTTTTTATAGTTGGTGGCTTTGCAGTTGCCCGCCCCTAGTGTAAATTTGATCTGGGACCCTCCCCCCAGTCTAGTGTCATTACCTCATTCTACCCAGTACAGGGAGAGCATTTGAGAAGGCCAATCAGCTTAGTTTCTGCTACTCCTTTCTCTCTTTCCTTTCTCTCTTTCCAAAACAAAAAAAAAAAAAAAAAAAATGTATCTGCTTTTACAGTATTTGTGTTTTTTCCTACTTTATTTTGCTTTTGCGTCATCTTAAAAGTACTCAATTGTATTTATTACTGCTTGGTGTAACTCATTGTAAGCCTTTTAGTTTAAGCACCTGGGCTTCAGACCAGTTTTACATTAGGAAGGTTTGTGGTCTGCACTGTAGTGGCAGAACAGGTAGCTTACATCCTTCTAAGTTGGGAACTGCTGATTGAGGGCTCAGTGTCTGTTATTCTAAAAGTGTATTAATTCTGGTTTAAGCACTTGGGCTTGAGGCCAGTTATTTTACATTAAGAGGGTTCGTGTTCTGCACTCTTGTGGGAGGAGAGGCTGGACTCTGTCCTTCTGAGCTGGGAATTTCTGGTTAAAGCTTATAGTGCCTGCATATTTGAACTGCTTCTTACTGAAATTGGTACACCTCATTTGCTGTAGCATAGACTAGATCCAGGCCTGCTGAATCTAGCTTTGTTTGTATAATTTGAGCACTAATCCAGGCATTCTTTAAAGTATTCAGTTGTATTTATTACTGCTGGTAGTAACTTGATTAAAGTGTAGCTATCATTTCTAAGTCTTTTGGATTAAGCACTTGGGCTTCAGACCAGTTGTTTTACATTAGGAAGGTTTGTGGCCTGCACTGTGGTGGCAGGACAGGTATCTTACATCCTTCTAAGTTGGGAACTGCTGATTGAGAGCTCAGTGTCTGTTATTCTAAAAGTGTATTAGTTCTGGTTTAAGCACTTGGGCTTCAGGCCAGTTATTTTACGTTAAGAAGGATTGCGGTCTGCACTCTTGTGGGAGGAGAGGCTGGACTCTGCCCTTCTGAGCAGGGAATTTCTGGTTAGAGGCTTATAGTGCCTGCATATTCTAACTGTTTCTTACTGAAATTGGTACACCTTGTTTGCTGTAGCATAGACTAGATCCAGGCCTGCTGAATCTGGCTTTATTTGTATGCTTGTTGTTTGTTTATTTCCCTGAAATGCTAATTCCACCTAAAACGTGGCCTTTTAGCACTTCTATGGATCCCTAGTGATATCTGCATTGCTTACTGTACTTATTTCCTTGTTTCACTTGAAAGAAAGTTACTGTTTGTCGTTTTTGCATTTAAGTTACCTGTAACACATTGCATTTAAGTTACCTGGCACTTGCTCACTAAAGCAATTATATAAGTCAGCTCTAAAAAATTAAAAGCACTACACCCTCACAAGCTCCACTTGAGTACCTTGTTCCCCATTGGCCCTTTTTTCAATTATAAAGGAATTCCCAATACTATTCTAGCATGTCCAAAGGTCAGTTGTCAATCTCCTCTCCGGTCCAGCTGGTGAATCTGGGAATCTTGAGGCAATGTTACAACTGCCTCATGTACACAGACAACCCTCTCCTCCTCCCAACAAATTCCAACACATGTGAGAGATGCAACCATATAGCCAAACTGGAGGCTAAGCTCTCTCAACTCAGTACTGGCGTAACCAGTCAGGAGGAGAAGGAAACCACACTCACTACAATTCCAGTCTCACATAGACCTACCACGACAACAAACCAAACACATAAACACACAAAACATACTCGGAGGCTCTAAATAAAAATCTGCCTAAGCAGCAGAGACCTCCAAAGCAGACACTCAAGCAACCGCTACCCCAAAACAAAACACGTGCAACACATAGCTCACAAAGCCAGTGTGCCAAACAGTCACAGCCCTTAAGGCTAAACAACACACCTGATACACTTGTAATAGGTGACTCTATCGTCAGGCACACTGACGTCCCGCTCACCAGGCTGAACAAGGAGAAGGTCACGGAGAGCTGCCTGTCGGGCGCTAGGATCCGCCACATAACACAAGCACTCAGGTCACTCCAAGGCAAGTACAAATATGACTCAGTCATTGTCCATGCTAGTGTGAATGACCTGAGACGTACCTCCCTGGACTACATGAAAAGAGACATAGAGGAGCTCTCTGAGCATGTAGCCCAGGCCGGTATTACCCTGACCTTGAGTAGCATCTTACCTTCACCAAGAATGATGCCACAATATGAAGACAAGATGATCAATTTCAACAATTGGCTTAAGTGTTGGTGTCATTCAAAGAGGATCCAATGCCTGTCAGCCTGGGATGACATGCTCGACAAGCCACGATGCTTCGCTAGGGATGGCTTGCACCTGTCACCCCTGGGCTTTCGGATATTGGCAAAGGCTCTTGCTACCCCCATAGTGCCTTTTTTAGGCAAGGCTCAAAAGACAAACCCACCTCCATAGGTATCACAAGGGATAAGAAACTAAGAGTAATGCTACTCAACGCCAGAAGTCTAAACCTCATAATGCACGCACTCGAAACTCTCCTTAGCATGGAGAACATCGATATCTGTGCAGTAACAGAAACCTGGTTCAAGGCTCCCGAGAGCACCCCAGCACTACCAGGTTATACCTCATACCATGCTTTTCGCCCCAAAACTTGGACCGAACCCCCAAAGGAGGGGCAGTATCAATATTCGTCAAAGATACCCACACCTCCAGGTTGGTGGCACAGCACGAAGCATCAGAGACTATCCATGTGCAACTAACTGTGGGTAAAACTGCCTTCCAATTTATAGCCTGCTACAGACCACCCTCCCAAACACAGGAACCCCACTTGGCCTTCCTGAGAATACTGGAAAATATGAAGGTCTCTCCAAACACCATTATATTGGGCGACTTCAACTACCCAAGCATAGACTGGGAGCATTACTCTAGCTCCAACACCCTAGCCCAAAGGTTCCTAGAATTTATAAACTCAAATGCTATGGAACAACTTGTTACCACTCCCACAAGAGGGGAAAACATACTGGACCTGATCATCACCAACATGGGGACACTATGCTCCAGACCAGAAGTGTGTCCCTCACTGGTAAGATCAGACCATAAACTAATCTCACTGGATATTCACATCCTGACCCCACCCCCTGCCCAGAAAACCACAGTGAAAAACTTCTCTAAAGCAAATTTCACACGCCTCAAAACCGAGGCGAAATCCTTCAAAGCCCCGGCCTGTGGAAAATACGGCCCAGACCGCAGAATCCTTTATAAACGCATTCTATGAACACCTTCAGGAATGCATGGATCATGCAATCCCAAATAAAACCAAGACCCAATCCTCCAAAGGCAGACGCCCTGTCTGGTGGACCCCAGCCATAAACAAACTATACAATAGAAGGAGGAAGCTACTCCATGACAGAGCAAAATCCCAAAAGGGAAGGCATCTCTGATCAGTATTAGCGAAAAAGTACGGGCACTCATAAAATCATCTAAGGCCAGCTTCGAGAGAAAAATTGCATAGGACACTAAGGATAATCACAAGGCTTTCTTTAGTTATGTTAGGAACCTGGGTGGGAATTCCCAGATATGCTCAGAATTAGTCCAAAATGACAAAAAATACACCAGGCCCACAGACATTGCCAACATCCTAGCTGACAGGTTCAGTGCAAACTTCTCCCTCTCCCCACCAAAAGAGCAAATATCTATCCCAACAGAGTGCTGCCCCCCTGACATCTCAGATGCTCAGGTAAGAGCCACCCTCTCCAAAGCAAAAAACACAGCATCAATGGGACCAGATGGTGTCCCGGCTGGCCCTACATGAACTCCAAGAAGAGCTAAACCCAAACATAAAACTACTGTTCAATCTTAGCCTTACTACAGGATATGTACCCAAAGAGTGGCGTAGAGCAACAGTGGTCTCTCTCCACAAAGGTGGTGCCTCAACGGATCCTGGAAACTATTGCCCCATAAGCCTGACTAGCTTGGTCTGCAAAGCTATGGAAAGGATCATCATGGACCTCATAAATAAAGATATTGGGGACCTACAGACACTGGATCCTACCCAGTTTGGCTTTGTTAAGGGCAGATCCTGCCTCTTAAACCTGGTCAATTTCTTTGAAACAGTCACCAAGGCCATTGACGAGGGGAAGGTGGTCCACACAGCCTACCTGGACCTCGTAAAAGCCTTCGATACAATACCCCACTGGCATTATAGATAAGCTCACCAGCTTAAATATAAACCCCTGTGTCACTAGATGGGTTGCAAACTGGCTCAAGGACAGAACCCACATGGTTAGAATTGCTGGAGCCATGTCAGACTCCAAACCAGTTACAAGTGGCGCCCCACAAGGCTCAGTCCTGGGACCTCTCTTGTTTGGTATATATTTCTCGGCGTACAGGCCAACACGGAAGGACTGTGGCTGACCAAGTTCGCAGATGACTGCAAACTGGGCCATAATCGACTCTCCAGCTGACACAAGCATCCTCCAAAAGGGCCTCATAGAAACAGACAACTGGTGCCAGAGCCATGGCCTCAAGCTAAACGCCAAAAGTGTATAGTCATCCCTTTGGCAAAAACAGTGCCCACAAATTACCACATAGGTGGTAATCCATTAAGTACAGAAGAAGTCATTAGGGACCTGGGGACCCAAGTTGATAGCAATCTCTCATTTGACAACCACGTGGCCAAAGTGATTAGAAAAACATTTTATATAGCCCACCTAATCATGAAGGGATTCACATCTAGATCAAGGGAGGTCATCGCCTCTTTACTCATCCCTCATCAGGCCCATAATTGAGTACAATGCCCCTTTGGGATGTACCTTACCAGACACCTGCAGCAACTGGAAAGACCCCAAAAGTACCTCACCAAGAGGATCAAAGGGCTCAAACAGATGCCATATGCTGCCCGGTTAAAGAAACTCCAGCTCTACTCAGTGGCATACCGCCTGCTCAGAGGCGATCTGTGCCTGACATATAAAGCCATGTCCAACCCGAATTAATGGACATGCTGCACCTCAGAAAATCCAAATCCCATCGAGCTACGACTCGAGAGACTTGAACCTCAGCACTGAAATAAATAGGACATGCTGGAGGGACAGATTCATAACCCAGAGGCTCCCTTCACTCTGGAATAAAATCCCAGTCCAGGTTAGGCAGAGTCCCACATTGACTCTCTTCAAGAGGAATCTTGATGAGTGGATGGGAGATCGTAGGTTTACCCCGGCTATCACTTCTGTGTCACTGTTAGACAGAGGCACAGTATACTAACCTCAAAAAAAGGCATAGCAAAATTAATTTAAAATGGGTGACGAAAGCCAAACACACTCTGGCTAGGCTTATAAATGCCCTAGGGCAGATAGCCTAGTATGAACCTATGAACCTATGAACCTATGAACTTATCTGAAGTACAGGCTAACACAGAAGGTCTTTGGCTAACTAAATTTGCGGATGACTGCAAACTAGGAGCCATAATTGAAACTCCTAATGATGTGGACATCCTACAAAAGGGCCAAACTGAGACAGATGCCTGGTGTCAAAGCCATGGTCTCAAGCTCAATGCCAAAAAGTGCATTGTCATCCCCTTTGGTAAAAACTCTGTACCCATGAACTACCACATAGGCAGTAGTCTACTTAACACTGAAAGTGTGATAAGAAACCTTGGGACACAGGTGGACAGTAGTCTCTCCTTTGATAATCACATCGCCACAGTGGTCAGGAAATCCTTCTATGTGGCACACCTCATCACAAAAGGTTTCTCATCCAGAAAAAAAGAGGTCATTGTTCCCCACTACTCATCACTCATTAGACCCATTATAGAGTACAACGCCCCTTTTGGTATGTACCTCACAAGACATCTACAACTGCCTTACGTAGACCGTCTCAAAAAACTCCAGCTTTACTCCGTCGCATATCGCCTACTCAGAAGCGATCTCTGCCTAACATACAAAGCTATGTCAAACCCAGAGCTGTTGGACATGCTCCACTTAAAAAAAATCCCAATCCCTCCGAGCTACATGCTCTAGGGACCTAAACCTTATCACCACAATAAACAGAACATGCTGGAGGGATAGATTCCTGTCCCAGAGACTTCCCATACTCTGGAACAGACTACCTATCTATGTCAAACAGAGCCCCTCATTAGCACTCTTCAAGAAAAATATTGATGATTGGATGGGTAATAGGAAATTCACCCCGGGGATCACTTCTGTGGTTCTGCTTGACAGGGGCACAGGAAAATAATTTTCTTGGGTGGCGAAAGCCAGGGTACCTTTTTGGATAGGCTTGTATAGGCCCTAGGGACAATAGCCTAGTACCTACCTATGAACCTATGAACCTATTTAAATAATTCTTTGGCAAGGGATCATGGTGGCTCAGAGGTTAATATCTTTGCCTCATAAATCCAGGATCTACGTAGGGTTGAATTCTGAATTGTGGTCACTGTTAGCAGGAACTTTGCATTGACCACTCACTCCCACCTTTCTGAGTTGGATCCTCCAATTCCTGGGTCACTAGTTGTTTCCAGCTCATGATGCCACAGTTATGACTTAGAATAACTTTAATGGTTCTCTAATCATATAAGATTATTACTGAAATACCTTTTTCTGCCCTTCTTCCCCAGCCTCACATCCTCTTTACATGCCTGCTCACTTAGCTGTGCTGCTTAGTATGTCATTTTATTATAGCTGTAGCACTCAGCTTCCCAAGTACTGCAAACCTTATCTATTCTATTTTTTTATTTTGTTGGATCAGTGTACCTTCTTTACCTTAAGTAATCCTTTTTCTATAGGTTACTTTGCACTTAACTTTGAAGGCTATATTGTAGGCACTGAGTCGTGATTATCACATTGCTTTAGCTCTCTAAATTGTTAAAATATGGTAGTTATGGTGAAGGGTAATTCCCTATCTTATGTATTCAATATTACTCAGTTTATAAGGATCGCCCTGTTATCTGCTGCACTCATATGCTGTTCATCTTTTTTTTTTTTTCTTGTAACCCACTTTGTAGCTTAAATGGGCTGGTTTTGAATCTGTCCAATTACCTGGGTAATAAAAACAAATAAATACCTCTAAAAGTACTTCTTGTAGGACAGGTATGTTGTGGTACTGCCAAAACCAATGTATCAGAATTTTATGTATTTAATAGGTGTTCTTCCAGGACAAATAGAAAAGTGCTAATGGTACTGAATTTATATTTAGAACAAACATTAACAGCTGTTTCAGTACTTACCAAACAATCTGGAAGTACTCTTAGAACCAGTGTAATGCCACATCCATACAACACAGCACATAGGACAGTGCTCCTATCATATCAGTTTCCCAGTTCATGGCAGCCAGCAGTAAAGATACTGATTTTATACAGTCATAGTTTTATGTCTCATGACTGATGCCTTTTCAATCTGTTCACATGTCTGAGAAATACTATTTATAGCATTCATAAGCGCTTAACATTTATTCCTGTATTTAATTTTCTGTTCTTTTCGGGGCCTGTTCAGATACAGTTTTATGTAAGATATATTTTTTTCTATTTATTTCTCTTCTTGTACTGTACCGAACTATCTCAGAACATATGGGTATCAGATTCAGTACTGTAGTTGTAGACTTTTAGCTTTTAGTTGATTTCACCTTCACTTGGAAAAAATGTTTGTTAATTGTCTGTTATTTCATTAAAATGTACCCCATCATCACCACGCAGCTACCACTGACCCTACTGATCAGCTCCTTAGATTACTGAGCAGGTATTAGCAATAGCTAAAGATGTTTAGTCATCCCGACCCACAGCGTCCAGACTTGTACTATAAGACAATCCAATATTGCTATTTATATGTAATAATACATAGTAGAAACCTTGGGTTGAATTCACTAAAGTTTATGGATGTTATTTATAGACAGCACAGTACGCCCAAGGAAGAATACAGCACACCTGATGCGGCTGCAGTTTCAGAAGACACACTAAAGGCAGTCCAAGTACTTAGCTATTCAGCATAGGATAATTATGAATTCTGTGAATGCCTTTCTGATTCCAAAACACATTGTGCACACACAATGCACCTTAAATGTGACAAACTACCACACCAACTCTGTTTCTGAAATTTTCAGCATATGCCTTATGGACCTCAAGGAATAAAAGCTAATACTACAGAAGTTTCTGAATTTCATAGCAAAAGAACAAAAAAAAAAAACATTAAAATGCAACCTGCTGGTAATATACTGCAACAGGCTGCAGTGATACAAGCTATAAATGAGGCTGTGGCTGTGCATCTTAGAAGGCAGCTAGCTAGAGTCAGAGCAAGGCTGCAACTAAACCAATTGTTAAACCAGCATATAATTGAAAGATACCGGCTAGACAGACAACTATTTCAGGCTGTCAGCAACATGTGTACCCCACACATGTCTGTGCAGACTCTTCAAGGAAATCCCATCCCCCTTGAAACCAATCTCAACCTGGATAAACTTGCATCTGTGACATTCCAGAGACACAAGGGGGATGCTATGGGAGTATCACACAGCTGGCATCTATATCCTAGCAAAATATCTGGAAGCAATGTGCAGAATGTGGATGGCTGAATATACTTTCCATCCACTTCCATGTAGCAGAGAATTGAAATAGACAAGTTTTACAGCATTGCATACTTCTCCCATGTACTCGGGGCAGTAGATTACACACACATACCTATGAAAACACCAGTACATCCTGAAACAGAATGATGAATAAATAAAAAGGGATGCCATCCATCCACAACACAGGGCATAATCCAGAACATTTAATAGCTACAGAAAAATATATCACAATAACATAGTACAAGAAGCCAGCCATGTTAATGACACTGTTGGACACACTCTAACACAGTGCAATACATTTATATCTCTATGATATAATAACATGAAAAAACAAAGGCAACACAGGGCATAATCCAGAACATTTAATAGCTACAGAAAAATATATCACAATAACATAGTACAAGAAGCCAGCCATGTTAATGACACTGTTGGACACACTCTAACACAGTCTAGGGAGACCTCATTGATATCTCACACCATGTTCTGATTTGCCTACCAGGTACAGAAACACATACCTAAGTAACAGATGGCAGCATAACAGACATCATGGCAAAACACCCTGCAAGTGTCCATGATGTAGCCATATGGAGAGAAAGTGGACTGAGGGTTGCATTCTAGCAAAGTGAAATACCTGAGTGAATACTACTGGGTAAGTACAGGAGCACAGTTAGGATGTAAGCTAAGGATACCTCTCACAGCAATATCCATTCTGACCAAATATGCTTACATTCCCCACAACAGCTGACTGTGGTTATCCACTTGAGCCATGTCTAATGACACTGTACCATGAACCATCCAACCCTGCACAGGAGTCCTACACAGAGCACACACAACAACCAGAAACATCATAGAGTGTGTGTTTGGTGTACTGAAAGCTAGGTTCAGATGTCTGGACACATCTGGTGGTGCACTGCAATATACACCTGAGAACAGTGTGTGCTATGCTGCACAGCATGCTAACTTGGGCACATGGTCGTCTTTCAGCTGCAGGTGTGGGTTAACCACCCAAGAACCTCAGATGTCTGAAGAGGACATTCCACAGGTATCAGAGGAGGAGCAGGAAGACATAGGAGGCAAAGACACAGAGGCAATGTAGGGTGTGACCATAAGTGCAGGCCCAGGCAACATGGCAGTCTCTGATCCATATCCTTGGGTCATGACAAGCCACACATACATGAGTACACAGACTGAACATTGATGTACAGGTGTTACCCCACCACAGCAACAGAGTGTATCTAGTGGCAAGTACCCACTAGATGTGCACACTGAGCATCGGACATAACACCATAATCATAATGTATTACAACATGAACATATGCAAATGAGTCACAACAGGGATTGCCAGCTCAAGGCACAACTGACACAAGTATGCATACACAGTCAGATTTCTGTATCACTGTGTGGAAAACAATAAGGGGCACACATCAGTGCAATACATTTATATCTCTATGATATAATAACATGAAAAAACAAAAACAACACAGGGCATAATCCAGAACATTTAATAGCTACAGAAAATATATCACAGTAACATAGTACAAGAAGCCAGCCATGTTAATGACACTGTTGGACACACTCTAACACAGTCTAGGGAGACCTCATTGACATCTCACACCATGTTCTGATTTGCCTACCAGGTACAGAAACACATACCCAAGTAACTCCACAGAGAAGATTGATGGGGTGATGACACCATGTTGAGGTGAAGGAGCATGACTGTGAGTTGAAGGTCTTGTTGTGACTGGCAGGACCACAGCAGATGGAACAGCAGTGGAACTGTGTGCATGTTGGACCATGGACACTGATGATCAATAGGCAATGGTGGTTCTGCGGAGAGGTAGCCTATTTCTCCTATGTTGTAAACTGTTGAGCACAGTCAGGGAATGCAGAACCCTGCTGATACAATGGCACTGCTGCAGTACCATTAGGGCCAGAGTTACTACAGACCATACCACAGTTAGTATACTATCATTTTGAGTAGCCAGTGCAGTCATTATCTCACCATGTCTGTGCTCCTGTCCTTTATGCATAACATGTAACTGGTGAGCCACACAATCTGTGGCACATGCAAGTGCATGGATGTCTCATCATTGTCATTGGTGGGAATGTTCATTTGCCTGCAGCTGAAGGTGGACACCCTCTAACACCTGGTTGTGCACATAACCTGCATGCCTATGTCCTCTGCAATGCCCTGTTTCTGGTTGTTATGGGGAACTGGCAACATCAACAGCAGTCTCAACTGGGGTCTGTCATTTAATGGCATCATCCTGTTCTACATCAAATGTCCCATCATCCTCCAAATGGCCAGACAAGTTCTCCTTCACATCTGAGGCTACAGCTGCAGCAACATCACTGTCAGCATCTTGGATGGACTGTCCCAACACATCAAGGTCCAGTGTGCCAGGGACCATAATACCATGTTGAGGCACATCTGATACATCATGATCCTGTTTTTTTATTTCTACAAATCTTATGGGTTTCTAACACTATAACAGGAATGGACCCCATTCCAAAGTCAAAGTACAATTAAAGTTCATGAAATTAGTATTGTTTTAGTCTTTGATGTCAGCCAAAAGCGCTCTTTGCACCACCCACAATGTGCCCAGTAATGACTCCTTCTGCAGTTCGTATGAGGTTACATGGATTGGTAACATATCTAAATATGATTGTAGATTGTTTTTATAAGCCCCGTTGCTCCTACTACTATTGGAGCTATCCGAGTATCTTTCTTCCACATTGCTCTTGTTTCTGCCTGCAGATCCTGATATTGTATGACTTTGTGTCTCTCTGTATGCAAGGCACTGTAGTCACTGGGTGTGGTGATTTCACTGATCAGTGTTACTTTTGTCTTCTTTTCTTAGACCACTATATCCAGTTTTCTAGCATCTATCTTTTGAACTGTTTGTAATGGGTGATCCCATGTGATATAAACTTCATCATTTTCTATGATGCTTTGTGGCTCATGTTTCCAGTGTGTTTCAGACACTTCAATACCATAATGTTTGCACAATCCCCAGTGCAACAGTCTTAGCATAGGATCATAGGAAGTTACTAGGCTATTGGCCCTGAGGCCCTTATAATCATAGCCAAGAGTTTAGCCCATGCATAGGAAAATCAGCACCCGGTGCCTCTGTCCAGCAGGGACATGGGTGGAATCCCAAGGATGTGTTCTATATTTCCCATCCAGTTATCCAGATTGCTCTTAAAAAGGGGCAAAGAGGTATTCTGCTTGACGTAGAGAGGGAGTCTATTCCATAGATGGGGGAGTCTCTGGGACACAAATCTGTCCCACAGCAAGTCCTATTGATGTCACAGACCAGGTTGAGGCTGTGTGTGCAGGTTACTCGAGTGGAGCTTGACTTGCAGATATGCAGCAGTCCCATCAAGGTGGGGTCCGAGAGCACCTTGTATGCCAGACATAGGTCACCTCTGAGGAGTGTGTATGAAACAGAGTAGAGGGATAGGGCTTTTAGCCTATCTGTGTATGGTAGGTTTTTGAGGCCCTGGATTCTCCTGATGAGGAACCTCTATGGTCTCACCAGCTGCTGCATGTGCTTTGCGAGGTACATGCTGAATGGGGCGTTGTACTCAATAATGGGCCTTATAAGGGAAGAATACAGGGATGTTATGACCTCCTTATCCCTGGATGAGATTCCTTTACTTATGAGGTGGGCCATGTAGAAAGCTTTCCATACAATGGAAGCAGCATGGTGGTCAAAATTCAGGCTGCTATCAATCAAGGTACCCAAATCCCTGACGACTGACTGCGTGCTTAGAACATTGTTATTAATGTGATGATTTGTGGGGACATCTCTCTCCCTGAGGGGATGATGATGCATTTTTTTGTATTCAGCTTGAAGCCATGTTTCTGGCACCAATCATTTGTTTGGGTGAGACCCTCTTTGAGGATGTCCACATCACTAGGTGTACTGATGACAGCTCTCAGCTTGCAGCCATCTGCAAACTTGGTCAGCCATAGCCCACTGGTTTTGGCCTGTACCTCAGAAAAGTATATCCCAAATAACAGAGGCCCCAAGACTAAACCCTGAGATATGCCACTCAATACGGGCCTACTGCTTGAGGTGGCTTCCCTTATTTTGACTAGGTCTTGCCACATTGTTATGCCTTTCAGTATACAGTCCTTCCACCATTAGTATGTTGCAACCAGCAATGAGGTGTGTGACTGTTTCCAATTTGCTTTTACAAAACCTACCTTTGTCTGTTTCTCCCACATATTTAGTGGACTTTGTAAACCAATGTGTATGTAACCCACTATCTTGGGCCGCCAATATTAACCTTTCGTTTCTTGGTTTGAATTCACCTCTCCTCAACCATTTCTGCATTCATTCCTGATCAACCTGAGGGTCTTCCAGAAGTTTTCTATACTTGCAACTATATTTATGCATTTTTCACATTTCTTGCCTTTTCATCTGGTCCTTCTCCTTATATTCTTTCTTTTGTTTTTTGGCACATTCAGTTGCTGGCTGATTTTTATCCACTTCTGGTTTGCTTTCAGTTCCTGCATGATGCTGATATGCGTCTGCTAAATTAAGTAGAGAAGTCATCTTAGATGTATTCTACTCATATTTCAAAACTTTAACTACATTTGGGTCTTGCAAGGTCAGTAGATATGTGTGGAGTCCTATGATGGCAGATCTATACATATAATCAGTTTCAAGGAGGCCCATCCCTCCTTCAGAATGGGAAATATATAATCTTGGTATACAGTGAGCATGAAGCATTCCACGGTGGTGCAGCGGTAGCATTGTTGCCTCACAGCAAGAGGTTCTCCCATTCAATTCTCGGCTGGAGTGTGGAGTCTGCATGTCCTCCCCGCGGTTGAGTGGGCATTCAAAAGACATGTGTTGAATGGGCGTGCCTTTGTTGAAGGCTGTGTGTCGGGCTGGCAACTCGACACCATAAAAAACAACTACCAATCATTAGCGGACCGGAGTTCTGCTGTGGTGACCCCTAACCGGGAAAAGCCAAAAGACAAACAACAACATTTGGGGAGCATGAAGCATCCTTCTTGTTTTCCTGTCTAATCTATCCAACACATTTTGGGACCAGTCAATCACTCCAAAACTGTAAGTTAGGACAGGAAGAGCAAATTGGTTTATAGCTTGGATTTTCTTCCTAGATGTCAGTGCTGTTTTCAGGATTAATTTAAGCCTTCTGAAATATTCCTTACTAAGTTTTATTCACATTTGTTTGTGTTTTATTGTTCATCCTTCATCAATTCCCAAGTATTTATACATTCCCTCTTGCTCAGGTTCTTTTATGTCACATTCTTGTCCCAAACTGATGTTTTCTTGGCGTTACAGTTTTCCTGCTTTAAAAGTTGCCTTTGCACATTTATCAAGACCAAATGGCATTCTTTTTTCATCTGAAAAAGTTGTCCTTTCAGTTCATCATCTGATGAGCCATACAGTTTTAAACCATTGAGAAAGAGAAGATGAGAAGTCTTTACACTTTTTTGTTTTCTAGGAATCAAATTATAGCCATCCCTGGATGGGCTGTTGGATGATACAGATAGATGATGTGCTAATAGATACAGAAGACACAGATCAGGACAATGGGCTTATATCACATGATGGATAGCATCAAAGACATATGACATACTGTATATATCTCACTGCAGTGTTACAAATAATAATGACTTTACATGAAGTCTATTGTATGTATGCTTCATGGTATCTACATACATGGAGTATAGAATTAGGTTACATAGCCAACATATGTGAGGAATACAAACAAAATACATACCTGACAATTCCTCATGGGAAGATGGAGCTGTTGAAGAGGGATGAACTTTAACTATTGTGGAGAAAAAAGCATTTGTGATCACATTATTGCCACCATTAACTAACACAATTAAAACATACAGAATGTTTGACATATACAGACCACTCATATGTGCAGGTGATGGGGTTGATGCAGTCTGGTCTAGGAACAGGAAGAAGGACACAGTATTAATGGAGGACAACAAAAGGATTAACAGCAATGACAGGTATGAAACATAGTTGATAACATACCACTGACAGACTCCCGCTGTGGAGAGGTTGTGAGTTATACCATGGATCCTGCACTGGGAAAGTAAAGAGAAAGACAACACAGTCATGTATGCAGCAAAAACATTATTGTCAGCATCACATATGCAACACAGTAACAGGGGCTGCAGATATTCATGTGATGGATGCTGCACCTGTATGTCAGATGGGCCTGTGTTGAAAGATATTGACATTAATATCATGTATCACGTGTGCTACACATTGATGCAAGTTATGAAACTTTTGCAGTAACATACCTGGTCTGTCTGAACTTGAACCTGCACAGCTTGAGCCCTCACTGGATGTACCATTAATACAATATTAGGGAAATAACTATATGACAGTAAACAGCAGTGCCATGCAATGAGGTTGAGGGATAACAGGTAGTGGTCACAGTAATACAGTATGGAGACACTCACCTGCAATTCACTGGTATTGTCCCGAAGTAGACGGACCTGTGAATGTTAATGCAGACATTACAAATGTTGGTTGGACTGCTCTGTCTGTACTGTAGTTGTATGAATACATGCCATTAGACTTATGTTCCTCACCCTCACCCTGTGTGGATCTGTGTGCACAGCTCAAATTTGCTGCTGTAAATCAAAAATGACAATATATGAATATACAATACTGCAGCGATATGCAGTGATTGTCTCTATACTCAGCCATGTCATGGAAAGAAAGTCATACAAGTTCAACCTGGAACTCCAGCTTTAATCCCACTCCTGGGTATGCCTCTCACTCCATACAGTTAGACCACAAATATTATGATGTTATGGTTCATAGGTTCATAGGTTGGTACTAGGCTATCGGCCCTAGGGCCTATACAAGCCTAGCCATAACAATTCCCTGGATATTTCTTCCCACAATATTTACTTCTCTGGACCCCTGTCTAGCAGGTCGACTGACATGATCCCAGGGGTGAATTTCCTATCTCCCATCCAATCATCAAGGTTCCTTTTGAAGAGGGCCAAGGAGGTGCTCTGCTTGACATGTATGGGCAGTTTATTCCAAGTATGGGGAGTCTCTGGGACAGGAACCTATCCCTCCAGCATGTTTTGTTCATTGTGATGACAAGGTTTAGATCCCTGGAGTGTGTGGCTCTGAGGGATTGGGATTTCTTTAAGTGGAGCATGTCCAACAGCACAAGGTTTGACATGGCCTTGTATGTTAAGCAGAGATCGCCTCTGAGTAGACGATATGCCACAGAGTATAGCTGGAGTTTTTTTAGATGGTCAGCATATGGCATCTGCTTTAGGCCTGTGATTCTTTTAGTGAGATATTTCTGTGGCCTTTCCAACTGTTGCAGATGTCTTGTGAGGTACATACCAAATGGGGCATTATACTCTATAATGGGTCTAATGAGGGATGAGTACAGTGGGACAATGACCTCCTTTTTTCTGGATGAAAAGCCCTTAGTGATGAGGTGTGCCACATAGAAGGATTTCCTGACGGTTGTGGTGATGTGGTTATCGAAAGTGAGACCACTGTCCACCTGTGTCCCTAAGTCTCTCATCACACTTTCGATGTTTATTGTACTACCACCTATGTGGTAATTCATACATGTTTTTTTCCAAAGGGGAAAACTATACATTTCTTGGCATTAAGCTTGAGCCCATGGCTCTGGCACCAGGCATCTGTTTCTGTAAGGCCCTTTTGTAGACTATCCACATCATATGGGGATTCAATAATGGCTCCCAGTTTGCAGTCATCTGCGAACTTTGTTAGCCAGAGTCCCTTATTGTTGGCCTGTACTTCAGAGAAGTAGATGCCAAACAAGAGTGGTCCCAGGACTGAACCCTGAGGTACTCCACTTGTCACTTGTCTGGAGCTGGATTTGGAGTCGGCTACTTTTACAGTCTGGGTTCTTTCAGTAAGCCAGTTGGCAACCCATCGAGTGATGTAGGGATTTATGCCCAGCTTAGTAAGTTTATCTATGATTCCAGAGTGGGGGATGGTGTTGAAGGCCTTGACAAGGTCTAGATAGGCTGTGTGGACCGCTTTACCCTCATCCACAGCTCAGGAGACTGATTCGAAGAAGTCAATCAGATTCAGGAGACAAGATTGGCCCTTCACAAACCCAAACTGGGTGGGGTCCAGTGTTTGAAGGTAGACAGTGTCTTTGTTTATAAGTTCCATGATAATGCGTTCCATGCCCTTGCAGATCAGGCTTGTCAGACTGATGGGATGGTAGTTCTGGGATCCAAGGCAGATCCTCCCTTGTGAAATGGGATAACTGTAGCTGTGCGCCACTCAGTGGGCATGAAGCCTGAGGTGAGGCTATGATTAAACATGACACTTAGGTGAGGTGCCAGTTCATATTGTAGTTCATGTAGTACACAGCCTGGGATGTCATCTGGTCCCATGGATGCCGTATTCTTATCTTTGGAGAGTGCGGTTTCTACCTGTGTGGCCGTGATTACCGGAATTTGGCAATCTTTTGGTATTGAGATGGGCCCCTTAGGGGGTGAGAGGGGGGTGAAGTTGGCACTAAATCGATCTGCCAGGATATTGGCAATATCCTTGGAATCAGTATATTTAATGCCATTCTGTTGTAGCTCAGAGCAGATCTGAGCATTGGCATTTAGATTCTTGACATAACTATAGAATGCCTTGTGGTTGTCTTTGGAATCTTTGGCATTTTATGAGGGATCTCAGCTTCTTACTGAGGCTGGTGAGGGAGTTTTTTGCATCCTGGGATTTTCCTCTTTTCAGCAACAGTTTCTTCCTTCTGTTGTATAGTTTGTTTATAGCAGGGGACCACCAGATTGGCTTCCTTTTTTTGGAGAACAGCATCTTGGTTCTATTTGGGATGGCACGATTCATGCACGAGTGGATGTGCTCATACAGTGCCTTAGTGTAGGATTCTGCAGTCGAACTTTCATATCCCGTCTGCATGGATGTCATGAAGTTTGTCACTTCTGACTTCAGTAGCATGAAGTTGACTTTGGAGAAGTTTTTTAAGGAGGTTTCCTTACTGGGGGCTGGGGGTGGGATGTGGATGTCAAGGGTGATTTGCTTATGGTCAGACCTGACCAATGAGGGGGTGACACTGTGTGGAGCATCTGTCTCCCATGTTGGTAATGACCAGGTCTAGGATATTGGAGCCCCTGGTGGGACAATGGATTAGTTGATCCAGAGTGTTGGAATTTATGAATTCCAAGATCCGTTGGGAAAAGGAGTTGGTACCCAAGTAGTTTTCCCAGTTAATGGCAGGGTAGTTGAAATCACCCAGTATTAGGGTGTTTGATTGTATCTTAATATTTTCCAGAATGTTTAGAAAGGTGTAGTAAGAATCTTGGGGCATAGTGGTGGATCTGTAGCCAGCTACAATTTGGATTGCAGTCTTACCTAGTGTTAGTTGCACCTGGAGAATTTCAGATGCATTGTGTTGGGCAACTAGCTTGGAGGTGTGAATATACTTGGTGAATATGGACACTCCTCCACCTTTAGTGTTTTGGTCTTGGTTTTGTGGCCGAAAAGTGTGGTAAGAGTTGCAGCCTGGTATTGCAGGGGTGCTCTCTAGAACCTTGAACCAGGTCTCAGTTACTGCACAGATATCGATGTTCTCTATTTTTAGGAGTGCCTCAAGAGAGTGCATTTTGAGGTTTAGACTTCTAGCACTGAGTAGCATCACCTTCAGATTTTGCATGCTTGTATCTGTTATGGTGGTGTTACCTGAATCCCAGGGGTGACAGGTGCTGACCATCTCTGGCAAAGCATTGTGGTTTGTCGATCATGTCTACCCAAGCAGACAGATACTGGATCCCCTTTGAATGACACCAGAAGCTTAGCCAATTGTTGAAGTCAATCATTTTGTCCTTATACTGTGATATCATTCTGGGTGAAGGCAGGATGCTACTCAGGGCTAGGGTCATACCTGCCTGGGACACATGATCCAAGAGCTCTTCCATGTCTCTTTTCATGTAGTCCAGGGAGGTACATCTCAAGTCATTCACTCCAGCATGGACAATGACAGAGTCGTATTTGTACTTGTTGTGGGGTAGTCAGTGGTGGTCCACCACCTGTGACATCCCTCGATCTTTCATATTGTCTTAATCTATTGGCTGCATGATGGATCATGTCTGAGCAGCATCATCTACAGGCATCATAATATCTGTTGTGACCTCCAACCACATTTATCATGTTGGTGAAGTCAGTCCAGATTTCATGGCTCCAAATTGTATCGCCAGAACACCTAAGGAGTCTAGGTCCATGTTGTTGAAAAGCATCAAGTATCATTTCATTTTCATGTGAGGAGAAGTTGTCTCCCCTAGGAAGGTTAGCCATTGGAAAGGCAGTGATATGCACATGATCATATTCCTGTGTGAGCCCATGTATGCAGATGATTCTGTGGACAGAGTACTATGTCAGCATAAACAGTGTACATAACAGAGCAATTCAGTGGTCTGTAGAACACTCTCTGTGACAAATACTAATGTGACATATATTAAAAGTAACAACATTGCCTTCATACATAAACTTTGTAAAACAAACATAGCTTGTAATATCTTTCTAACTCATGTGTTGGATTAGAACCCCTCCATCTACATATATGTAGAATGGAAGTCCAAAGACAAGAACATTATGCCACAGAAATCTGCATGCATTTTGGATTAAAATACTACACAAACTGACAATTGAACAACATACATTAAGCAACGACAAACCTAAAGATCTGTAGGTATGCCGCAAACAGTACGGATCATTTGTATATTGAGCCAGTAGTGATAAGACCGTTGTTAAGAAACATCATTGAAGAAATATCAGTAACAGCAAAAGAAAACACTATTAACTTTGTTTAAAACACAACAAATATCTATAACAGCAACAGCAGATATTTTAACAATTTTGTTAAGAAGCATGAATTAAGAAATATCTAAAATATCAACACAGTATATATGGATAGTGTCAGAATCCATAGGTTTCCATAGTTACACCACAGAGTGCAAGGAAGTACCAGTAAGAAGTGTGGATGAGCTATAAATCTGCCTTTATATACTGATCATATTTGCAAGTAATCCTGCCTATACAACTACATATGGGAATGAAGTCAATTAATTAAAATAGCAACACCTGTATGCATAAAGGTCAATCAAACATCAGCCCAATAACTTACAACAAGTTCTGTTAAAGCTCAGATTTTGAGTAAAAATTAATTTAAACAGATACCTTTGAGAATGACTGACTTTAACAGGAGTAATAATCACCAAAACAGAAATGTTACCAATTATCAATGTACCTCTCACTCTGAATCACAGAAAGAAAGCACACCTAATGTGCACTCAACTTTAAGAGCCATTTGTACCATACATAATTAATGAGGTTAATTCAAGGTTTTTGGAATCCCATTTGTGCACCTCCATGTAAATTGGATACATGTGGTGTAACACCCAGGTGTACTGCATAAACCCCCAACAGGTACTGATAAATGGTAGAGTGTGGCACATATCCCCATTATCTTCCAATGATCTGATAACATGACATCAGTGCCACTTCACATTTACAGACCAGACCACTGATAACTGTGAACTGAGTGGGACCTCATTTAACAGTTCCCTGTTTTTGTAATTTTAGAAATTTTCCATTGGAAGATCTAGATGGCTACTTCAAGGCAGCTAAGACATGTCTGTGCACCCAACTGGAAAGAGGAGGAGACCACGCAGATGCTGACTATGTGCATTGAAGTGGAGCATCAGATGAGAGCCAGGCCAAGAAATTTTGCAATGATAGACATATGGAACCAGACTGCAAGGCAGTACCGAAGACATATAGGATCTACTGCACTAGACTGCAGGTTCATCTCTGCTATGATAACCTGCATTGGATGACATGGAGGAACTTCATCGGAGAGTCACCAAGGTAGGTAAACAGCCTGTGGATTTCTATAGTAAGTGTGACTATCTTACTATACCTGAGCTCTTCTACGGAAATTAGAGATATATCTGCGTCCCATGGATATATATATAGATATATCAGATGTCCTTGTAAGTGTCGGTTTGATCCTCATGCTGCTCATTTCTTTAATAATGTTTATAATATCCATAGTTATGACATTTGTAGATGTGCATATGTTTTCCAACATATAATGACAGGATTTCACACATCCACTGTCCTCTTGCATCACTGACACCTGTAGTGCCTAGGCTGCTGCTGACTGCACAGTTCATAGTTTTCCATTATAGTACCACAGTATCGCTTACTGCACCATTATGCATTGGAATACAAACTCATACCTAACTTCTTTTAATCATTCCTCATAATAAAGTAAAAACAGTCATGTTTATTTAAGCCAAAAGGAATGCCTGTCCATCTGCTTACACATATGTTGTCAGTTATGTGTTGATAGTTATTACTTTACAATAAAATGTCCAATAAGTGTTGCAGTTTCCATATTCATTTGTTCTCCTCAGGAACTTGAATAAATACCTATAGTACCCTGTAAAGGCTGCCAGCCTAGCTAGATAGGATTTTGTGGATAATTCTGTCATTTGTAAATATTAATGTAAGCCACATGCTTGTTCTCTTAAATGTAAGAAAATTATGTTAAATGTTGAACTTCAAAAATGTAACCACATTGCACTCTGCTGGAGGAAAGCTGATAAGTCAAGCATTGTATAATTGTTTGATCTCAAAACTGGGAGCCAAGATGTCTGAATTAAGGAATTCTTTCTATTGTTTTGAGACCAGAGTTAATGGCTAGAATTTACATACATAATGTCTTTTATTGCTCTAGTTTCCTGACCAGCTGCAAGATCAAAAGGGCTATTATACTCTGAGTTTCTGTTAGCCTGGGAAACAGAGAATAATGATGTAATCTGAAATTGAGTCAATGGTACCGTGTTATCAATTTAAGGACAGAGAGAGAGAATCAGAGCATTTTGCATTTGTCTTCAGAACTTGACAACGTCACCAGCACTGCCTTGCTTTATATGTAAGTTTATCTTAGAACTGTGTTTGCTCTTAGATATAGATAGGAAATAAGAAGTCTAGTCTAGCTCTTTTCTGTAGTGATGTCAGAACTTTTCCACTCTATTATTTTAAGCATTTCTCTGTGATCTCTGAACTCTTGACTAGCACTGTGTAGTAAGAAGTATTGTTTTGTGTTCTTATTATTTATTATTAAATATTTTTAAACCTTTCAGCTGTGGCTGTTTTGTGTAGAGATAATTTAAGCTCTAGAGTGCATTGCATATATATAGCGATACTGTACAAAGCCACTCCAAATAAGCCTTGCTGCTCAGTCACACTTACTATTTGCATAATAATATTGCACAGTAATAATTGGACACCCCTTGATAAGGACCTTATTAGTAGCTGATATTAGTGGTTGGTGGCAGTGATTACTACCTTATAGCCTGGCAGGAAGGGGCATAGCTGGAGAACCTGTGCCAGCCTTCCCCAGGAGTGCCTATGTGGTTGTATATAACTCACATCTTAAAGTGTGTGTGTGTGCGTGTGTGTGTGTGTGTGCGTGTGTGTGTGTGTGTGTGTGTGTGTGTGTGTGTGTGTGTGTCAGCTACTTGGGCAGGGACACAAAGCACTGGTTGGACAGAGAGGCTGCTGGAGGTTGTAGCTTGACCACTAGGCTGAGATCTGGACCCTATAGCTGTGCCAGTTGGGAGGCTTATCAGAGATCTGGAGAGAAAGAGAGAAACCAGCTCCAGACTGACTGTGATCTCTGTGTGCTCTTAAGGGAAATTGTACTTTACTGTGTGTGTATTTGTTATCCTTCCCAATGTGGACGCCCCTCACCAGTGTTAGTGTTGAGGATTGAGACTCCTTGATTACTGGGCCAGTGCACGGGTGTTACATACCCATTTGTTAAAATGAAACATTTGCTGCCTTTTGGCTCAGGCTGTAAGCAAACCAGCCAACATGCCTACATTTTGGTGTACTGTGGGCTCCAATCCAGATAGGGGAAACATATGTGAAAATAGTATCTTGGTTTATTTCACTCATATCATTTCTTTGGGGAAGTATGTTCCAGTAATTGATATTAATGTTTAGCTTGTGTATGGTTACAATTAACTGAGTCATCAAATTCCTATGAATATGCCCTTAGTCTATAACACTCAGCTAAATCAGCTTTTTAACAGCAGGGTAGTAAAGCAGTACGTGTTTGTTTAGCAAAAATATGTGCTGGCTGTTAGCTTGGCCTGTATGGAACCCACCCCATCTGCCTACATTTTGACATGCTGTGTGTTCCAATCCTCAGAGGGGAAACATATTTGAAATTGTTATCTTGGTTTAATTCACCTATAGCATTTCTTTATTGAAGCATATTCCACTTATTGATATTACCTTACATTTTGTGCATGGTTGCAAATAAGTAGGTTATTCTTCAGATTCTTACAAATATATTTGTAATCCATAGCTTTTTAACAGCAGGGTTAGTAAAGCTTGCTACAGACTGTAGATACAGATATGTTTTCATTAATATTGTATTATTTTTAAAAGTATTATCAAGTTCTGTTTTGTCATTTATTATTACACTCAATTCAAGAGAAATGTTATTCTCATCTTTTGAGGGAGTGTGATGGGCAGACTTACAGGTGAAATACAGAACAGGGAAGATGTATGTATTTGCTTAGTGATGTGCACTTTGCCAAGGAAGTGCTGACATGAATGAAGTTTTTGAAACTCTTTGCTTACCTGACTGGCAGATGTTCATACTTTGAAATCCTAAGCCAAGATCCATATAAGTAGACCATCCCCCATCCAGGTGATGTCATAAAACCAAATCTTTTCACTGCATCCATAACATGCACTTTCAGTCAAGGTGGATTAGGTAGGCAAGTGGTTGTCAAGGATAAAGTTTGGATGTACATTGTTGTAGCGGGTTTAAGGTTCATATCATTAAAGCTCTGTTCAAAGATGTTAAAACCTGCCTATAACATTGAAAAATGTGTATGATGATTATCTAATGTTTTTCAGAAATAAATTGTTCTGAGTAATGCATATCACTGTTATATGAGGAATACATCATTTAGGCTTCTCTTTTCTATTTTTGAACAATGAAGATCAGAGCAGGAACCGCGCTCTGTGCATCGAGCAGATACACAGGCTTGAGGAGCAGCAGAGGGAGAGAGGTATGTTGATTACTTTTTCTTTTTTATGAAATGAAATGCATCTGACCCTTCTTACTGGCCTGTATTTTTCACATTAACATGTATATTGCTTAGAATGCAGGAACACCCATCATGCATCAGTAAGATAAGTGAAATCATCACACTATAGCTATGCTTACAACTGTGACTGGAATGCGACAATGTTGAACTATCATGTAGCATCGAGCCATTGCTTCAGCACACAGTTTTTGAATTGTATTCCACAACCTAAACAACAGCTGTGTTAGTATATCTGTCAGACGTATTTTGAGGTGGATGATTTACATATAAGTCTTAGTGCTTTGATGGCTAGTCATAATGAATGGTTTAGAACACATGTGTGTGTGGCTGTGTTTTCCAGTGACTGATCTGTTATCCATAGCCTACCTATTCCCAGACTGCATGAGTGTCTGCTGTATCAGTGTTGGCAAACGCTATGGCATTTCCTGCAATTCAATACTGGTACTGATTTTGCCTACAACAACTTGGGTGTTTTTGTTAAAACACAGTTATAACCTAGGTTTACAGATGTTTGTGCAGACAGACATTTATTTGCAATACTTCATTTTCTGCAAGCATCATCAGGATGTTTGCATTTTGCAGGCTACTGATTGGTACTAATTTTAGGTAGGTAATACATACAGTTTACACATACAATACTGTTAGTACAACATATATTACATTCTTAATTGTCACAGGCTGTGGTGATTACGCATATAAACTATTTATTAATATTGTCTTCATTAGACTGGTGTGTGCTCAGCCAGTTCTTATGCTGCCTGGCTCAGATGTTTGTCATATGGCTTGCCTAGTTTCCACAATATTGTCCTATCACTTTTTCCTTATTTTGACAATGACACTTGGTGGCTGTTCATATGAATCATTACATGTAGGCAGTACAATCTTTAAATTTCAAACTTCACACTCTTTTACAAAAATAATGACCAGGGTGGGTGTCGCTAAGCCTATATTTCACGAAAGAATAACGACATCCTGTTTATGAACAGGACAGTGAGAGGCAGGCATTTTATAGTATACCCCTCTCCATAATGGATACATGTCAGTCCCAGATTCATGTTAAGTTCTGCTATGATCTTCATGGAAATGTTCTGCCTGATAGTCATTTCCTTTTTGTTTCTGTTGTGTTTTGTAATTCATCTTGTCAGAACATGGGACTCGTGGCCGTTCTCCTATCAGACAACGATGATGAGCATATGCCAGGCCACTGCCAGAGTCTTCAGACGATGACGGTGATGATGATGACAATGATGAGGAACCTGGACCCGCACCTGCCCGAGCCATCATGCCTGCTACATCCAGGAGGAGATGATTCCAGGACAGGAACAGAGACGATTATAGGAAAGAGATCCAGGAGATTGTGACCGATGAGTTCTGAACACAGATGAGGAACATGATGGGGACATTCTTACAGAAGGACATATCATTCCCTATGTGTTGCGGATGACAGCTGTCATGCTGTCCCACTGGCATGATGTGGTATTGTGGATTCACTTCATAACACTGAAATATCACAATACTGAAACTCAAAACACTGAAACCAAAAGCCTGAAAGTTCAAAATCCTGAAAACCCAAAATATTGAAATGCAAAACACTGAAAACACACACCATACATATACTGAGTTTAAACAAGATAAATCATATTACTTTCCACCAAGTATAAGCAGTGGGGTAAGCTCCCCTGCACCCCCGCCCCACACCCCCTGCTACTTAAATATATCAACTCCAAGATTGTACTTCACTACACAAAGTGCAATCTTGGAGTTGATATATTAAAGTAGCAGGGGTGTGGGGGGGGCACAGCCCCCCACATGGAGGGTGCAGGGGGGCTTGCCCCCCTGCTTATATTTGAAGGAATGTAATTAGGTTTTTGTTGTTTACAGTCAGTATATGTATCTTATCCGTTTTCAATATTTTGACATTTAGGATTTTGAGTTTTCAGGATTTTGGTTTTCAGTGTTTTGGTCTTCCATATTATGAGGTTTTCTAATTTTCAGTGTTTTGGTATTTCACTGTTATGAAATGAATCTGGTATTGTGTGTCATGCGTTAGCAGTACTGATGATATGTGGGATCATATACAGGTATGTCATATCTATGTGCAGTCTTAATTTTTGACTGCATCAAACAGCAATGTAGCATTAGTCTATACACAGTGGTTTGTTTGTTTGTTTCTTTCGGCTTTTCCCGGTTAGGGGTCACCACAGCGGAACTCCGGTCCGCTAATGATTGGCAGTAGATTTTGACGTGCTGGCTTGCCGGGCCTAATGCACAATCTTCAATGAAGGAACGCCCATTCACACATGTCACTACACAGAAGATGCTCTAACTCAAAATCGAACGGGCAACATCTAACTGTGAGGCGACAACGCTACCGCAGCACCACTACCACAGCACCAGTCTATACACAGTGGTACAGATAATTTATTCATTAACAGTACATTACACCATGTTCGCTGTACCTTAAATTTCCACATCCATTACTTAATCATATAAGTTCACACATTCTGCAAATTGTTGCACACATTAACGGACTGTATCTGTGTTTGCACATAGCTGAATCCATACTGACACACAATTGTACCTTAGACATGTGAGCATTCAGTGACTTACCACTGATGTGTTTTAATGATGCTCACAGGAGTGTCTCCTGCTCAGTAATATGCAGGGTGGGTGGCATGCACCTGTGTTTGATTATTCAGCATTTGCATGAAAGTATATGTGTATGTGCTTGAAAATCTTAGCTTGCTTATCTATACATGTTAATGTCACATGCTTGAATATTACTGTGAATGTGTGCGTTTTATACATGACCAGTTTTGTAGACATGCATCCTTGTTCTCATTATACTAGTTTATTTATTTATTTATTTTACATTTGTTAACCGGGTTAGTCTGGCTGAGCTTTTGGCACATTTTCAGCAGAGACCCGGGGAGAAAAGCTCCTCTGGACTAGAAAACAAGTTATTAAATGTTGGTAACATAGTAGTAACAATCAGCTATAGGATCTTGCAAGCAGAGACCTGGTGAGTAAAAAAAAAGATCCTCAGGCAATTCAATTGTCACCTCACAGTAAGACGCTGTCCGGTTCGATTCTCAGCTAGAGCATCTTCTGCGTGGAGACATGCGTGAATGGGCGTGCCTTCCTTGAAGGTTGTGCATCAGGCCTGGCAAGCCGGTATGTAAAAATCAACTGCCAATCATTAGCGGACCGGAGTTCCGCTGTGGCAACCCCTAACCAGGAAAAGCCGAAAGACACAAATTAACAACTGGCAGACAAGTATGTGAGTTGTTATAAACAAGGTTTTAAACAATTAGCAGAAGAAAATGTGACTAGTTACATTATTATTTAAGCTGCTTAGAGCAAAATGAGTTAATAGTTAGGCAGATGCTTATTTAAAGTGGGTAGGATCTAGTTGTATAGGAGTTTGGAAATGAAAGGAAAGTAAGAATGGCTAGTAGGAGATGTAGGGGAGGTAGAGTATAGGAGACAGACTAGACAGGTAGGTTGTTTTTTTTAGACTGTAAGAATTAAGAGTGGTTGGAGATAGAAGACGGGAAGAGGTAGAAGAGGCAGGGGAAAAGTGTTAGAGATACATTAAGAGTGAGGTGGTGAAATAGAAGAAAGGATGGTGGTTTCAAGGTGGTTGGCTACAGTGGCAAGACCATTTTGTTTTTAGGTATTTCCTTGTGGCTAATTTGAAACTTTTGCTATGGTGGAGGGATTTTATTTCCAAGGAGAGCTGGTTCCAGGATATAGCTGGGTTATAGTTATAGAGAAGGCAGCCTATTTTAGTTTTGGGTTTGTTGATGTCTAATAATTCTTGATTTGTGCTGCGTAGCGTCCTAGTAGGGAAATATTTGGATATGATAGTGGAGAGGCTGGGGTGATCTTATTATAGTTAGTTTCAAGCTTGGAAATAAGTGTAGAATTTAGGTTTGTGAATATATGGCAGCTATACAGGAGTGTTGGGAGTAATAAAGCCTGGGAGAGAGTTATTAGGGCAGTGTTAGTTAAGTATTTCTTGCTACGGAAAAGGTGTCCAAGTTTCTGATGAGTTCTTTTTACCGAGTTAGTAATATGGAGATCAAACTTAAGCTGATCATCTATTGTAACACCTATCAATTTAGTACTAGATTCAGCTGAGATGATAGTGTTGCTGCAGGATAAGATGGTAAATGTACTTTTGAGTGTGGTGATGTTTTTAGGGAGGAAGAGTAGGAGATTAGTTTTTTTTTTATTAAGTATTAGTTTATCACTAAGCCAAGTCTCAATGGTGTGGAAGGATGCCTGGGTAGTTGAGGGGAGGTCAGTTGGGTTGTCAGCAATGGTTATAACAGCTGGGTCATCAGCATATTGCACAAGAGATGACTGGGGACAAGAGGAATAGAGCAAGTTGGTGAAAATATTAAAGAGTAGTGGTCCAAGTATGGACCCTTGGGGGACTCCCATTTGTACAGTGAGAGGGGAGGATAGTGCAGAGAGCCATTTAACTGATTGCTGGTGGGTTGAGAGATAGCTGGAGAACCAGGAGATATTAGGGGGAGAGAAATGTAAGTTAGTGAGTTTATCTAGGAGGAGTGGGTGAGAGTGTCAAAGGCTTTAGAAAGGTCAAGGAATAGGCATGTGACAGGTTTATTGTTATCATGAGCTAGGGAGACTATGTTGATAAATGATATGAGTGCAGTAGTTGTACTATGCTTGGGACGAAAACCATGCTTTGTGGGTGTGAGAAGGTTTTCCTGGTGAAGGTAATGTATTACCTGCTTGTGAATGCATTTATCTAGGATTTTTGAGAGTGGAGAGAGCATGGCAATCTGTCTGAAGTTGGATATGTCTGAGGTGTTGCCCACTTTGTGAATGGGCAGGGTAAAGAAATTCTTCCATACAGTGGGGACATAAGATTCAGAAATGGATTGGTTGATTAAGATGGATACAGGCTAGGCAAGAGGTTCAGAGGCAATCTGAAGGAAGTAAGAGGGTAGCTTGTCAACAGATGGGGAGCAAGGTTTAAGTTTAGAGAGTAATAATTTTACATAGTTAGTTGATACTGCTTTTAGAGAAAAGGAGTTAGGAGGGTATGGAAGAGGTATAGAGTTTGTGGGGGTGCTAGTGTTGTTTCTGGGGGGGGATTTATTATGGAGGTTATTGAGTTTATAAAATGATTGTTAAATTTGCTGGCTATGTCTTCAGGTGTTGCAATGGGACATGGGTTAGGAGAGGAAGGGTTTCCTGGATGAAGAGTTTGTTTAATAGAGCTCCAGAATTTCTTTGGGTCTGATTTAAGAGTAGAGGGAGGATTGGCATAGAAGTTTATTTTGTCATAATGGATGATTTTTGTTTTATTTTATTTCTGAGTTCTTTATATTTCTGAAGAAGAGAAAGGGTCCTAGGTTTAGTCCACATTTTCCAAATCCTATCCCGGTCTTTCTTGAGGGTTCTGGTAGATTTAGTGAGCCAGGGAGCAGTATTAGATTTGATTCTAATTGTGCGAAGAGGAGCAAGGGAGTTAAGAATGTTTAGGAATATAGTGTTGAAGGAGTGGACAGCTTCATCTAAAGGAAGAGTGGTGAGGTAAGACCAGTTAATTTTGGAGAATTGGTGAATAAAGGAGTTAGGACAGAAATGAGAAAGTGAGCAGGTGGTAATAAATTTGTTAGGTTTGGTAAGGTGGGGAGTATGTCTGGTAACTGTTATAGTGTGGTTGCTGAGGGCATTTCGAAGAGTTTGGGAGTTATGATAGTTTTGAGGGTGGGAGACCAATATCCAGTCAAGAAGAGAGCTAGTTAGGTGAGATTTATTAATGTAGGTTGGGATTGTGATTAGCTGCTCAAACCCATGTAGGTTTATACAGGAAGTAGTGTTGGGAGCTTGTATTGTACGCCAATCGATATTTACATCTCCCAGTATAATTATTTCATTGTGGATGGTATGTGAGAGGTGAGATACAATGTTCTCAAGTATGTTAATATTATCAACAAGGGGAAAAGAGATTGCTGCGACAGTTATGGTATTGAAACTGTTAAGTTTGAAGTTGGTCATTAGGAGTTCATCTGGTAAGAAGGAGGGTAAGTCTAGTGTGGGACTGATATGGGAGAGACAATTGGAGTAGAGTATGGAGACTCCTCCTCCTTTTCTTTTAGGTCAATTTAATCTAAGGATATTATAGCCGGGAGGGATGATTTCACTGTCCAGATGGTGTGGTTTTAACCATGTTTCTGTTAGGGTAACTATGTCAGGAGTATAGTTAGCTATCCAAACTTTATTTACAAGGATCCTGACATTGATAGAGCAGAATTGTACTTGTTTTTGTGGGTTGGAGGAGTTGGCAGGTTTAGATACAGGGGGTTATTGTTCAGGGTAGTGTCTGTAGGGCCTGGGTTAGGATGAATGTCACCAGATAGAAGTAGAGGTTTGTAATGGGGTTTTAATTTGAGTAAGTAGACTTTGTCTTTTTTTTTTTAAAGGGGAGGGGGTACATATTTTTATTTTAGGAATGGGAGTGGTGGGGGGAAGGATGGAGGGACAAATTAGTAGATAGGGTTGTGGTGTAGTACTTCAGTTAAGAGTGGTGGTTGATGAATGGAAATAGGGAGTAGGTAATTGTGAGTGATAGCAGGTGAGGTGATAGAGTATAAGGAGTAGAGAAGGTAAGAGTATAGTTCGAGTTGTAAGAGACATGTCACTTTATGGGATGTAGAACAGAGGATGAGAGGAAGGGGTGGAAGTAAGGTATAGTAGTCTTTGATAGTGGATAGTAGGTATGTGTGGGGAGGAGCAAAGAAGGGAGGTAGTATGAGAACAGGAAGTAGAGGGGTGGAGGATTTGGGAGGAAGTGAAAGGGTGTGGTTGTACAGATAGGTATAAAGGTAATGATATGGGGGTGGGTGGAAATGGGGGTGGGAAGGGAGCAGAGTGAACGGATTGGGGCTACACCTTCCAGATAGAACTTAGCTAAAAAAAAAACAATCAGCTAGTCCAGGGACACTTACTAGAGATGTTACACCTGGAAGGCTTTCAGCTGCAATTAGAGCAAATATGGCATCCAGGGTTTTAAAAACTTCGGTGTGTTGTACCTGAGCAATCACTTGGGGGATGGGGGAAATGAAGGAAACCTTCAATTGGAATTTAAAGTAGCAGGGGAGAATCCAGTGGACTCTGCTAAACCTAGATAATTATCAAGGAGAGCCAAGGAAGTAAGGTAAACATACAGGCACCCTTGTTCAAGGACTGGAAGGTTTCTCCAAGAAAAACTATGTGTAGGGATACACCACAGGTAGAAGTTGCATGCTGCTTACTAGGCTGCAATGGCAGATTTTATTCTCTTTTATATTTGCATTCCCCTTTGCTCATTGTTTGCTGCACACAATGTAGCTAAAGATAGAAGCAGCTAAAGACTTTGCACCTCTGTTTGGTGTTTAATGAAGAACAAGTATTGAGGAGGAGGGACTGAACACTATGACTATTGAGAGGGGATAAATACCTTAACATACAACAAATTATCAACAGTGAAATGGATGAAAGGGCTGAGGGTGGGCTAAGAGGAAGAAGGAAGATAAGGTGTGATAACCAGTGTATGTTGTTGACATCCATGTGCACAACCTGATATATATTTGTTAAGCTGTAGTGTTATGTTTTAGTAAATGTTCTTACACGTCATTGGTATGTGTGTATGTGTATGTGTATGTGTATTGACCTTGATTTCATGTATGTTCCATTTAGTCAACAGTCATACATAGACATCTACACCTGTGCTTTGCCTTTGACATGACATACATGTGTAACATATATGCATTCCATTACACATTTGTTTGGCTTGTGTATACCTACTTGTGCATTTAGCAGGCATGTTTCTGCTTTATGCAGAACTTCTGTTTGGCACTCTGGTTGTTTGCCTTTCACATGTATTGTTGTAAGTTTGATTTTGTCTTCTGCTGGAGTTATCAAGCATTGTTAGACCTGCATTTGCTCATTTGTTATGTTGCTTGGTTTACACTGCTGACAGACTACTTGGATATGTGTTTATTTATCCAATCTGTACTATGTTCCTTATTTATTACCCTATAACACACATCTACTATTGGCCATATGACTGCCACACAGTTTGCAACATATTGAAACATAATAGTGCATAGGCAGATATCTTTTTCTGCATTTAACCATATCTGGTATGCATCCCCACCCTGTTTGACAACTTCCCATTGCCTGTATTGTGCGGTGTGCCATCTGTGTAACTTACCTGTCCTTACTGGGTTTTTTTTTACACGTTTGTCTGGCATGTGTCATGATATTTGTTCTATGGGAATATCTGCTGTTATGGCCTTCTCCTCCTCTTTCCCTATATTTCCCTTTCCTTCTATTCTTAAAAAATCTTTAAAAAATGTGGCCAATTCCACAAAAAAAAAAAAAAAAATTGCCCATGCCCCTCGGACTTTCCCTCAGATTTTCCTATCCCAATATCCCTCTTGTGTGTCCCTCTTCTTCACCCATACCTCACATCTTCTTTTCTATCTCCCACTTTCCTTGGGTGTGTATGTTACTTGTGCTCCCCACACAAGTTCCAAACCCATTCTTAGCAACTGTTAGCTGTGGGAATGTGGTCATGATTGCCCTTTGCCTTTAATTTTTTGGTACTATTCCATTAACGGGGCAGCAGTCACTAGGTTTGATCACCACATACTTTCAGGAAGCAACACTTGAAATTATCTTTGCAGGAAATAAAAGTACTTCATTTTGTGCTTGATAGCTTCTGCGCAGAAACTAATTAATACATTATTTAACACCTTCCTTTAAACTTGTTAAGGCTTCTATACACTAAGTACCCTTCGATTCAAGCATTTTAAGGCAAGATGAAGTTGACAATACCAAACAGTACACCTGTCTTCTTTTATAAATACCAATAAAGTAAATTCTTGTTGGCTCCATGGACATTTGATTACAGAGAGTGGTGGGTATAATAAAACATGGATTAGTAAATATTTGTTCCAAATTTGCAAACTGATGATAGCAGCTGCCATTCTAAGTGGGTCATGCATTAAATGCATGATTACCTTATCTACTGATCCTGGCAGAAGCTGGTTAATCAATTTACAAAGTCTTGTCCCATCCTTAAGAGACAATTTCAAAACCACCTCCAGGTCGGAAATGGTCTTTTTTGGAGAGTTTAAAATCCCTAGTGAGATGAGCCATGTAACCCCCTGCTCCTCCAGATTCATTGCTGAAGCCCTGTCATTAAACAGAATGCTGTTGGAGGAGTTCGAGCCTCTGCAAAGTCAAACCCACATCTGTGATTGCATCAAATGTCCTTCGTTTTTTTAGTTACTTTCACTTTTGGCGCAGCAGTTCTGTACACAATCATGTTACTAAGCACTGCTGAAATACTTACAACACAGCTTCTCTTACGTATTGCATTTGATTTTCAAGACTTTGAAAAAAAGTGGTAGCACCCTTGTTTGTGTTCCTGTTTGTCAAAATCAACGCAGACATTATGTGTAACGGTCTATGTATGTATGTTTCCCGGGAGGTCCAAATGCGTAGGACTCATTTACAGTCTAGGGCTGAAAAGTAAAACTGCAAACATAGGTAATTAATAAACTTAATCCCCAAAGAGTCAACTGTGACTGTACAGAGAGGTTAAGTGACAAAGGGCTTACAAAAATACAAGCATGTGCTGAAAAGTTGAAGTAGAAATGGGGACAAACGGCTGTGAAAAATAGGAAGATCGTGTGAAAATGTGAACATGTAATTATGACAAAATTGGCAGAAAGTTTTACGTCTACATTTCTCCGCAACATTTGTTTGGCGACAGCTGCTGCCCCGTTAATGGAAAAGTACCAATTTTGTTATTAGAAAATTTACTGATGCTGTCGGAATCTTTAAGTGCAAGCAGGCATATTTTATTAGTACATGACTTACGAAGATATCCATAGTTGTCTCTGAGCTTACTGCACAAATTGCTGATGATATATATTACAAAGGGTATGGAGATTTAAAGCAAGTATATTTTGTTAGTAAATGAATTATGGAAATATCCATACTTGCTTGTAATGTTTCTGGACAAATTTTTGAAAATATGTATTACGAATGCCACACAGCTTGGAATAGTCTGCATTTTTACAGAGTCAGTTATATTTTGTAGTTGTCCATAACCTTACTGGACAGATTCTATTATAAATATGTATATATATATATATATATATATATATATATATATATATATATATATATATATATATATATATATATATATGGGTCTACTATACATGATCGAAATCTCACAAAGCTGAATTCCATCTGGCCAAGACCATACTTTTGAAATTTCAATCATGTTAAAAAAAAAAAAAAAAACAAACAAAACAAACACTAACCTTCACATTGCCAGCAGTGGGGCAAGCCCCCCCCCCCGAAATTTAAATATACCAAATCCGAGATCGCACTATAGTGCGGAAGATGGAAATCTTCCCATTCCGCACTGTATGGAGATGCCCATTCCGCATGGTCGATATTTCAAAGTCAATCATATGGTCCTGGCCATGTGGTCTTCGTCTTTTGTGAAATTTCGACCATGTGTAGGGGACCCGTATATAACTATCAGGATGCTTGAATTGTGATAGTCTTTTCATAACATTGTTAATGTACAGTGCATTTTGACAGTGATTTCTCATTGCATATGGCTTACTTGCAGGTTTGTTTAGTGCACCATTGCTACTGCGATATTCTCTTGTGCACTCAGCTATTCTGATTTCATTCTGGTACATTTATGTATTACAATGTTATCCATCAGTTTAATGCTGATATTGGCATACCACACTGAAATCTGCAAGCTTTACATAATCTGGCCCATAATTTTGTAGGTATGCATCCAGACTTCTACTGTAAGACACTTTAATATCTCTGTTTATATATAACTGCATATGACAGAGATGCTAGTTTTGCAGGATTACTGGAAACATAAAAAAGAAAGCATGCTTTTTCTTGTTGATCTTTTAGAATGTACAGTATGGGTTTACTTTATTTTATTTATATATGTTGAAGATATTCTTATGGAAATTAACTCAGCTAGACATAAAGATTTATTGACTGTGATAGTAACATGATGAATGAATGAATGAATGAATGAATGAATGAATAAGAAAGAGTTGCCCATATGAGTGCCCAGGTCTGTTATAACCATATCTGTCGAAGAAGAGAACCTCTTATGACATATGAGATGTGAGCAGCTTTTTTTACTAAATACTTTGCATTTAGCTTAGCATTGTTTTTAGTATGCCAGGAATGTACATATTCCATCACTTGTTGGAGCAGTTTAATATCAGTAGATGAGTGAAAAACAATGCCTGCTTGCAGCCATCAGCAAACTAGGTCAACCACACTTCTGGGACATTGGATGTCTGTAAAATAAATGCTAAACTAGTGAATGCCCAGCACTAGTTCCTGTGGTGCTACATCAGTTACAAATTTGCATTCAGAGAGGGTACCATCAACTTTCACAACTTGGGAGCTAATGTGCAATTCACTGGACAATGCAGGGTTTTATGCTATATTTGTCTAATTTTTCAGTAGTATTAACATATGGGATAGCATCAAAAGTAATTGCTAGATCAAGATAAGCACGGTGAATGAAATAACCACTGTCAATACCCGCTATAACCTTTTCCAGGAAGTTTATTAGGCTCAAGAGACAGGACCTGCTCTTCACAAAACTAAACTGAGAGCGCCCTAGGAAAGTTAAGTTCCATTGGTCTGCATAAATGAGTTGTGATACACATTCCATTGTTTTGCATATAAGGCTAGTGAGATTGATGGAGCTGTAGTTACCTCAGTCTGTACAGAGGACACCCTTGTGTAGAGGAGTTACTGCAGCTGCTGCCCAGGCATCAGGCACAAACTCTGTGAAGAGGCTGAGGTTTAACAGTTAAAGTAGGGGACTGGAGATTGCATAATTGGCATTGATGAGAAGGCAGACTGGAAGGCTATCTGGTCCTACATAAGTGTTATTTTTAGCCTTTGCCAGGAATCCTAAGACTTATTAAATTGTGATTTCAGTAGAAAATAAATGCTCAGGTATAGTGGGTCAACAATGTGAGTAGATGGGGTAAAGTTACCACTAAAGTGTTCTGCTAATATATTAGCTATATTCTTGTGATCAGCACATATGATATTATTATGGATAAGTCCACTGCATTATTGGATATTATTCCTTAATTTACTGACATAACTGAAAAAAAGAGATGTTTAGCTTCCTTTGGTATCTGTAGTGACTTAAGTTCATATTCTGCACACATAAAGTTCCTAAGGACATACCAAGGATCACACTATACAATCCCAATCTAATGATTCGACTTCAGTGCAATTACAGGTGAGCATTCAGCACAAGAGACAGCTAAAGTAATATTACACAGCGGAGGGGGTTGTGATTCGCTTTTGGCTTACTTTTAACTGAATGGAGCACCACATGCAAGATTTTAGCCACCTGACCCACCATAGGGTACACTTTTTTGTGCAACATATTGATTATGATAAATGGACCTTATTTTTAAATCTTTACATGTTTTTAATATGCTAAATCCTACTGTCATGAGATAATTCCCAGTTAAAATGTACTCTTAACCACTCAGAATTTGTTCTGTTGTGGTATATGTATAAATTTTTAGTTTATTCACTGGAGATTCACTGCAGAAGTGGTGTATCTGTCATACATACGTGGAAAATTGCAAAGTACACTTGCATTTTAGATAGACAAGTTGGGCAAGTGAGAGAGAAGAATTTCAGCTGCTCACTGCTTATCTTCAGATGCTAGAGAAAATTCAGGCAAGATGTTTAAAAATTTAAAATATTCTGTTGCTTGAGGATTACAACAGGTCTACATGCCTTCTCCAGTTTCCTGCATTAGTGGTTCACAGTGCATTTGACACGCTTCAAAAAAAATCAGCAGTTCTTTATAGACTTTTCTCATTCACAGTTGACAGGCTGTCATGTCCTTTCTGTGTTTTTGCTTACTAAATGCTATAATGTACATCCAGGCTGCTTAAACTGCCTAATTAAAGCTTCTGAAAAGGACAGCACAAGAAGTGGCATAATAAGGCAGATTACAGAGAAAGGTTATGCAAGCTCGTGTGTGTGTGTGTGTATGTTCATGTGTGTGTGTTTTCGGGGTGGGGAATTTAAAGCAAATGCAGTTTTTCAGGTGAAGGTATTCCCATCTAGTTGCAAGATGGGGGGATGACAAACCCACCCATCCCCTCTCCTAATCCACCAGTTACATTGTCCTTGTTGGTGTGTGTGTGTGTGTTTGTGTGCGTGTGTGTGTGTGTGTGTGTGTGTGTGTGTGTGTGTGTGTGTGTGTGTGTGTGTGTGTGTGTGTGTGTTTGTGAGTGTGTATAATATATATATATATATATATATATATATATATATATATATATGTGTGTGTGTGTGTGTGAACTGCTTCTTCCTAGTTAAGTTTCTGTTTCTTCTAGCTATGCACATTCGTCACAATGATTTCCAATTAATATACAGGGAAGGGCACTTAAAAATAAAGGAGTGAGAAGCAGTCAGGGATGTAATACAGCACTGACCCTCAGTCACAGAAGTACAGCTTCAGAAGGGTGAACATACTGGCATGTTTACTTCTACGAATTTGTAAAAAATAAGCAAATAAGAAGATCCCTATGTTCTACTTTTAAGAATAAGTTTACATTATATTTTATATATCTACAGCGTCTTAAAACATAAACAATAGAAAAGGGGTAGGGCAACTCTAAAGGTTAGGATGAGGGACATTTATCAAAATTAACATATATCCCTTAAAATTTGGTCTAATAAATCTGAAATGAGGGATCAAAATTTTGCACAGCAAACTAGCAATATGGCTACAATAAGCTTTACTTGTATTTTTTATGTCCAAGAATGTTATGTCCTATGAAGGCTATAAGTATATTATAGTACGTATAAAGTTTTGTAGAAAATATGCATTATTTATTTATACAGATACAAATTTTAGAGACAGATCAAGCTCTTGATGGAGTCAAGGGGCCAAGTAAACATTAAATAGTGTCCTGTAATGGCTTTAAAACAGAATGAAACCAGTGACATTATATATTAGTTTCTGCATAGGTGTTCAGACACAGACAGGCTACCCAGCCTGGCAGTGGACACTGTATCTTTAAACAAGCTGGAACTCTTTAGCAGATCCTATAAAAGGACAGTTTTCTACGCCCATTGTCTGTCTCCAGAGAAACGGTAAACAGCAGCTCTCATTATGCAAGGGAAAGTGAAGAACTCAGTTTAAACAACTGCCAATGTCAGCACTGCTTCCTTAAAAGACATCATAAAGCATGTATATTACATGACTTCAGAGCACAACAACAACGCTGGTATATAAATCATATCACACTATAAATGACCAAAAAAAAAGGCTGATTAAAAAGATCTGAAGAACTTCAAAATGGAAAGAGAGCAGGAGGCTCATGGGAAATCATCAGCCAGCAGTTCAAATGAAAGTGCTGCTGTTAGATCTGAGAAGAAAGAAGAAACTTCTGAGACTAATCCCGAAAAAAACAATAGCCAAGGTAGAAGCATTAGTGTTTCTAGCAGTTTCCATGAGGAAAATTGTGCAGTTCAAGGTAAGCCTCCTTAACCATTAGAATCTGAAGTCTGAATCTGAATTTTAATTCCTTAAAATTAATGATGCATCTCAAAATTAAGTCATTAAAGCTTTACTAACATTAATAGATTAGAGTAAGATTTGCCATTATAATGTGCAGTTTCAGTAATTTGAATGATCCTGCACAGCAATTTGCACATTACAGGTATTTCTGATCTTTCTTTAGCACCTGTAATGTCAGCTTCATTATAGTGTGGAGCACAGATTTATTACATTCTGGTTTGTAAGTGCATGAAAAAGTCCATTGTGAGAATGTCTTACAGCAATTAACTGTGACGTAAGAGCATTACAGACTGAAGATAACAGTAGAAACACTTTGGTCTTGTGTTTAACTGTTCTCATAAAGTAACAGCAATTTTGGCGCTTTTTCACAGCTCATTTTTACAGGTACATTATATTTAATGGAAATACTGAATTTAGTGATGAGACAAGCAAAATCAACTCTGTGAGGCCTGTCAGAAATGAGTTAATGCAATATTTTTACAAGTATCTCAGCCTTATATTTAGAGTAGTATAAAAAGATAGGGCTATATATAAGGTAACAATGTTTTTCAGCCATATCTGTTATAAATCTTGAATGTCAAGACAACATATCTGGATCCTGGAAGCTCAGTCCATCTGCTAATGAATTTCATTGTGTAGTACTGGGATTGAATATCTCAGTTTCCGTTTGATACCTGTGTAGCTCCAGCAAGTTACATTAACAGATAGTGAGCCCCACTTTCCCTGAAAAGAAGCACCTGTGTCTAGTGGGCTTACCTGGTTAATAAATAAAGAAACTGATTTACTGAAGATTATTTGAATTAATAGGCACTAGGTCTCTTATAATTTTACCAAAAATGTGAATTTGAAACCCAGCTGATTCTGCCTTTATTGCATATCTGCAGAAAGTAACTATGCAATAATTAAGAATGCAAATGTATGAAGACTTCTGTTTTTAATTCATTTGAAACTGCTGACCCGTAGTCTTATGATCTGTGGTTTATTTTAACAGGTAGCACACACTTTCCTAGAATACTGCAAGGCTTTAAAAGAGAAGATTCCTTTCCTAGTTCATCTGATGTATCTATCTGGTAAGGCAGCAAACTGTGATGAAAAAGAAGTATCGGTGTGATATAAGCAGCCCTCTTTCGATTCTACTCTCCACAAACTAATATATCTGTAAATAGCCCCCTAACTACTCCTAATAACTGTAGGAACTACCATATTTTACAGGAACTGTAACTCTTTTGTCATGAAATTCAATGCATTACACTAACTAGCACCTCATGGGAACCTCTTACTTATTTTTTTTCTAAATTCTCTCTTATTCATGTAATTTGTTATCTTGTATACTTGAGACTTCTTGCATTTATATTTATCTTCACATTTCATGTATTATGTTATTGTGTATTCTTATGACTCTTGCATTTATAGTGTATCTTGTACTTCATGTATTTTTCTGGAGCTTTTCTCCCCAGGACTCCATTGAAAACGGGCTCTTCATGGCCCAATTGGTCTGTCCTGGCAAACAAACTGCAAATAAATAAATAAAATATTTTAATATAAACTCTGCCTTAGTTTAACCTGCCACAGAGCTTAAACTTGCTTAGCAAGCTCTACCCTAGCTTCTTTTAAGAATTATTGCTTGTATACAATTGTAAACCATATTAGTACTATGATGTTATGTAACAATCTTGTTGTTCTACTTGTAATTATGTACTGTGACTTTAACTGTAGTTGAGTGTTTCTCCCCGGGTATCTACTGAAAATGGACATGTGTCCAGCTAGACTAGCCCAGTCAACAAATGTAAAATAAAATAAATAAATATTTTAAATATAACATGTTTATGTTTGCTGGTTATGCAGTGAAAGTGTTCGAGACTACTGCTGTCACCAATGTGGCCTTTTAAAGCACCAACAATGCAGATGTCCAGAGCTAATTACAGTGAGGTTGGCAACTGTGTTTTAACTTCTTGCACTATAGAACTTGTGTGTTTCACATAATCATCTCCATGGTACTTAGCTGTCAGATTGAGAATCTTTTTCTGAAACCATCCCCCTCCGTCTCCAGACAGTGAAACCTGCATCACTTTTGATCCCCCAGTGAATCTGATTATTCAATGTGACATTATAGTTACAGAAAGATATGAAGGTAGCTCATGTGAGCCAGAATATTGACATTAGGGGGGTGATTGATCTATGAGGGTAGGTATAGACTAAGCATTACATCAAATTGCAAACACAAATTCCATAGTTAAAGAATATCTGGAAAAATGTTTATTCCTCCAAATTCAGCGTTTAAGCCCTTCCATATGAGTCTCTCAGTGTCCTTGCTCTGAATGTGGTCTTTGTAATTGTGTATTTATGCTAGCAATAACCAGTTTCAGCTGCCAGGTATAGTCTCTGGGAAATGCAGGTAAAGTAATGATTCTCTTGGCTTCCCTATCTGACTAAATGTATTAGGCTAAGCCTGGATGGTGGATGAAAGGGTCAGTCATACAACACTCTGCTTATCCATTTAATATTATCCCCCTTATTGGCTATGGTATTCAGCAGGAATTAATGTTAAAAATAAATAACTATTCCACCTTCCTACACATTTTATTCTTTCTTTATTTATGCCTCAGCTGATGTGTTGGTTCAGATTAAGCAGTGGGTGCTGTGTGGAGGTACATACCTTAATTACAGAAGTAGGCTGCTAATTTTTTTTAAACCTTCTGTTGGGGAATACAGTTTTATCTGCTGCTCGGTTCACCACGGCACTTGAATTTTGGTAATGAAGAACATCCTTCAGTTGGTCATCTGTAATCCAAACCTTAAAGCTACAGACTTAAATCTCTGTAAACTTTACATGAATTAGAATGATGTACATCTTATGCTTTCTTAAGCAGCAGACCATAACAACCACAAGTTAAGTCCTTCTAATTAAAAACTGTCTAGTAATTGTTAATATAATACAGCCACATGTGGCACTGGCAGCCATTATAGTCATTGTAGAGTCTGTGGCAAAACCTGTTCTCCTCTTTAAGCATATTCCAGACTACCTTTAGCAGCTTCTTGCCAAAGGTGGTGACAATGTATAAGCACTTGAAACATACTGACTGACCTGCTGCTCCAGGGAGGTATGTACAGTATACTTATCAGGCATGTTTCCATTCACTGCTTACATGTCTTGCCTCTTTATTCTCCAGGTAAGTAAGTCTGAGGAGCAGACCTTAATATACAACCCTCAATTTCTTATGCACACACACACACACACACACACACACACACACACACACGCACTATGTATATGTATATATATATATATATATATATATATATATATATATATATGTGTGTGTGTATGTATAGTGGTTGTCTTAAGCAGTAGACTGTATGGGAATTGTGCTTTTCATATGATGCATGAAAGAGTATATCAAAAATTGTGAAGTCTATGTCCATGGAAGGTTGCAGAAATAGATAAATAAACCAACCTAAGTTTATTCACTATAACTATTCTACCTGACATACACAGAAATATAGAAGACTGCAGGTGAGGTCACAATAACTTGAGATTTTGCTTGGAGGTGTAGTACCGGCCTTTGAGATGTGATCATAGCTGCAGAAAGAGAGAAAGTTACTATTGCTTAAAGGCCTTATTACTGTCTCCATATATCTGTGCCTAAGTAGTTCACTTTTCTTCCTAAAAGGTACAACAGAAAAAGGAAGCTGTAAAAAAGGTAGCCTTTGAGACATCAAACAACTGCAGAGAACAAAGCCGGGTCAAGCACTAGGTGACCCAGGGGCCCTACTGGCTCTGACATTTACTTTTGAATTGATAGCACACCAACAGAAATTAATGTGCAACCATTCTAATGTAAATATGTTCCAGATGTGTGTCTAATGCCCTAGATAAGGATGGCGGATTAGTCGATTAACTTACTCATGTTCAAACCGTGTTCCTAGGTTGCAGGAGGCAGTAGCGCAAATCCTCTCCACCAACTACCAGACTGTTAAAGAAACTGTGATTTTCAGTGCATTTTCAAGGAACTGTGAGTTTCAAAGGAAGAGAAGTTTACAGCTGTTAATCCTGTCTGTTTTCAATTTGCAACTGTTTTGTTTAGCAAATATCAGTCAGTGTTTATTCTGTAACACTTGAAAGCAGTGTTAATAGCATAGCAGGTTGTATACTTGCCTTTGGTGTAGAGGGATGTGGGTTCTAATCTCATACCACATGCATGGATTGCTGATATTGGCGTGTGCTTTAAGGGGGGGGGGGGTTCCTACACTCCTGAATATGTTCTTCTTTGTGTGAGATGTTTAATATGAATTTGATGGTTTGTTGGCCATTCTCTGTTGCAACATTACCAACTTTTTTTTATGTAGCATAAGCAATTCATTCTTCAAGGGCAGTAGGTACTGAATTTGTAGATGAAATACTTAAATGCAAAGTTGTTTGCCAGTAGCAACCTCTTCATTAGTCACAGAGCTCTTTAATGTGAATTATTCAGATGACTTTTACTTCTACATACGTTGAGCACATTGACTGATATTGGTGACTGCAATGACAGATGTTTGAGTGGCCTTTTATGGTTGAAATGTTCTGAAATGGGTAGTTTTATCATTATTGGTTCATACATTTTGTTTCATTGCTTACTGGAAAAATGTTCAAAAGTACCAATTTAAACACATTCTAACAAGTTGTGTTGTATTGCCCATGAATATAAATTAGTACAATCAGAAAGGTGAATCAAAGAACACATACATGTATGCATGGCCCTAAAAATGTGTGTAAGGAGCCTATGGTTTGGAAACAGCCCTAACGTAAACTTAATCTGCCACTGACCAGATGCATTTTCTTTGAATGTGGGTTTCAATGCAATTTCAATGAATATGAGTTTCATGGGCAGAGAAGTTTACTGTTCATGCTAAGTCTGTTTTCATTGTGAAATTGTATTGTTTGTTTAGCAAATGGTTATCCGAATTTGTGCTATAAAATTTGAAATAAAAGTTTTAAATTAAATCCAAATATTTGTAATCGTAGAAGTAAAGAAGAAAACAGTGTGACACTGACAGTCTGAACAGGGTTTATGGTAACGGGGAGAAATAGCTAAACATTTTGACATTGGAATGGCTACTGGGCGGGGGGCATCTGCTGTGCAGGAGGAGGCTCAATCCATTTCCCTGCCTAAGGCCCTATTTGGCCATAACCTGGATCTGGAAAAGAGATGCAAACTGAGTATTATAGCAGAAGTATTTGAAGGAACTAGGGATAGAAGTATTTTAGTGTTTTAAAGCCCATACATAGGAACAAAAATAAAATGTCTACAGTTATATATTATGTGTAGAAAGGAAATGTAGTGGGAATGGTTTAGCCAGTGGTCTTTTTGTTTTCCTCATCTTGGTGTTTGACCTTAGGTAAAATATCACATCCTTTGGAACAGGAAGTATCTCCTCCTGTCCTCACATTACCTCCACTTCACCTGTGCTTCACATATTTTGTTTAAACACTTTTTCCTTCTTCCATGATATCTGTTTCTACTGATGCAATATTTTACATAATATTAAACCCCCAGGATAGGAAAAATAAAAACACCATAGGCTAAACCATTGCCAAATTTTGCTTACTTTATAATATCTGTCTCTTCACTGGATTTAGTCTGCATCCCCCCAAAGGAAATTTTCAACATTCATGTGGCTTCATTTTGAACACAGATACACCTATTTACATTTATCAGTTCAGCCAACAAAAATATTTACTTCAACCATTCCCTTTTTAGCATGCTTAAATGATAACTAGCCTTTAACATATCTCTGCTCTTCCTTTTCATGTTATCTAATTCTTGCATAAGGCAACAACAACGCATAAGCAGCACTTCTATACTTCATTCAACTTTCTCCTTGATACGCTCTTTGCAATTTTATAATTGATTTTCAACAAACCTGTTTTGTTTCACTTCAAAATGCATCTAGCATCTTAGCATTTGAGAAAGAATATTGTAAATATCCTCAGCAAAGTCCTGTCACTACCACTATCACTATTTGTTGAAACATTTGGAATACATTTGTTTGATTGAGTTAACATTGCTCGATTGGGTATAACACCGAGTGTTATTATCGAAGTTTTTATTGCTGAACAGTCAGAATGTCATACAAAACACAGAATGCGACATTTTCGACCGCTCTACCACCTAAACAAGCACTACCGTGGGTCAAAAAGGGGGGTAATTTGCGATTCGCAACAATTGCTATCACTGTTTTGAGGTTTTGCCGCACTGCTTTCGACCATATTCTGATCAACCATCCACCGGACGATCAAATGCATGTATACCGAAACATTTCTGACTGCTGTCATAAATGGTCTCCAGCTAGATTATACCATTTGACAGTCTATCACACTGTGGAAATTTACTGTTAGTACAATTTTGTGGAGCATCCCAACATTTCTGTAATCTAGAGGTACCCTACATTTCAAGGTTCCCAAACATAAACTCTACTATCTCTTGTCCATTCTCACCAAATACAGCTCCTACTACTACCCTTAGGCCATACCCACTTTCTCAAACAGGGCTAGGACAGTCAGCCATTGAGTGAATTTGTGGGTACCAAACTGATCACCAAGACCCTATTTGAAGCATGAAATTGTATTATATTGCTTAATCTGCAGGCTCAGCTTTTCCCAAAGGTAGAGAAAGTGCTGTGTGATTAATCTAGTTGTCCATTTAATTTTATTTATTGGTTGGTGAAGATTTAGGTCGCCCATTCTGGTATTCTTAGAGCTATTAGATTTGCGGAGAAATAACAGATCCAAGACAACTGTGACCAGATGGCATGGAAGGCAAGGCATAGATCTCCTCCTGGGAGGTCTGTAGCACAGTGAATAAATGGACCATGTTTCCAGGCTCTCTCTTTGTAGCTAGCAACCTATAATCCTATTTAGGAACCTCTGGGATCATTCAAATTGTTTGGTGAACTATGTCCAGAAATGGGTATTGTACTCAGTAAGTGGCCAAATTAGTGCTTATTAGAAGGGAAAAATGACATCTCTAAATTTGGATGATATTCCATTTGGCAATTGGCTGTGCTAAGTAGAAAGATTTTTTTGACTACTGATGTCACATGATGATTGAAAGAGAGGGAATTATTAAGTCATTTTCCAAGCTGCATATTAAAATTCTCATTTTGAAGTAGAGTATTGTCTATGCAGTATACAGAGGGGGAAGGATTGCCTATCAAATGTGACAATATTGCACTTTTTGCATTTAATGTTTACCCATTTTCTGTATGTGAGCTATTTATGAGTGTAAGTTCTTGCTGAAGGGTTTAGATGTCAGGGGAGACTTGGCAATAACTCTCAGTTTTAAAGTCATCTGTTTATTTTGTTAGCTATAGGTCATGGTTTCTAGTCCAGAGACCAGAAAAGTAAATGTGAAATAAGTGGAATCCTAGGACTGAGTCCTGGGGAATACCGCTGGTGACCACCATGATTTCTGATGAGGTGCCTGAGCTTTGCACTTTGCGGATTCTATGTTTTAACATGTTTGCTGTCCATTTGACCACACTTGGATCTACTTTAGAGTATGAAATGTATTATATTATATAAGAAAAACAAAAACAGAGGTTAAGAAAAGGATTTTAGAACATGTTATTGACATTAGAAATGCAAGAATGACTAGTTTAATTGCTTCTCATTTTATTTCTGAGGAACATAATTTGAATGATTAAAAATGTATATTACTCCTACAACATCCACAATGTTTAATGGAAATTTTAAAATGTTGGTTACAACAAAAAAGTATATTTTATTTAAAATGTCAAGCCTATTATCCAAAGGGTTTAACCGTAGATATTAATCAGAGTGTTTCTTTAAGGTAACTATTCACATCCTGTTGTGAACATATGCATTGATTAGTTAATTTATGTAAGAATGTGTTTAAATGCTATTGTAAGATGATTCAGTTGTTCCCTGGAAGTCATGAAAGCTAAGGTGCCAGGGACTTTTACTGTTAGTTTTAATACAGACAAGTGCTTATACAAGGAGTTACACAAACAAGATAAGGAAGCAATCCGTAGGGCACCCCTATAAGGGAAGGCAGATGAACCCTTACAGAGGAGAAGACAGCTGTATTCACCCTGTCTTTGTGTAGAAGAAAGAGATGTTTTGGTTTATAGCTGTTTATGAAACTTTCTAGAGCTGTTGTTTTGCTGGAAGGTCTCTGTAAGTATAGTTCAATTACTTTTCAGCTACTGTGCCAGAACTCTGACTATAGTGGAATATTGCATCTAGAGGTAAAGACATACTGCTTTTGGCTTGAACTGTCAAAACCCTGCACAGCAGAGAGAAGAAGAAGATAATTTATTTTGACTACCAACTGAACTGTTTGACATGAACTGTGTTTTCCTCTTTTCTAAAATTTATTTACTGTATATAAGTGGGCTTCAAAATTGGAAGGGTGGCTCCTGTGACACATTTGTTTTCTACTAACAAAACAACATACAGTAGACTCCCTCTTATCTGGTCTCACTGGGACCAGACATTAGACTTGATAAACAAATGGCTAGTTAATCAGAAAATGCATAGAAAATAGCAGTTATAGGTTATAAATCAGCTAGCATAACAGAATTTGTGTTAGTATGCATTTTTCTAATTAATATGAAGTCTAAAACTCAAATGTTTGTCATTATTTAGCCCAGAGGAGGTGGAAGCGTTGTTCTATTCTGTTGCCTTTTGTTAGGGCTATGGCAGAAATTTGATGGCTGGTTAAAGAGGATGCTGGTTAAAGACAGGTCGGATAACAGGGAGTCTGCTGTGCAGTACAATACTGCATTGGTGTTTATATCATGTAAGTTTACTGCTTGGCTTTGGTTATACTCCCTCAAAAGAAGCAGTCTGAAGAGTAACAATTTACAGAAAAACTGCTGTGTTAAAGAGCTTGTTAATTATTCTGTGTGTAGCTGTCTCTTTGTGGGACCAATACTTGTGCATGCTAACTGGGGATACTGAATTCTGATAAAAAAATGCAGAAATAGACTGAAGCCCTGATAAATATCAATAGAATTTTACTGACATCACTTGTTACACTTCAGAAGAGAAATGTACTAAATGACCATCACCTGGTCAGTATACAGTAGAAATGTGCTGACACAGATCTGGTCAGTATACAGTAGAAATATGCTGAACACAGATCAATGCCTGCTAAACCTCCAGCAGCAAATTGCGTCCCTGGTACACCAGCCATCCACCTCATGAGGGGTCCATGGGTCCATTACAAACCTGATAGATATTGCACAAAAAGATGATGTTTAGGCACACCAAGTTGCTTTTGAAACAGATGCCGCTAAGGTGGACTGGCACCAAATAGAATCAGCCAAGATCCTATCATCTCGCCTAACTGGAGAGGTATTCAAAACTTACATGAATTTGGAAGAGTCTGATGCACAGGACTACAAAAAATTGAAACCACAGATTTTAAGCAAGGAATGGGGATCGACCTGAACAACTGGACACGTTTATGGACAGACCAACAAGATCCCAAATTTTTGACATAGTACATATTTTTGAAACCATTTCTAGAACTTCATATGAATAATATAAAAACAATTGTGGAGGTTTTGGCTGTTGATAAATTTAAGAGAGCATGCTGTAGTAACATAGGAAATTGGGCATTCCAGAGTGGTTTTAAGTATTCTGACCACTAGCTAGTTTGGACGCTTTTTTGCCTGTTGTGATGGTAGGAGGTACTGCCAGCCATGCAAGGGAGAGGTAGGGCAGTGGAAGTATGACTTGTGCCAGCACAGCTAGTTGGAATTTTGTAAATAATTATATGTCACTTGTATATCAAACTGATCTGTACAGATGCTTATGATGAAAATGCATTTGTGAGCTTTGCTTGTGTTAATTGTATTAAAATGTATCAACAGTGCATCCTGCTGAAATGAAGAGAAGTACATCTATTATGGTATCTGAATTAAATGTATACATTTTAATAGAGGACACTGGCACAGCAATGGTTAACCAGCTGACATATTTTAAGGAAAATAAGGGAAATATAAATGAGCTGTTAAATTACTTAACATCACCCCACAGTGCTGAGTAGGACAGCAGGTAATGGGTCTGGGACAGAGCCTTTGCTCATTAGCTCAGTGAAAAGAGGGGAGGCCTCCTAGGCACTGCCATAAAAACTCTAAATGTGTATTGTTGCAGGCTACTAAAATCCTGTCTCAAAACTCAGAAGGGGATATTGTGGTAACCTAGAGTCAGGTGACCGGATAAGATCATTCTGCAAGTCATCTTGGATATTATATTTTATAAGGAGTAATCACAGAATAAAGAGTATTCTGTTTGGAGAGCCTGACTAGAAAGACTGCTCACATAGTTAATCTTGCCTTGTCCAAGTAAGTTATTAGGGAACAGTAAATTCTCTTAGATTCAATCAGGAATATGGTGAAGCTTAGTTTAGAGATTGTTTTTCTTTACTTGTATGAGTCTGTCCATCAATGTTGTTTTCAATATTTTCTGTTTTGAAGTCTGGGGATTTACTGTGAATATATATTCAGTATTTTCATGTACTTTTATTACTTATTATTAAATATATTTAAAACTTTTATTGTCACTGATCCTTGTAGAATGTACTTAACCTTTGAGAGTACTTATATTTATTTGGTGACACTGTGTGGGCCACTCCAGAAGGTTTAGCCATCTTGGTGAACTACTGCTGTTTATATTAGTATTAATATTAATATTGCATGGTATAATTGGACACCATTTGTTAAGGGCCTTAGAGTGGCTGATTGTGAAGTGTCTGGTGGCAGTGATAACTACCTTATACACTGGGCAGAAGGGGGCACAGCAGGTAAACCTGTGCCATCCTTTCCCAGGTGTGTATGTGAAAATAAAATCTGTCAGTTTGTGTGTGTCAATTACTTGAGGCAGGGACACGAAGCACTGGGTTTACAGAAAGGGTGCTGGAATACTTGGCTTGGACACTCGGCTGAGGACCTAATCCTACAGCTGTACAGTGGGAGTCTTAGTGGGAATCTGGAGAGAGACAGATATAGAGACTTCCAGAGCCTAGGCTGAGTGTGTTCCCTGTGTGTTCTTCAGGGAAACTGTACTTGATGCAGAGAGGTCTGTATCTGAAAATACTGAATATATCCATTTGTATGCCAAGTGCATGTCCCTTTCCAGTGTCAGTGGTGAGGATTCAGGCTCCCTGATTACTGGCCCAGAGTGGGGATGTCACATATTGGTAGCAATAGTGGGCATCACATTTTAAATGGTGGCTGTGGTGGGATTCAGGCTCTTTGATTACTGGCCTAGTGTGTGGATGACACATATTGGTGCCCATCACAAGCTGATAGCATTGGTGGGCATCACACCTGTGACTAAGAAAAAAACATCCTAATTTAAACCAGTTTGTTTTGAAAGCTCTAGAAAATGACATATAGTCAGCTACTGTACAGTTGATAATAGTTAATGATAATAATAATATGCATGTAAAACTTGTTAATATTAGTCAGTAGTCTTGTTACAAAATGTGCCTGGGAGTACACCAGTGGAGTGTGACCGTACTGAATGGTTTGCTTTCAAAAGTGCATAATCTGCTTTCTGTTATTATTGCCAGAAGAACTAAGTTAATGAAGCAAAAAAATTGCATGCTCCTCTCCTACTATTCGAAAAATATTAAGATTTAGCAACCCAGTTACCTTATCATCTTTACTATATCCATAATAGATAAGCAAAACCTAGTTGTGATACGTTCCCATCTATACTAAGCATTGCGTCTATTCACTACTGTGCGAGTAAAGCAACACATCCATCAATCCAAAAAATTGTTTTTAGTTTCCATAATGCCCGTAGGATTTTGCTTTATAGGGAGGCTAAGCATACATATCATGAGACAGTTGCATAGCTTGGGTGGGGCAAAGGGGCTAGCCACATCAGGTGCAAAATGTCAGGGATGTTATCTGCACATCCCAATTATTTTTCAGTGCATTGTATTTGTGGTGAGAACTGAAGCTCTTAGCGCTCTGGTTGTGGCATAAACTGCAGCTTTTATTTTTTGATAACTTAAGCGCTTTATCATGATATATATCCAACTGCTTACCACAGTTTAAAGACAGAGAAACCTGGGAGCCTGAATAGCTAGTTACTTCAATTACCCATAATAAAATTTACTTAATATTCACAGAGCATGTCTCTCATGCAAAACAACCAATATATAGAAGCAATTTTAGTGCCTCTGAGGAGTATGCCAGAGTCTTTATGTAACTCAGAAGAGTCTGACTCCTCAAAACTCTACCCAGTAAACAAGAGTTTTGCACAGAACCTATATGTGTCACTATTAGGTTAAATACCCTCTGCATGGAAACAAATGTTTGGTCCATCTTCTTTATCTTTTTCATAGACCATTATTTTTCAGCTGGTTAGTTCTTGTTTTGCATCGTGAAAAGAGGAGTTCTATACTTCAAACCAGAGCCAGAGAATGGTCAAATAGGGCCCTAAGCAGGGTAATGGACTGATACCGAACAAAAGAATTATGACATTCTATGACTGACATTGATAGACTGTAGTCTTCAGGTATTTAGAAAAAAATAAATAAATAAATGACACCTGGCAGTTGGTGAGCAGGTTTAAGGCACTTACTTGCCAATTATCAAGGCTTTGTGTTTGACTCTGAGCAGAGTCACTTAACTAGTCAGCCCACCTAACAATTGCCTTTTACACACACACCCGCCAAACAAACTCCTCTCATTGTCTTATGTTCTCTCTTTCCCTAGTCCCAAATGGTATACACACATGTACACACCAGTATAGGTTCAGAGGTTCACACTAGACTAATGAACTTATATCTTTACAAGCTTAACCATGCAGCCCAACCCAGCTTTGTCCCAGAATTTCTCAGATGCCTATATGGTGCAGTATGTTAGTAAGGTGGTAGCTAAGGGTTATGTGGGGGGATATGTTAGTTGGGGATTAATTTACTTACTGTAAACCTCTGTCTATCAGAGACATAGGGACCAGACCAAGGTTGTGATTTCCCATCCACTGATCAGGGTTTATTTTAAAGAGGGTCAGGGTTGAGCTCTTCTTCATGTAGATGGTCATTTGAGACATATATTGATCCATCCAACAGTTTCTATTTCTGCCACAGACAAAGTTCATGCTCTTGGGCCTATTGTTTCTGGTCCTGTTTGACTTGCGGATGTGCAAGAGATCCATCAGTGCTGGATCTGGTGATACCTTAATATGCTAGGCATATATCACCTGTTTGTAACCTGTAGGAGACTGAGTTCAGAGACAGGACCTTATGGTTATCTGTGTAGGACAGGGTGTTCATACTGTGCATTCCCCTGGGGAGGAACCTTTGAGGGTATTCCAACTGTTACTAATGTGTGGTGAGATACATGCCAAAAGGGGAAGTGTACTCAATGATGTGTCTGATAAGGAATGCGTAGAGTGGTACTATTACTTTCCTGGACCTGGATGCATATCCTTGCTTATAAGTTGGATGACATAGAATGATTTTCTTACTGTCTTGGCTACATGTAGGTCAAACACCAGATTACGCCTACATATGTTCCCAGATCCCTAACTGTTTTGTCAACTCTTAGGGGTGTTTTATCGGTGAAGTAATTAATTTGGTTGGATGCTTTCCTAAAGGGCTCTATAATGCATTGTTTTGCACTGAGTGTTAATATGTGGCTTTCAAACCAGTAATTGGTTTGTGTGGGATGTTGGTGTCATGGGGTGAATCTATGATAGCTCCCAATTTGCAGTCATCTGTGAATGTGGTGAGACAGAGGCCTTTGACATTAGTCTTGACTTTTAATAAGTTGATGCTAAATAGAAGTGGGCCCAACAGATATCCCTGAGGTACTGCACTGGTGGCAGGTCTCTTGGTGGAGGTGGTCTCATCGATCCTATCTTCTTAGATCCTATCTGTGAACCAGCTGGCAATCCAGTGAGTTATGTAGGGATTTTGCCTAAGTCAGAGAGTTTGTCAACAATACCTGAGCAGGATACTGTATTGAACACCTTAGCCAGGTCAAGATAGGTGGTATGCACCATTTTCTTCTCATCCATAGCCATAATGACCCCTTTGAAGAAGTATACCAGGATAAGTAGACACAATCTTCCCTTAAAGCCAAACTGGGATGGGTCCACTGTCTGTAAGTTGCCAGTGACCTTGTTGGTCATTTCCAGGATAATTAATTCCATGACTTTGCACATTAGACTTGCCAGACTGATGGCTCTGTAGTTCCTGGGGGCAGTTGATAGTCCACCCTTATGAACAGGGATGACCATTGTGGTCATGCATTCACCTGTCATGTAACTTGCTTTGAGACTGTAGTGGAGGAAATACTTAATTGATCCTGGTAGATCATGTTTTAGGCAATTTAGGAGGCAACCAGGGATATTGTCTGGGGTCCACTGAAACAACGTTTTTGTTCTTAGCAAGCACATCCAGGAGCTGCTACCTGTTGATAGTTGAGGGAATATGCTAGAAAGGATATTAAAAAGGATAGTGGAGGGAGTGGGGGTTGAAGTTAGAGATCGATTTAGCCAATATCCAAAACCCTGAAGGGACATGTGCAGACCATCCTTGGCAAGGCAAAGTGGTCTGTTAACCATGTCTTCCCATACTGATAGATATTAGATTCACCTGGAGTGACACAAGAAACTAAGCCAAATATTAAATCAGTCATTTTCTGTTCCTACTGTGGTATCATCGTTGGTGAAGGCAGAATACTGCTCAGTGCAGAGTATTTACCAGTTTGTGACACATATTGAGAGAGTTCCATAATGTCTCTTTTTATATAGTCCTATGAGGTATGCCTCATGTTATTTACACCCACATGGATTATGACAGAATCATTTTGATACCTGTGGTGCAGTGACTTGAGTGCATGTGTCATATTACAGATTCTATCACCAGATAGGCAACTAACTATTATCTTTTCCTTGTCCACTGTGGTGAGAAGAGTATCTGTGTTTCATACAATAGAATCCTCTATGACAAGAGTACTAGGTAAAGTGTTTGCTTGCTTTATGGACTTTTTTCTGGGGGATCATTAGGTGTAGACTTGTGTGGTGTTAGGAGTTGCTTTTGGTGTGTGCTTTAGTGATTGCTGAGGGTAGGTGTTGCAGTTTCATGGCTTAGGGGGTCTTTGAGGTGTGGAGAGGTTTCTTTTAAGTACCGCGACATAAGAAGGTCTATGTGTGTAGTTATGCATGTACATCTCTTGCTTTCTGTGTTAGCTTCTTTAAGGATTAAAAGGTTGTCTGAGTACAGGAGACATTTGCTACATCATTTCAGGATGCCCATATCTACCAAGCTGGCCAGAGAAACATTAGGAAATTGCAAATCCATGTTGCCAGGACCTGTTTTAGGGTTGGGCTATTATGGTTTAGGGCAGTGATGACAAATCTATGACACGCGTGTCAAAGGTATCATATGCCACAATGTTTTGGGTGACACTCCGGCGATCACCAACACCCAAGTTACCAAATACACTACGTTTGCATTCATTGCTCATGTGAAGTGCACTGAATTATTTTGTGTCAGGAGCTTTTGACACACCAAACCCAAAAGGTTTGACATCACTGATTTAGGGCCTTGGTTTTACAGGGGTCACCTGAGTGGTGTATAGGGTGAAGGCTATATGTTATTGCTGTTATCTTAGTGCTGTTTGATGCTCTATCTAGTTGACTTAGCTCCAAGCAAAGCCTTTCTGTGTTATAGGTTTGCTACTATACAGGATAGTGAAAACTACCAGTGAACATCTCAGTGAAAATGTGACTAATTTATAGCAAACAAAAAATGCTGAAAACTGCTCCTGTGCCCTCTGGCCAATAAATTACTACACTTTAATTTCCTAGGCGTACCTTCCAACTCAAAGAGATCAAATAAACAGCTTCTACCACGAGATGCACGGCCCTGAAACTTCTTAATGAAAGAGCACAGGAAATGTAATTCTCAAATGCATATTAGCACCCAACTAAATCCATAGAAATCCTTTTGTCTGATGAAACAGTCTTACTTTAAAACTCCCTGTGTGTGCTTCTGAACTTGGACTGATCAGGCAAAATTTCTACTCCAACTACAATAGCAGTCGCATTCTTCTTAATGTAAAAACACACTTTGCATAGACAGAACTTAAAAGGTATTGGAAACATATCAAATAACTAACAACAAAAGGTAGTTCCCACTTTTAGTCTCCCTCTATGTTTTCCAGCTCTGACTGACCAGGCTACTTTACTACTGCCACTAGAATAGCAGTACCAGTCTTCTTAATGTAAAAGCACACTTTGGTTAGCTAAAAGTGAAAAGGTACCAGCTGGCTACAACAAGCTAATTGTCAATTAAAGCTCTCTTGTTTGTTTTCCAACTCAGACAGACCAGTCTACCTTTCTACTCCCACTGAACTTGCAGTCCCAGACTTCTTAATGTAAAAACACATTTTAGTTAACCAAAGTGAAAAGGTATCAGAAACAAATCAAATAACTAGATACAGCAAGTAATTCTCACTTTAAGCCTGTCTGTGTGTTTCTCAACTTGAATGGAAGGCCCAAGGAAACAAACTGCTGCAGGTAAAATCCAGAAGAACTTTAATCTAGGAACTTTTTGAAATAGTTTAAAACTGTGACAGATAAGTGCTTTCTTTCACAAAATACATGAAATTCATCAGATAAACATTGTTAGAAGTACACACACACAATTTTTAACTTTTGTGTTCACTCACATGACTGCCAAGCCCCCAGGCAATGAAGCATCATCTTAAAGGAGCCACCAAAAAGAAATTCACAATGTGTAGCACTGAGTCAAGTCAACTGACAAAATTGGCAAACAAGTAAAACTATATAAAAAAAAATATGTGATTGAACACAAACGTTACAAATTCGTGTGTGTACTTCCACCAATGTTTATCTCATGAAGTTCGAGTATTTTTGTGAACAAAAATGCTTATCTTTCATAGTTTTAAACAAGTTTTTATTTCAAAAAGTTTTTAGATTAAAGTTCTGGATTTTACCTGCAGCAGTTTGTTTCCTTGGGCCTTCCATTTGTGTTTTAATATATATTTCTTCAGTTTGTTTTTTGGCCTGTTTCTCAACTTGGACATACCAGGCTACCTTTCTACTCCAAGTAGAATTGCAGTCCTAGTCTTCTAAATATAAAAAACACACTTAATCAGCCACAACTGAAAATGTACCAGAAACAAGTCTAAAAACTAGCTACAAGCAATTGTAAGGTGATTTGAAGTTAGACAAGCCAGCAATGAGGTACACATACCCTTTAAGGCAATTTCAAAGTGCACTAACAGTCTAAGGGAAGGCCTTCCCAGTTTCTTATGTCAGTAACCAGTAATATGAATAGAGGAAATAAGACTTGGGGGGGGGGGGGCTTCTAGGGCCAGGTATACAATATACAGTAGGGGCAGAAGCTCAAAAAACTCCAAGTGTAAAATCAAGACAGCAGTATGGTATGTGGAAATGAATCAAACTAAAAAAAACTTAGTGCCAGCAGTGAAACCAAAAAGTAATGCAGACTATAACAATGTTTTAAATTAATAGCCAAATCACAAAACTGATTTAAATGGTAAGATAAGTGCCATTACAAATGTACTTTAAATGTACTTCTCTGAATGCAAAAATGTAATCCAAATGCTCTGTTATCAAGCTTGCAGCAGTCTCAAGACTGAGATGGCAGACTTCTTGTGTGATGTAAAATACTGGGGGAGAAGGGAGGTTACATTGATTACCATAGACTCTAGTTACAAAAAGCTCAGAAAAACACACAAAAAATTATTTCACTAGTAAGATGAGTGCAATTATAAATGCAATTTAAATGTACTTCTCTGAATGCAAAAATGTAGTCCAAATGCTTTGCTATCAAGTTTGTAGCAGTCCCCAGACTTTATGATTCATAAAGACCATGGTGTCATCCTGTCCATTAACTCTTCTATTCTGTGTTTGGCCACTCATTTACAGTATGTATATACCTTGTCCCTAGTCTAGCATTATTCATTTCTATGACATGACTGTTTATGCAAGATCCAAATATAATGCAGTAATGCTGTTCTATTCTATTACTTATAGAACCCTCAAGTGCAGGAGCCTTATTAGCTTACATGGACATATAATTTGCATTTGTTCTCCTCAGCAGCAGATATGGGCTATAACCAAGAACCATGTTGTTCTTTGCTGTAATATTCCAGTTAAGGGTATTTTTTTTTGGGGGGGGGGGGTACTTTTTTTTTTACTACTTACATGCTTTATTGACTACTGCTAACAGGCTTTCCCAGGAATCAAGAGTCTTTTTTGCCTTAACCAATGAACAATCTACTAATTCCTTGGTTCTTCCTTCTTCCAGCTGCAAAAAGAAGAAAATGAATAAACAGCCTTTGCCATCACAGCAGGCTGCTAAAGTGTCTTAGTCAGAAATGCATGACTCTGCTGTGGTCATCACTGGTTATTTAGAACATTAATCCTTTTCTGCCTCTTCAGAACAGGAGTGATTTATTGGGCTTAGCTTCGGGTTTAGTTCAGGCTCTTGACCTTTCCACTTTAGCTGCTTTTGGTAAAAGAAACAGAGATTCTTCATTTTCTGAAGAGGTTCAAGTCTTGGAACCACAAAATGATTGTGAATGGGCAAATTCTAGTTTTCTTCTCATGTTTCTGATTCAGATTCTAAGGAATGTTTGACTTTTGCCAGTTCTGCCAGTCTCTTTGAAGGATTCTCTTTCTCAAAAACTTTCCAGAATGTCTCAAGTCATTTTATTGGGAATATAATGGTATTCCAATGTCCCTAATGAAATATTATGATTTACTTTAGTTCCATTGGATTTTCCAGAACCTAGTCCTATTGCTCCTGTTCTTTCAGCATTGTTGGATGTTTTTATCACAACCTGTAACTTACCTGACAGCTAGCATGTTGCCCCCAAAAAAGCATGTAGATTGTATAAAGTTCCTCAAGCTTATAAGTTTTTATACACTCTTCCCAGACTAGACCCAGCAGTTACTGCTTTAGTGAACCCAGGTGTTGCTAAACATCTGGATAATACCAATCCATCTCTTTCTGTCAAGAATATGAATGTTTTTGATAGATTTGTGTGTGGGGGGGGGGGGGGTGAGTGTACTTTACTGCAGTCCTTATTTTTATGACTCTCAGCTGTCAAATTCATATTTTAATGTTTACATTTGCATCTTTTGAGAAAATGAGGAATATTATGGTATTGAGAACATAAGGAATATTATGGCATCTGTTTCATCTTATGAGGAAAAAAAAAACTTCTTTGTGTAACTTGATTGGCTCTGTTTCTCACGTGGTTGCTGTCTGTCTGAAATGTGTTTATGATACTACCGATGCCACTTACAGAGCTGCTGCCATCAGAACTTGTGTGGGAAAGTTTTCCTGACTGCATTATCAAAACCTTTCAGAAGATCTAAAAGCAGAACACTTGAATTGTGCTTTGGGTAGAGAGTTAGTCATTTGACCAGCTATTGCATAGGTCCTGAAATATAATGTGAGAGGTAAGCTTGATTCAGGGAAACTCTCAGACTGTTCAGCCTTCCTTCTCTGCCAAGAGATTTAATGCTCTACAACCTTTTTTAAAAAGCAAACTAAACAAACTCAGCAAGCTGTTGGTAAGCAAATGTCTAAAAGGTAATGGTGAGGGTGTCCTAATAAAGAAAGAAAGAACCTCCCAGAACAAAGGGCAAAAAATGACTGAATGACTATATACAAGACTCCCATATTCAGTCCCACCCTGGCAATACCTCAGTCTTTCCAGGTAGTCTGGACTTCAAATTTTTTCTTTGCCAGCATACAGTTTCAGGTAGCTGGATTCTGACAGAAATACATCACATTTACAGATAGCAGTGGGAGTTTCTTGCTAATTTTCTAGTGATTCCACCCCAACAAACCAAGCTCCTCTTTTACCTCCTGATCTTTTACCTCCTGTCATTCAGCATCTACTGCTTAAGGGGGGGGGGTAATAGAAGAGGTCCTTTCTCCTCATTTAGGAGAACAGCTTTACACAAGAATGCTTCTGGTGCCAAAGAAATTAAAAAAGATTCTCTGATCTTTTCTTCTTAAATCTGTTTGTGACAGCACCCAAATTCTACCTGCTATCCCCTCAAAACTTGTTACCCATTATTCCCCTTTGAGTTTTCTTGTGACTTTAGGTTTAAAAAGTACATATCATAACATTAGTATAGATTCAGACTTCCCAGTGTTTATTAAGGGTTTTTGTGTGTGGATCACATTATCTGTCCACTGCATTAACCTTTGGTTTATCTACTGCTCCAAAAATATTTACAAACTGTCTAGCTCCAGTGATAACCTACTGTTAACTGCAAGGTATTCATGTTTGTCTTTTAAATAACTTGCTTATCTTTTTATAGTCTTTTTCAAAGTGTCAGGAATCTCTCACCTGCTTGAGGGATTAGGGGGATGTCCTACACAGTTTGGGTTCCTGTTTAACTCCTCACAGGATGGTTACCTGGGATATCTCCTAGATTTCTCAGGTCAAATAGCTTTTCTTTCAGAGAATAAAGCAGATTTGTATCTAGATCTGCTCCTAAGATTTTTTGCTCAGACTATTGTCTTAGCCAAGGAATTTCTCAGGATTCTGGGTCTCATAGCTTCTATGATCATTATGATTCCTCTTTTAAGACTCTGCATGAGAAAAATCCAACAGTAGCTGAAATTTGTATAGTGACAACATCAGCATCACTGGACATTCCAGATTCCGGTTTGGGGGTTTATGACAAGGGAGATTTTTTCTTGCAGGCACCAAATTCATCAGACTACAGGTCTCCCATTCTTACCAGCTCCAGCACTATCTGTAACAAAACAGACTTCAGATTTTGCTTGGAGAGCAGTGTCTATGGGGATAAAAATGCAGGGTTTTTGGAACAGCAAAGACAGACCAAACCATATAAACATAAAAGAAACGGTCATAACTTTCTCAATCATTAGTGTTTACCAACAGCAGCACAGTGATGTGTTACATAAACAAATGGTGTTGGGACAAGCAGGTCTTATCCTCTGTATGGACTAGCCATGGTAGCCTGGGATATATCTTTTTTAGCACAATCACACTCTGTAGCCATTTTGCACACCATCAGTACAAAACTGTGTAGTAGTGACTAGGACAAGGACAGACCCTAATGAATGTAAATTGAATCAGATGGTCTTCCAGGAGCTGATCAATCTGTGGGGAACACCTCAATAATTTCTTTTCACTTTCACTCACAGCAATCAGTTGGCAAAAGTTTGTGTAGTAGTGACTAGGACAAGGACAGACCCTAATGAATGTAAATTGAATCAGATGGTCTTCCAGGAGCTGATCAATCTGTGGGGAACACCTCAATAATTTCTTTTCACTTTCACTCACAGCAATCAGTTGACAAAAAGTCTGCTTCTGTATTCCATGTAAGAAGATCTGGAAGAAGTCCTGTTTTATTTTCCTTGAACAGGAATGTTCCAGGATCATTTTTCACCCTTTTCACTAATATGCAGGATCATTCTGAAGATTCAAAAGGACTTTCCAAAGATTATTGTGATGTTTCTCCAAAGATTATTGTGGCGTTTCCCTTCAGGCACAGGAAATAGTGATTCTTCCTTCTTTTGGAAATGGCCAGGGCAGTTATAATAAGCTTCCACACAGTCTGGATCTACTGACACAAAAGAAGTGTTATTGCTACTAGTAATCCAAGAAAATGCAGTTAGCACTCCCAAAAACACCAATAAATACAATTGAAAATGCTGTTGGCGAAAGAAATAGAGGAGCGAACGCTGAACCACTCGTAGTTTATTTAAAAAAAGCAATTAAATGCCATAAATGCTTTACAATGTAATTTAGCGTTTTTGTCATATAAATCAGACTTCTTCAGATATGTGGTCTAAAACCTCATTACAATTATTTTATATCTGACCTATAAACCAAGAACCAATACATTTAAAATTCCAATTAAGGCCTAAACCAATGTTAAATAAAAAAAATGAATATTCAAACGACCTCATGAATAATTAATTTTTGAACATTTCCATCGTGTGACTACTATACTTTAGTATTTCATGAACATTACAGAATTGAACATCAAATAATTTTAAAATCAAATAAATACTGTGATAAGAACAATCTATATAAAATATACTTAAAATGTATATATAAAATAACAATTTAAAAAGTTTTGTTAACATGTGAATTGTTTTTTAGTTTCTTTTAACAGATCATTGCAAATGAAACAGCAACACCTTCGGTCAACTAAAAATATTACACTCCTTAAACAACATTCAAAGCTTAGCAGCCCTCAGTTTTAAAAGTGGCATAATAGAAATAAAATCATTTAACCCTGGATATTTTCCCGATTCTAGGGTTACTTGCCACCATAATTCTCTGTATTCTATTTGTTCCTCCCATGGGCCACCCCTTATATCTTTATTAATTTGTTCAAGTACTATAAAATAAAATCTGCAACCATCACATTCCTTAGAATGTTTAAATAGGGCATTAGTATCCTTACCCTTCAGCATGTCATAAGTGTGTTCATAAATTCTTCTTTTTAGGGTTCTTTCTGTTTTCCGCACAAAAAAAGATTTACATTTATGACAGACAGCTAAATATACTAACCCCTTTGAATCACAATTATAATACCCTTTACTTCTAATCCACTTTTTCCTACACTCAAGATAGATTTCCTTGGTGTTCATGATGTATTCACACTGATTACAATGTCCGCACTTGTATGTACCTATTTTTGTGCTACCCCCTGTATGTATTTTCTTCTTTTCTCTATTTTCCTAATATTTTCTTTATACTACTTGAATTTTTATATACTACTTTAAAATCTAATCCTTTAACACCTTCCAAATCAGTAAAGGAAACAAATCTATTCCATTCCTTCTGAAATACATTTCTAACCTTATTATTTATTGCATTGTATTCCAAAACCAAAGCTTGATGAAAATTATTGACAACGTCAGAATCTTTTCTTTTTACATTAGTACTATTGTCACTATTTATTCTATCACCCTTAATTGGTTTGTATTTGTTTTCTCTGCCGTTTTCAACTTCTTTCCTAATACTTACTACAAATTCCTTAGGGTAACCTCTTTCAACAAACATGTTTTCCAATAAATCACATTCGATTTTGAAATCACTGTTAGCACTGGTCATACGGCACCCTCTAACAAATTGTCCCTTCACTATATTTCTTTTACAATGTGAAGGGTGTGCACTTTTAAAATGAAGAAAGGAGTTACAAAAAGTGGATTTTCTATAAATCCTAGATTCCAATTTATTATTCTTTTTGTAAATCTCCAAATCCAAGTATTGTAGGGTGTTGTATGAATTCTGGTGCGTAAATTTAAGAAAATTTGTTGTTTTACTGATGTATGCCATGAATTCTTCAAACATTTACCTGCTGGCTGTCCAAAAAATAACAATATCATCTAAAAACCTTTGGTACAAAATCCATCAGGACTTAAATTTTGAATTCAATATACAGGTTTCCTCCCATCTTGCCAAAACCAAATTTGCAAAAGTGGGGGCACAAACTGCTCCCATTGCTACTTTTTGTGTTTGTTGAAAGAATTCTCCATTGAATACCAAAAAATTATTTTTTTAAAACCATATCCATTAGACATACACTCACTACCTTTTCTTTATGAGATAATTGCCTATCTTCAAAAATAATTTCTTCAAACATATTCATTCCTGTTAGGTACGGTATAGATGAAAACAAATCAACTATGTCTATGGTGACAAAAAGTAAATCATCAGAATATAAATCTGAGGTTATCTCTTTTAACAAATCCCACAAATCTTTAAGTATAACTTTTCTACTTGTTCAGATATGTTTTACCTTAAAATCCACATACTTTGCCAAGGGATAGGTTTTAGAACCATCAGCAGATACTATAGGTCTAAAGAGTGGGTCTTCAGAATTCTTATGTATCTTTGGAATTCCAAAGATTGTAGGGACTTTAGGTTTTTGCACATTCAAATAGTCCAACACTTTCTTGTCAATAGTGCCTTCTTGTAGCAAGTCCATGAGGTTGATTTCTATCCTATTATAAGCCAGATCAACCTCATTCTTAGAGACACAGGAATATTTAATTTCATCCCTAAGAATCTGATTCATCTTACCTTCATATTGTATATTATCCATTATTACTATCCCCCCACCCTTGTCTGGTTTCATTATTCGAACATTCAAATCACATTTTAATTCTTGTAATATGTCCATTCCTTGTCTATTTAAATTTGTCCCATATTTAATATTACTCTGAGCATTACTAATTTCCACCTCCATAATATTTTCTAAGTTCTTGAGTTGCACATGCATAGGGGGATTATATGTAGTCTTTCATTTTAAAAGCTGATCATTATTATTAACTACATTAGTCTTAAAAAGAATTTCTAAATTCACTTTTCTTAAAAATAACTTAATATCTAATAATGTCCTAGTTAAATCCCCTTTACCATAGGGAATAAATTTGAGTCCCTTACTTAAAAGGTTAAAATATTCCTCCCTAAGTATAATATTGCTGAAATTATAGATAGAAAAATTGTTATAGGAGTTTCTAACCCCTTCAACTACTATCTTATTACCATTGTTTTGGTAATAATTGGGGGGGTACTACTATCTAGTATCTCCCCCTCCCTCCCTCTGCTCCCCCCATTTGAAAATTTTCATTTATGTACCCATTTGTATTGTGTTGCCATTGCGTCTCTGATCTAGGCAGGGGTGGAAAGTCCTGATAATATTCCCTTTCCTGATAGTTTTATTCATTATTAACAATATCTTCTCCTATCTGTTTGTTTAAACTATTATTATTGTAGTAATTATATGCTGGCTTGGGGTAACTAGTATTATTTTGATACTCTTGTACATCCCTCTTTAATTTTTTCATTTTCCTATTAACCAATTCACCACATTTAACCTCACTTTCACTCCTAATTTTAAAATATTTCTCTTTCTCTTCACTAATACCAAAATAAGGTCCTCTTTAATACATAAATCCAAGTCATCTATTTCACTCTGTAAATTTTCTTGCAATCTAGTATTCTCTTTAACTATAAGCTTCAAAATGTCTATCCCACATTTGTTGAATACTTCTAATAATTCTTTATGAAAAACAGACCCTATTTGTACATTATTAGGGTACTTGTGAACACGTAAACCTTTTGGAACAATGTTCCTACTAATACATTCAGTTAAATAGGCATTTTCAATACATAATGTTCTGAACTTTAACATTAATTTTGATAACTTGTCCACTTTTACATGATAGGAATCAGAATTAGATGGCATTGATGAACCACCAGAATCAAATTTAAAACAGTAATTGGTTTTCAACCATTCAGTAGTCTCCTTACAATTATAGCTTGAAACAGTACCTGAAATTCCCTGACTAAAAGTCAGCGGTCTTGTTTTTATGGTAGTATTAGCGTTTCCACCATTTGTGCACTCTCCACTAATGTTATTAAGAAAAATCCTTGGTGTAGCATCCGGATTAAAAGACTCACCGTTTGGTTCATTTAGGTCGCCGGCGTCATTTTGATTGCCCATAAGCTCCCTTTCACTCTTACATTTCTGACAGCCAAACCTTCGGTTCCATTTCCTGTTGTTAAGGCAGGTTTAACACTTCCTCCGATTAGCGATTGGCACAAAGGTGTCAGTAAAATGTAAAAATTTACACGTAAATTTACGCACCAGAAGTCATACGACACCCTACAATACTTGGATTTGGAGATTTACAAAAAGAATAATAAATTGGAATCTAGGATTTATAGAAAATCCACTTTTTGTAACTCCTTTCTTCATTTTAAAAGTGCATACCCTTCACGTTGTAAAAGAAATATAGTGAAGGGGCAATTTGTGAGAGGGTGCCGTATGACCAGTGCTAACAGTGATTTAAAAATCGAATGTGATTTATTGGAAAACATGTTTGTTGAAAGAGGTTACCCTAAGGAATTTGTAGTAAGTATTAGGAAAGAAGATGAAAATGGCAGAGAAAACAAATTCAAACCAATTAAGGGTGATAGAATGAATAGTGACAATAGTAATAATGTAAAAAGAAAAGATTCTGATGTTGTCAATAATTTTCATCAACAACCAACAAACAAGAAAAAACTTTTGAAAACCACAAAGGTGAAACAGAAATCGAGCAGCTACAATGATAAAAAATCCAAACTGTTTATTTTAGCGCTTTTGGAGTAGGTCAATGCCTCTCCTTCTTCAGAAAGAAACACAAGCTAAACTAATTAAGCACCCTTTTATAAAAACAGTGCTACAACAATTATTCAATTAAAAGTTCAATAAACTTAAAAAAACCCGTAAAGAGCCCAAACAGCCACACTTCAGTGTGAGCATACTATGCCGCAACACCAAACCAGTACCAAGTCAACTTTATCGCAAAATAATTGCATTTTAAACATAAAATCAGCAACATTCTACTAAAGTCATAAAAAACTGTTTCTTAATAATTGCAAATTCAGACTATATTGTTGTAAACCCATCGGCTAGTAGACTGAATCATAAAAAATGTACACTTATTGGACACCCAAATGGGTGTATAGTTTACAGAAATATATGTGTGTGTATATATATATATATATATATATATATATATATATATATATATATATATATATATATATATATATATATCATAGGAAAATATACTTAAAAAATAAACATAAATTAAAAAACATAAAATAAACTACTTTAATATAAACAAATCCCATAAACAAGCAATATTATTTTCAGCCAATAGCACGGACACCCAATTGTGTGTCAATTGCCAAAAGGCACCAATTCCAAACTACAACAACTTTCTTCTAAGGGCAAGATGTTTAAGGATACTTTTCACTGAAGCATATTCATTTAAGCCTGGATAAATGTGAGCTGCAGTTCTAATCTGCCAGAACACTTCTTCCATTTCCAATTGTAAATGGCAGGGCCCCCATCTCAGATCAATTTTTAAGCATTTAAGCACAGCAAATTTAAAATTGTGATCAGGAAAAGATATAATTTGCCTAGCTAAGGCATTAGATGTATCTTTCTTCTTGATGGCATATTGATGCTCATAAATGCGCTGCTTCAATTTCCTTTCAGTTTTACCTATATAAAAAGCAACACATTTTTCACAGCAAGCTGAGTAAAGCACCACTTCTGTCTCACAGTTAAACCTACCATTTATTTTATATAACTTATCTCTAATCTTAACCCTGGCATCTAAGCTTACATGTTTACATTGTTGGCATGCTCCACATCGAGACATGCCAAAGTTCTTCCCGTGGGTTCCATTGTTTTTGCTCTCTAGGATAGATTTGAGGTTAGATGCTTTTCTATAAGTGATGTGGGGTTTATCACCAAACAAGCTAAGCAGATGACTATCCTCAATAATGAGATCCCAATTTTTATTTAACATTTCCCTTATTTGGTGATGGTCCAAACAATATGTGCACAAAAAACTGGTCTTAAATATTTGTTCACTATTCTTTATCCTAGAGTGATGTTGAACACTTATTGCATCCACTATTTGCTTGTTGTTAAACAAGAGTGGTTTAAAATAACCTATTTGCCGCTTGTGGATAACTTCAGAGGTGATGTTAATTATCATATTTAACGGGTAACCTCTGTTAGAAAACATAGACCCCAGGTGTGTACATTCATCTATGAAATCACTTTCATCGGTAACCATCCTAGCTGCCCTTACCATCTGTTCCTTAACAACAGCTTTTTTCTGATGGTAAGGGTGACAGCTAGTAAAATGCAGGAAAGAATTAGAATAAGTAGGCTTTCTATATATGGTACTTTTATACCTAGAGTTAGCCACATCCTTAACTAAGTGGATGTCCAAAAAATTGATGTTACTCTCCTGCAATGTATAAGTAAATTCAAAAAAGTCAGTCATGAGGCAAATGCTGTTAATAAAAGTCGAGACTAAAGTGCTAGGCCCTTTCCAAATTAAGAACATGTCGTCTTGGTAACGAGTGTACCAACCAACATTATTCTGGAATAAGGTATTACTAAATAATAAAGACTTTTCCCAGTAGTCAACAAATTCCACCAGGACAAAATCTGTTTTTCTCTTCTGGAATTTCCAGTGCTGGAGTTAATAACTCTACAGTTGGGCAAAGTATCTCATTTAATGCAATTCAGGCTGGGCAAGGGATAAGTCCCCAGCAGAACAATAACAGAAATCAAAGGAATAATTTTCAAGGTACAGAAATAAGTTATTTTCCATCTGTTGGGAACTTTCTTAATAATAACAATTTTTTTGGTAATGAAGTTACTACTACGAATTCCCTGGAACAAGAACCGGCAGTAAGTAAGATTATTAGTCTTATTAATGACTTTGACCATAAACTGTTTCATTGCAAAAAATTACATTTAGAATGGCCTACTTGCAAGAATGTTTGGATAAGAAACTTATCCCTAAGGGTTTAAGACAATGGCGGTACCCAGTTGGTCTACTAGAAGGATCACCATTTCATCGTGAACTTTTAAATTTATTTGATAAGCAGGGTTTTGAATTCATTACCATGCTTATTAATCAGTATAAATCTGAAGTTGACATTCTAAAAGGGGAACTTGAACTATTAGAACACAGTATTAAAACTTCACTGTGAATTCCTTTGCTATAAATACGAGTACGCTCGTATTTTTACCAGCATTGAAGCTACTTTAGCAAAAATGCTGGGGCTTAAGAAGAAGAAAATTGCAAGAGATATGTATGATTATGCTAATAATAAAGCATACCCTTGTCCACCTACTATCTCACTGGTTACTATTTTTAACCAAGCCCCTTTAGGGTCTAGTGTCACTTTACAAGACGACCTTGATAGTTTCGATAATGGAGAACTTGAGACCCATACTGGAGAAGTGCAGCCCCTCCGTCGTAGTGAGAAACAGAATAATCAAAATAACAATGATAACAATATCAACAATGCTTCTAGTAGCAGTTCTCATCTTCAACAAGATGTTCCAAACAATAATAGCCGCCCCAATACAAGTTATCAACAGGGTTTTCCAAAGAATCGGAATGGGCAACGGGTGAATCCGAGGACCAACAGGAAGCAAGGGAATTCGAGGAACAAGAGGAATCAATGCAGGAGATGATACTACACTGTGTTGATAATCCCCGAATAATTTCTAGTACAGGAGATTTCAAAGTGTACAACTATACCATTCTATGTGTAACCCAAGAAATGGTTGACTTTTTCTCTAAAGGCCTGTCCTTTGTTCCCGATACTGCCATGGACCTTTTTAAGACTATAGTTGATTTGAAATTGTTTCTCCATAAACTGAACTTGAATGCTCTTATGACGTCCACCCTTACTACCTCCCTCAAAGTTTCAAGCCTCTTTAATCCACCTTTACATTCTAACTTAAACACATTTGAAAAGATGTTTGAGATTGATTTAAGGGCTATTGCTGCCAATAAGGCTAGCAATAAGTACCCCAATATTAATATTACTAGAGATCAATGTGAATTTTTTAATCTAATACAAGAATGTAATATAAAAGTGATGAAACCTAATAAAGGGGGTGGGCTGATTTTCATGGATTATGACATCTATGTCGAATATATGAGAAAACATCTAGGTACTGATGCATATGTGTTAGCCAGTTTGAATGAGGTTAATATGGCTTATAAAAGAATTAAGTATATCCTGGATGATCTTTTCCTAGAAGATACTATAAATATAGACTTACATCATTATCTGACCATAATTGCTCCAAAGTTACCAGTTTTATTTGGCAAACCCAAGATCCATAAGAGCATCAAGGACCCTCCCTTTAGACCCATTGTGGATGGGCGTGGGTCCATAACATATGGGTGTGCCAAGTATATAGATGGTGTCTTAAGGTCACTAGTGGAACAGGAGTCTCAAATTTGTAAAGATTCCTGGAGCTTTTTGAATGATATTAATAATATCCCATTCCACCAAGACTATTGGTTCCTCACAATTGATGTGGGGGACCTATATACTGTGATACCTCAGAAGTTGGATTTGGAATGGATTAGAAAATTTATGCTATGTAGGCAGATAGATGACAACACTATCTATTTGGTTGAAACTCTTTTAAAAATAGTTTTAACCAATAATTTTATGGTCTTTGATGGGCAAATATACCTCCAGAAAACAGGGGTGGCAATGGGGTCACCCTGTGGAGGAAGTTTTGCTAATTACATAATGGCATACTGGGAAAAGTCTTTATTATTTAGTAATACCTTATTCCAGAATAATGTTGCTTGGTACACTCGTTACCAAGACGACATGTTCTTAATTTGGAAAGGGCCTAGCACTTTAGTCTCGACTTTTATTAACAGCATTTCCCTCATGACTGACTTTTTTGAATTTACTTATACATTGCAGGAGAGTAACATCAATTTTTTGGACACCCACTTAGTTAAGGATGTGGCTAACTCTAGGTATAAAAGTACCATATATAGAAAGCCTACTTATTCTAATTCTTTCCTGCATTTTACTAGCTGTCATCCTTACCATCAGAAAAAAGCTGTTGTTAAGGGACAGATGGTAAGGGCAGCTAGGATGTTTACCGATTAAAGTGATTTCATAGATTAATGTACACACCTGGGGTCTATGTTTTCTAACAGAGGTTACCCATTAAATATGATAATTAACATCACCTCTGAAGTTATCCACAAGTGGCAAATAGGTTATTTTAAACCACTCTTGTTTAACAACAAGCAAATAGTGGATGCAATAAGTGTTCAACATCACTCTAGGATAAGGAATAGTGAACAAATATTTAAGACCAGATTTTGTACACATATTGTTTGGACCACCACCAAATAAGGGAAATGGTAAATAAAAACTGGGCCCTCATCATTGAGGATAGTCATCTGCTTAGTTTGTTTGGGGATAAACCTCACATCATTTATAGAAAAGCATCTAACCTCAAATCCATCCTTGAGAGCAAAAAGGAACCCACGGGAAGAACTTTGGCATGTCTCGATGTGGGGCATGCCAACAATGTAAGCATGTAAGTTTAGATGCCAGGGTTAAGATTAGAGATAAGATATATAAAATAAATGGTAGGTTTAACTGTGAGACAAAAGTGGTGGTTACTCAGCTTGCTGTGAAAAATGTGCTGCATTTTATATAGGTAAAACTGAAAGGAAATTAAAGCAGTGCATTTATGAGCATCAATATGCCATCAAGAAGAAAGATACATCTAATGCCTTAGCTAGGCACATTATATCTTTTCCTGATCACAATTTTAAATTTGCTGTGCTTAAATGTTTAAAAATTGATCTGAGAGGGGGGCCCTGGCATTTACAATTGGAAATGGAAGAAGTGTTCTGGCAGATTAGAACTGCAGCTCACATTTATCCAGGCTTAAATGAATATGCTTCAGTGAAAAGTATCCTTAAACATCTTGCCCTTAGAAGACAGTTGTTGTAGTTTGGAATTGGTGCCTTTTGGCAATTGACACACAATTGGGTGTCCGTGCTATTGGCTGAAAATAATATTGCTTGTTTATGGGATTTGTTTATATTAAAGTAGTTTATTTTATGGTTTTTAATTTATGTTTATTTTATTTTTGTTTAAGTATATTTGCCTATGATATATATATATATATATATATATATATATATATATATATATATATATATGTAGCAAAAGAAACTCTATAATTACCCTTCACTTCACTAAGTAACACAAAAACAACATATCTTAGAATCGGAACAGCGACACTGTAAGATGAGAGGGCAATCAAACGAGCAGAACAGGAAGTGATGCAAAACTGTTTTTGAAAAAGTTTGGCATGAGCCAAACGAAAGCGCTAACTTCAACTGCTTTTTTATGCATCGTGGATTTTCTTATTTCAACTGTTTAATGCATCGTGGATTTTCTTATTAAACCCTAGCTGAGTACTATTCAAGTTGGATACTCATTTTTGGTGGGTTGTGCCATCACATTTTCGTCAAGCAAGTCCATTTCTTTTGGTTTTCGTTGGTTTATCTATACTCTTATATATATATATATATATATATATATATATATATATACATACACACACACATATATTTCTGTAAACTATACTCCCATTTGGGTGTCCAATAAGTGTTCATTATTTATGATTCAGTCTACTAGCCAATGGGTTTACAACAATATAGTCTGAATTTGCAATTATTAACAGTTTTTATGACTTTAGTAGAATGTTGCTGATTTTATGTTTAAAACGCAATTATTTGCGATAAAGTTGACTTGGTACCGGTTTGGTGTTGCCGCATAGTATGCCCACACTGAAGTGTGGCTGTTTCGACTCTTTAAGAGTTTTTTTAAGCTTATTGAACTTTTAATTGAATAATTGTTGCAGCACTGTGTTTTTATAAAAGGGTGCTTAATTAGTTTACCTTGTGTTTCTTTCTGAAGGAGAGGCATTGACCTACCCCGAAAGCGCTAAAATAAACAGTTTGGTTTTTTATCTTTGTGACTGCTCGCTTTCTGTTTCGCCTCTGTGGTTTTCAATAATTTTCATCAAGCTTTGGGTTTGGAATACAATGCAATAAATAATAAGGTTAGAAATGTAAAAAATGTAGTCCACAGCAGAAGGAAGGTAAATGAAAATCCAGTAGATGAAATTCAACAAACAAATTTATTGGATAAAAACCACACAGTAACAAATCCCTCAAGCGCTTTCGCTCAGTGCAATACTGAGCTTTATCAGTTGGTCGTTTAAGGTTAGAAATGTATTTCAGAAGGAATGGAATAGATTTGTTTCCCTTACAGATTTGGAAGGTGTTAAATGATTAGATTTTAAAGTAGTATATAAAAATTCAAGTAGTATAAAGAATATATTAGAAAATAGAGAAAAGAAGAAAATACATACAGGGGGTAACACAAAAATAGGTACATACAAGTGCGGACATTGTAATCAGTGTGAATACATCATGAACACCAAGGAAATCTATCTTGAGTGTAGGAAAAAGTGGATTAGAAGTAAAGGGTATTATAATTGTGATTCAAAGGGGTTAGTATATTTAGCTCTCTGTCATAAATGTAAATCTTTTTATGTGGGGAAAACGGAAAGAACCCTAAAAAGAAGAATTTATGAACACACTTATGACATGCTGAAGGGTAAGGAGACTAACACCCTATTTAAACATTCTAAGGAATGTGATGGTTGCAGATTTTACTTTATAGTACTTGAACAAATTAATAAAGATATAAGGGGTGGCCCATGGGAGGAACAAATAGAATACAGAGAATTATGGTGGCAAGTAACCCTAGAATCGGAAAATATCCAGGGTTAAATGATTTTATTTCTATTATGCCACTTTTTTAAAACTGAGGGCTGCTAAGCTTTGAATGTTGTTTAAGGAATGTAATATTTTTAGTTGACCGAAGGTGTCGCTGTTTCATTTGCAATGATCTGTTAAAAGAAACTAAAAAACAATTCACATGTTAACAAAACTTTTTAAATGGTTATTTTATATATACATTTTAAGTATATTTTATATAGATTATTCTTATCACAGTAGTTATTTGATTTTAAATGATGTTCAATTCTGTAATGTTCATGAAATATTATATTGAATGGTTAGGAAATAAAGTATAGTAGTCACACGAGGGAAATGTTGAAAAATTAATTATTCATGAGGTAGTTTGAATATTCATTTTTTTTTATTTGACATTGGTTTAGGCCTTAATTGGAATTTTAAAAGTATTGGTTCTTGGTTTATAGGTCAGATATAAAATAATTGTAATGAGGTTTTAGACCACACATCTGAAGAAGTCTGATTTATATGACGAAAACGCTAAATTACATTGTAAAGTGTTAGTGGTATTTTAATTGCTTTTGTTAATAAACTACGAGTGGTTCAGCATTCGCTCCTCCATTTCTTTCGCCAACAGCACTTTCGATTGTATTTATTATTGCTACTAGTATTACATTTAGCTATGTGATCCCCATTCTCACATTTAAAATACATTACTTCTCTAACTGATACTGCTGTTTGTCACCAAAGTTTGACAGAGGCTTTCTTAAAATATCATGCAAAGCCCTTTTCAATTTAGTAATGGCTAACAGCATAGTATTTCTATAATTTTGACTCTCACAATCTAACCATAATTTAAGTACATTTTAATCATGTGTATAAACTCAGCTGTACCAGATAGAATCAAAGCCAGAGCCCCAAGTAAAATCATGCTGCCATGGCGGACTTCCAGCATCAACAAATTCTACAATAAATGCGAAAAGCTGCTGTCCAAGAAAACAAAGACAAGGACCCAGCAATGAAAAAGCACCCTCCCCAGCCTTAACAGGCAAATAAGACAACTGGTCAAATCCTCCAAAAGTTCCTTTAAGAGAAACCTAGCAAGTACTGCCAAGGATAACCATAAGGCCCTTTACAGCTATCTACATAAGCTAAAGGGTTGGGCTCAAGCATGTGCAGATCTAGTGGCCAACAGTATCACACACACTGACCCCACAGAGATAGTGAACCTGTTAGTGGATAGGTTTGGTGAAAATTTCACTCTTATCCCCCCGTACTTTCCAACTAACCCTCCCCCAAACTTCCCCACCACCTTACATAACTGAAGAGCAGATCCTCAAAGCCCTGTCCAAGACAAAGAACATAGCCTCTATGGGACCAGATGACATCCCAGGCTGTCTTCTAAACAGGCTAACACATGAACTAGTGTCACCACTAAGTACCCTTTTCAATCATTGCCTAACCACAGACTTTGCTCCTGTGGAATGGAGAACAGCTACAGTTATTCCCCTCCACAAAGGTGGCCTAGCAACAGACCTGGAAAATTGCAGACCCATAAGCCTGACCAGCCTCATCTGTGCGGCCATGGAACTTATCATTATGGGCCTCATAAATAAAGACATAGGTGACCTCCAAACCACGGATCCTACCCAATTTGGCTTTGTGAAGGGCATATCCTGCCTGTTAAATCTGGTGGATTTCTTTGAAAGTGTGTTCAAGGCAACTGATGAGGGTAAATCTGTGCACACAGCATACCTTGACCTAGCAAAAGCTTTTGACACAATCCCACATTCAGACATTACTGACAAACTTAGCAAACTAATGTAAACCCCTTCATTGTAAGATGGGTTGCCAACTTGCTCACATACTGGACACACACTGTGAAATTGGGTGAATCCACATTAACCAGCAGACATGTTACCAGCAGGGCACCCCAGGGGTCAGTGTTGGCCCGCAACTGTTTAGTGTATACTTCTCAGAAGTTCAGGTCAAAACTAAAGGGCTGTGGCTAACCAAGTTTGCAGATGACTGCAAATTAGGTGCAATCATTGAATCCCCAAATGATGCCAGTATACTCCAGGATGGTCTTACACAGACCAAGATCTGGTGCATTAGTCATGCCCTCAAACTGAATCCAAAGAAATGCATCATCATTCCCTTTGGTGCACACAATTTCCCTTCACACTATCAAATCTATAACAGTATCCTAAGTACCCATAAAGTTTTAAGGAACCTGGGATCATAGGCTGACCACAACCTTAACTTCGACTACCATGTCTATCATTGTAAGGAAAGCTTTCCACATAGCTCACTTGATTAGTAAAGGCATTGCCTCAAGAGCAAAAGAAGTTATAATCCCCCTACACTCAGCACTTATCCGGCCCATAATTGAGTATAACACCCCATTCAGTATTTACTGTACTAAGCACCTACAACAATTAGAGAGACCTCAGAGGTTTATAACAAAGAAGATCAAGGGGCTCCAGCATGTGCCTTTCATGGACCGACTAAAATCCCTGCCACTGTAACTCCGTATTGTATAGACTTCTTAGGAGAGAGTTATGCCTGGCCTACGGAGCAGCCAAGACCCAAACCTAATGAGCTTACTGCATATCTGTAAATCAAATGGGTCTTAAGTTACCCATTCCAGGGACTTAAATATGGTCTGCTACTTAAATAGGACATGCTGGAGGGAGAGAGCCTTATCTCCCAGTGACTGCCACATTCTTAGAACAGGCTACCAATTTATGTGAAACAGAGCACCTCTATGACACTGTTCAAGAGGAGCATGAATGAGTGGATGGGGCACCTTAAATTCTTACCAGGGATAGTGCCCACCCTCCTGGACATGGACAGTCATCACTAAATGCAGTCTTCGGTCTTGGGTATTGGATTGGAATGGCTAGGCTTAAAATAAGCTCTGGGTCGCTAGCCCAGTAATCTTCTATGATCCTAGGCAATTGAGATCTCATCATTTTGCCAGAAGAAAATGTCCACCTATGACAGTTTTGAGCTTGTGTCTCAGAGGTAACAATGCTTGTTTAACATTGTCATAGCCCTGATATTCAACCCCTTATGTCCATAAAATCCCTTAAAGATCCACCTGTCCATGGGCTGAGATCCTCTGGTCCCATCTTCCCTGGTGAATGTACCATTCAAAGGTCACAAGGTTCCCATTGAGGTCTTCCTCCCAGGTTAGTTGTTTAATAGGTAGAATTATCATGTGTACTGACGTGGACTTGGTAGTCATTACCAGCCAGTATCAGCAATAGTCTGTAGTATTTTCTCCACGGTCATCGTCTTTGAAGAGCATCAAGTATAGACATACTCCACCAAACTCTCAGCTCATACCACATGACTGCTATTCTCTCCAACTGGGGGGGGGGGGGTTGCTTCATTAATGGCCTTTCAGGGAGCAAAGAAAATGAAAAATTGTGCCAAACATGTCCTTTTCACTGGTCAATGTGGCATAAACTCCAGTCCATAAAATAATGAACAATACTAGTGCAGACATTGCTTGCATGTACAGGTAAAGCAACATAAACATTATAGAGAACCTTTTCTTTGGTCCCTTAAATAAAAAAAAAAACAGGTTGTCATACCGGTTTTAACACAAGTCAAAGCTGCTTTCAACCAACTTCCTGCTTTCTGAATTCCTAGTAATTTCAGGCCAATAAAGCCAAATCCCACTAGCTGTGAATATGCATATTTCAACCTTATCAGCACAAGCAGAGTGTTTGACTAAGCATAACAAACACAAAACTTAGCTGGAGCCTTTGTTTAGTTTTACTGATTGTTTTTTTTTGTGTGACCTTCTCACTCATTGTTTTAGTTTGTTATTCAGGATATTTTGCAGTCACGCTAATGATAATGGACATCAGCTGGGTATAACAGGCCTGTGTTTCTTATGCTTAGTCAAACATTCTGTGCTGTGCTGATGAGGTCATAACAAGGCTGACATATGCATATTCACAGTAGTGGGGTTTGGCTTTATTGGCCTGAAATTGTCCATTAAAATGATAAAACAAGTCATGGGCATTCAGAGTTACCGATTAGCTGAAACACCTGATGTTCTTAAGGTCATTTACATATATTCCATGTGTCTCTGATTCAAGAGGTTTGGGAGGTCATTCATTGGAAGTTCCAGCTTCGCTCGAGTTCTCATTTAGTTTTTACTGATTGTTTCATTCATTGTTTTAGTTTGTTATTTGGGATATTTTGCAGTCACCCTAATGATAATGGACATCAGCTGGGTATAATAGCCCTGTGTTTCTTATGCTTAGTTAAACACTCTGCTTGTGTTGTGCTGATGAGGTCATAACAAGGCCGAAATATGCATATACACAGCTAGTGTGGTTTGGCTTTATTGGCCTGAACTTGTCCATTAAAATGATGAAACAAGTCATGGGCATTCAGAGTCGCCAATTAGCTGAAACACCTGGTGTTCATAAGGGTCATTTGCATATATCCCTTGTGCCTCTGATTCAAAACGTTTGGGAGGTCACTCATTGGAAGTTCCAGCTTGGCTAGTTTTCATTTAGTTTTTATTAATCTGATGCTAGAGCCAAACAAGTACTCAAAATATAAAAAAAAAATCCAAAGACTCACTACCCAGCATTAAACCTACTCTACAGACATAGCAAGGTCATTAATGGGGAGGCCCTCATACTCTCTGCCCCCATATCTCTATAACTTATATGTACTAACTGTGCACCCCTTTTTCTTAAATGCACATAATTTTTGCAGAATGTCCAGATTTTGGTCTCATATTTTTGGTCCATTTTTCATAAAATTGTGGTTTTCTGGTGAAATAGTGGCAAATCATTAAAGACTGAAGTTCGAAAATAATGACAGACATTTGAGTTTCAGACTTCATATCCTTCACAAAATTCATGCTAATGCAAAACCTGTTATTCTATCAACTTTCAAAGTTTGTAAGAGCAATATTTAAAAATTGTCCCTATTTTTTGGCCTTTTTCCCACTTTTATTTATGGCTTTGTGCAGATTTCTTGCTCTAAGAGGTTGAGAGGTATGACGTGTAAGTGTACATCTGTGTACATTTGCATTTGTTTGTGTACATTCATCTATGAGTGAGTGAGTCGGTGCTTTTGAGACTGCATGCATTTGTGTTTGTATGTGTACATGTACAGAGGAAGGAACACTAATAAGCAAATATGAAAAACTGCTTCAAAGTTTCATATATGGTAAAGAAGGAAAACCAAATGTACTCTCTGTAGTATTTTTTTGCAATTGGCTAGAAGTAATTGGTTTATAATTCTTGTTGTAAATAACACCTCTTTTTCTTAAATGCAGTGAAATCAATTCTCTTGCAAGTTCAGAGTTTGAATTGTTTAATAATGCATCTAGAAATTCTTCCCTTTCCTCAAATGAAGGAAGCTGGGCTTCTGAAAGCTGCTTCAAGGAAACAGGTAATATTTTGTTTTTGTCTGAATCATTTCTTAAGTATCTATTT
>NC_056730.1:66088677-66156177 GCF_019279795.1 Protopterus annectens
GAGTTTACTATCCATAGGTAGGGAGACAGGCATGATTCCCAGATATGGTTTGTGTATCCTCACAAACATTTGTCTTCTCAGTTTATTACAAACTTTATTTTATCAGTTTTGACCTTGGATAAAATGTATTTCTTCCTTAAAATAAAGAAAAAGTAAGAATGAATTTCTTTCCTTAGTCATGGTTTTTGTTCCAGCCATTGTGAGATCTAAAGGTTGTAATAAAGCTCTAAGGTACAACTCAGAGCATGTAGAATCCTAATGGCTTCTGGAGTCAGAGTGGCCCCTAAGCCTCCAATTTAATGCAGTTATTTCCTCCACAGTTATTACAATGTAGTTTTGGAGTGTCAAAAGGATGCAGGGAAAAGCAAAGTTGAAAACGTAAGGCTGAATTTCATTCTTTAATTTTGATTTTTATTTAGGTCATCATTGGATGAAAAGATTGTTTAAAAAATTCTAAAATTCACCTGAGAGCATCTAGAATCTCTAAGACTTCTTTCTAGGAGCCTAAAGGCCTCAGAGCCCATGCAAAAAGTCGTTATTTCCTTTACAATTATCAGAGTTCAGAACTGCATAAATGTATACATGAAAAAAATGAAAAGTAAGTCAAACTGTGAGAAAAGTGAAGAAAAAAGTAATTTGGCTGGTGTGGACAGACTAGAATAGTGATGGGGAATGGTGTGTGAGTGTGTGTGTGTGTGTGTGTGTGTGTGTGTGCGTGTGTGTGTGTGTGTGTGTGTGTGTAGGGAGCAGTGGCATGGGGCAGTGTCATGGAAATCTTCACCTAAGACACCTATTAATTTAAGACCAGCCTTATGGGCAGATTATACCTGTTAACATAGTGCTATCCATGTAATCCTGTAGATATGCATCTGCTGCCAGTCTGTTTGTATGAACCTATTTAAAAATAGAATAAGCTGAGGTGTAGTGAGTGTTAATGCTTGCTTCTCATGACTCAGTGAAGCAGGTAGACAGAATTTGTTATAAGCAGTATGCAAAGTTTGTTTGGGATGATACATAGGAAATTCCATCAGAATATGTAAAACAGGCAGGCATGCCATTACACAACATTGCAGTGTAGAACCAACCACATCTCCTGGCAGATTAAATAGTGAGGTATATAACTTATCTCTAAAGTTTGAATTAGTCCTTACTGTAGATACAGTGTCATGAAATACATAGTAGTACTTGCACATTTAACTTTCTAGTAACAGATATGTTTTAGGGATTAAAAATAATGAAGCAGTGAATTTCACAAAACATGACAAATGCCTGAAATAAGCCCTGTAGTTTGTGTAATGGGAATTAAGCATGCAAAGTCAATATGCTTTAAAAGGGCCAGTAAGACAGACTTCATTTTGATTTAGTTTTGTGTTTTTCTTTTCATTAAAGACATTAAAGACTTTTATTTAATTCTCATATGTAATACATATTACACATATATGCAGCAATTTCTAGACTTCTTGGTCATTTCGCATATTTGAATTATTCAATTCTCCCTCCTCCTTACCCCAGGGTCCTTGATGACTACATGCTTCTTTTCATACCCCCCCAATTCTGGTCAGTAAATAACTCCCCCCATGGCACACTAAACTGCCTATTTTCTTGCCTCCTTTATGTTTTCTTCTTGACACCACTAAAAAAAGAATCCCATTTTCTCCACTGCTCTTGCCTTATTTTTGTTTCATTCTGGCAGTGACTGTCTTCATTTTTGTTCCATCTGGCCTTCCGTCCACTCATTATTGCATCACTTCGGGTCTCTATTAGATGCTCGAAGTTACTGAACTTTGAACACAATATGATTGACACCATATCGTCGAAGTCCAGTAACATTGAACACCTAATAATATCATAGCAAACAGTCAAAAAATAGAAATACTTGCTTAAGCAGGGGGGCAAGCCCCCCTGCACCCCCCACACCCCCCGCTACCTAAATATTTCAACTTCGAAACTGCACTTCATTGAAGTAAATGGAAATCTCCCCTTACAGAGATTTCCGTTTACCTCTTTGATGTTCTGCGGTTTTGCTGTTTACATGTTGACAGTGTCAGATTCGACATTGTGAACATTCACGATTCTGATATAGACCCCATCACTTCTCCACCTTGCAAACTTTCTTCAGTTTTTCTCAGAGCTTTCCCAATCACACCACATGGGCTTATGTTAAAAATTCAACTTACTGAAACATCAACAACACAAAAAATAGGAATATCAAAGCTCGACAACCTCAAGTGGTCAAAACTTGAAATACCCATAAGATTGAACAGTGGCAGTAGGTGTTTGCGCACATTTGTGATACAACAGGGATGGAGTATTACCTTTTCTCAGTTATAGTGCAATCTCAGAGTTACTCTAATGTGCAGGGGGGTGTGAGGGATACAGCGGGCAGTGCTTGCACCCTACAAAAATGTGTTTCCATGTTGTGAGTGTTTGCTGGTTCTGGCTGTTCATGGTTGTGGAGCTTTAATGTTTCTGTTTTGATTATGTGCAAGCTGACATTTTGGGAAGCTGAGTTTTTAACATAGATCCCACCACATATTTCGCATTTATTGATTTCTCCAAGTGTTCACTTTTCTATCCCTGAACCTTCACCTATATTGCCACTAACATCCTTCCTACCTTCTTTTCCCATGCTATCATCCTTCCTCCTACCCCAAAAGACCATCACTGTCAGCTCTCTTCAACCCCTCCTAAATATCTTCTGCAGCCATTATACCACCTTCTGCCACAGTTTCCTAGCCTCTCTGCAGTCCAGCCACATACAAATTCTATTCACTCCTTCCTACCCACACTTCCAGTACTGGCTTTGTTCCATGGTACCCTTCATTGTATCCTAACTGATGTTCTGGACTACCTGTGTAGTAAACCATTTGGAGACTGTACACTGTCAACCTACACAATCATCACATCGCACTCCACCATCTATGCAAGCCAGTCCACATCCTTATCCCATCCCATCTCATCCATTTTTTAATCACATATTCCTCAGTCAACTTCATAAAGACTATATAGTATCTCCCTTCCTTTCTCATATCATTCCCCCACCTTGATAGCCATCTTTCCCTTCCATCTCGTTCCCTGTAGTGTATTGCCAATCATTTTTATTGTCTTTAACCAGAAAAAAACAAGTAAATTCCCAAAGACCAACGTAAAAAGCAAGTGCTAAACAGAAAATAAAACACTGGAATGCACAGAGGAGAGCAGTCAATAATATCTGTTTTTTTTAGAGCAGTTGTACCTTTATAATTCACCATTCATCACACAGACTTCATCTTTACTTGCTTTAGTATTTTATTGTTCCACATCTACTCTCACCTCCCCATTACTTGTATAATCCCATAGCTTCCATAAAGCCATTTCATTTATTTTATCTATTCTTTCAACATGCCCTCTTTCAATTCTTTCTCCCATTGCTTTTCCCACTTTATCCAAGCTTTATCATCTTCTCCCAGACTCCTAATTATATGACTCATATTAACCACTGGCAGAGGCACAGCTGGCTCAATCAGTGCCTTGTGCCAGTTCCACAAAATAGCACCCACACATCCCACTCCCTCATCTCTTGAGAAGTTATCTAATCCTTCTTCTGCTTCCATTTCATTGCTGTACCTCTTTTTTATTTCCTCACAGCTGATCATCTGCTACAACAAGCTTCTTGCCTCATTCACCAGGTTTACTGAACCTGGTGTAACCTCCCCTGAGCTCAACCTGACTTACATCCAGGACCAGTCATGCAATCGAGGATGCTACTCATACTGCTGCGAGGGAGGTGCTTTATCCCACCATTCCATAGAAGCCTTACAACCTTAACTATGACTGCTTTTGGGAGGTGTATATGTGGTTCCATGCATGAGCAACTGCTAGAGAAAGTGGTATGCTGCTTGCAGTGCAGAGCTCCCCACTACTGCAGTGTGTGTAGGCTGCTTCCTTGCCTTCAGGATTGTTGAGTTGGTATTGTCCACTCACTCTCATTTTCCCCCATGCATTCCCTGCAGCCACATGCCACTAGTTGAACACAAGTCATCTGGAGCACAGTCAGTGCTTTATCCCTCTGTGGTACTGGCCTTCCCTGTTTTTCCTCTCTCAGAACACTGCAAAGACTTCCGTTCTTGCTGTGCTCTTCCCTACTCTCTCTCTGTCCATACGTGCTTTAGCCTGTACCTCTTATTTCTGACCCTTCAGTTGCCATGCTATTGTTTTGTCCTCATTATCACCCTGTGTCCACAACAGGGCGGCCACGGTGGTGCAGTGGTTAGCATTGCCGCCTCACAGCAAGAGGTTCTCCGGTTCGATCCTTGGCTGGGGTGCCTTCTGTGCGGAGTCTGCATGTCCTCCCTGTGGTTGCGTGGGTTTCCTCCGGGTGCTCCGGTTTCCTCCCACATCCCAAAGACATGCTGCAGGTGGATTGGACACTCTAAATTGGCCCTAGGTGTGCGTGTGAGTGTGCCTTCTGTGGAAGGTTGGGCGCCGGGCTGGCAACTCGACACCGTAAAACTCCACTGCCATTCAATGTGCGGACAGGTGATCCGCTGTGGCGACCCCTAACCGGGATAAAGCCGAAGGAAGAAGAAGATCACCCTGTGTCCACAACAGAACCCACTTCCTTTCCATTTCTCCTTCCACCTGACTTAGACAAATAACTACAGTATATAGTAGGGGGTTAGCATATGGTCATATCCAGTGAATTGTTATAGAGCATTGTTTACCATGGATTTATACAGAAATTACAGAATATGCCTAATACCTTGAAAATAAATTATTGTTTTGTATTATGCTCCTGATGAGATGAAGCTGTTGTATATATTAGGAGTGAATATCATGTCATATCTGTTATACAAGAGTTATATATAATCTGTGTTGTCTGTACCCACATGATAATTATTATACTCAACACCAAATTATTTAGAAAATGAAGGAAATTCTTGTTTGGTTAGCTTTCATGATACAAAGTAGAGCTTTTGTCCATAGAACTCTGCTAAAAAGCTTCCTCTTACTCAGCCAGATTATACCTTTTAACAAATGGAAATAAATAATTAAAATGGAATAAAATAAAATACATACATTACAAAGAAATTTTGTCTATGATCCTCCACTACATTCCTAAATATCCATTCTATTTATCACAGGTCTATATCATGCTGCCAAAATGGCAAAACAGTGAATGCTGTTTCAGCGACATACAAACAGTGAAATGCCACTAAATAAAAATGACCACGAAAAAAATTGCTTGGCTGTTGCAGTGAAAGTGCCCTTTACCCCACTGTAGTGCGATCTCGGAGTTGGTATATTTAGTTGGGGATGTGGGGGGGGGGGGGCACAGCACACTTTGTAATGATTTAGATGGTGTGTCATGTCTGGTTGCTCTACCAATTTTTTGACCTGGCCACTCGTGTTACTGGTATTTCGTTGTTTATGTGATGCTGAAATAGCATTCACTGTTTTGTCATTTTGGCAACATAATATAGGCCCATTTATCACACCCTCCTTTCCTCCACCTCATTCCTTCATACTGTTGCTTTTTTAATATGTATAATTAGACATTTACCCTTGTTTTTCAACCCTTTAGAACTATCTCACGCTTAATCAATAGCTTTGCATTTCATTTTACCTTAGCCCCGTCCCATAACTTACCCCAACTTACTCCAACACCCATCCTGTTGCAAGCTACCACCTAATTGTATTTTACTGCTCCCTCTATTTCTCAATTGCTGCTCTTTCTGTCCTCATCTGTGATATGACAGGCACTTCCCCTGCCTTTGAGCCCTCTGTCTATCTGAGAAGAGTTATACAGCAAGTACTTGAAGGTGCTTTTGGGGAGTAGAGGATTAACACAGATCCAAATTTCCTTTCCTTTCTCTGCCTTTATTGATGTACTAACAAACACTACATTACTGGTATACTGTAAATAAGTCACAACAGACTGCCACACCAGCACCACTAAAAAAAATCTATACTCCTTTTATGCAGTTTGTGGGTTATAGATACATTTTGCTATACATACAACTTGTGGATGGACATGTTTTCTTAAGGGACATACCATCTTTGTAATCTGCTTAAATATAGTGTGACAAAAAGAATTCTTGAACAAAATTTATAAAAGGCTATCCAGAAATCCAGTGCCTCTGTTAGACATGTACATGAGAATATTTCCATTAAAAATGCATGAGAGAATATCTTACTAAGCTAGACACAAATAAATGCCTCGTGATTAAGCTGTAATAACTGCTCACATGAAGAAATGCATGTATGCATACTTCTCAACCTGCAAATTTCTAAAACAGGTACAAAAGGCCCTTGAAAAGTAGGTACTTCTAGCAAAAAAAAATGTGTACATTTAATTAGCATAAAGTCTGAATATCAAATAGCACATAACTCCTCCCACTTCCATTAGGAATCTGGGATACTACTGAGGCAGACATGTTTAAAACCAAAGTGACAAAAATGATGGAAAATGTAAGCATGTTATCAAAGCAACTATGTAAAAATCTGTGTTTTGCAAAATTCTATCATGCAAGGCCATTTATTTTTGCTTCTGAAAAAGGGTGATGTGCTCCCTCTTTCTTTAAATTATTGGTACCACCAGTATGTTGGTTGTGTAATGCAGTTTTCTATTTACTAGACAGCTTCAAAAAACACATGTAGTGTGGGGGGATCAGAAAATTGGTTGACAGAATAAATCAAGCCTAAAAATAGGAACATGCCTCCAAAAATAGATGCATCATATGCAGGGCTAAATAGGCCGGAAGACATGAAGCCCCTCCCAACATAAGGACAGCTGAGAGGTCTGCATGTATGTTATTAATTTGTATCATGTCTGTTTGCCAGTTGGCATGAGTCATAGATGAAAAGGGTCATTAACCAGTCCACTTACCCAGTTAATAATATAAAACAGAATAAAATGCCCACATTAAACTGGTTACAATACTTAACAGAAAACTATCAAGTCTACATACTAATTTTCATTTATTTCTTAGAAATATATACTGCCATTTGTCTTCAGGTACAATTTTCCTCACATTATCACCTCAGTTTTAACATTCTTTACTTTCCTGTACTTATAGGTTTACCTAAGAAAGGGACACCATTAAGATGTTTAATGGAACCATACCTCAAACAGATTTTGTTGTCCACATTTCCAGTGACTTCAGAACCCACCATAAGTTTCCAAATTACTCATTCACTCCCCTTATCCCACTGAGTTTTGCATTTCACATCTTTCGGAGTAGAAAGAAAAGGTGTTCAGTATCTTGTTCTTCCCTCACAGATCAGCGCTCCAAAGTCTAGCACTGTATTTGGAGGCATTGTGTCACCACTGAATGTGCATATATTGCCCATGTCAATAACTGCAGCAGGCCCTGCATCTTTTAACACTTTTCTTTTTTCATTAAATGCATGTCTCTCTTTTGGCTGCAAGAAGCCTGCTCATAAACCATACTGCCTACCCCTTAAAACTTTACACCAGTTGCCGCACATCAAATGATCACTGTGTTCAAAATGTGTGCGGTCAGATAGTTACCCTAATGATCATCAATACATCATGCACCTACACCGCTTGTATTTAAGACACTCGGCCAGTAAAATATGCAAGAATGTTTTAAAATGACTCTTTCTCAGAAGAGAAGTAAGACAAAGTGAACTATTCTGAAAATATAAATATATTTATACATCAAAAATGTCAAATACATTACAAATATTGAAGACCATTGTTTTTTAACCTCAGATAGCACGTAACATTCAAAACAGAAGGCCTTGCTTTTCCAGAATAAGCAGAAGTTGGAATAAATGTGGCTTTATTTTGTTCATCTGCCACAAGATGTTTATATGTGTGAGGTGACCTAGAGCCCTGCAAAATACCTAAGTGGTTCTAGAGTGCTTCATGACTTATTGTTCTTGAATAAAATCAGTAGTGGTATTACACATCTGACTTGTATCTGCTGATTTGAGGTTGCAGAATAGACTATAAATGAATGACTTTGGAAGGTCTAGAGTTTTGACTTACATCTGACATTCACAGAGTGTGCCTCAATACTGCTCATTTTTGCATAAGTTATTTCATTTTTTCAGATGCCGTCTTTACAGTTCAAGTTTCAAACACAGTCTAGATGTGTTTGATAAAAATTGTTTTGTTTCACCTATAAAAAAGTCAGACATAAAGTGAAAGAAAGTGAGAGAGAGAGAGAGAAAGAAAGTACTAAAGAAAAGGCAACATACACAAACAGCACACACACACACACACACACACACACACACACACACACACACACACACACATATGCAAACACACACACACACTCACTCACACACACACACACACCATACAAACACATGCAAACACACACACACACATATGCAAACACACACACACACACACACACACACACACATGCATACACACATACTTATACACAATATCTCTAAAGGCTGTGCTTGTGTAACTGTATCCTTGTAAGGCAATAAAAGAAAAAATACATTTGTGGCTTAATAAGCCAGAAGACAATCCTGTGAACCAGAATAACTGAATGTAAATCTGTCCTCAAAATTGTAGTCAGTTCCTTCTGGTAACTACCTAAATGCCTTGTCAGCATACAAGCATTTTAAACTATGAACAAAGCAAGATATAGCCAGGAATATCAGATCTAATAAACAAGATGGCATGCTGTTATTAACCTGTCCTGTAGTGTACATACATAAACTTTTAACTGAGTAGCTATGCTACAACATTCATAATTTTGATGGTTCACTCATGGCACATTTTTCTGTCGTGTTTCCAGAGTAGTAACTTGTGTCTTGCTGTGAACATTATACATTTTTACATGTGAAGCATGTAAAAAAATCTGTGCTTCTCATGGTAAATAAGTGAGAATACTATCTATACAGACTGTTAATAGAAACATCTTATATATCTGAAGATACCACACAATAGCGTTCAGACAACTAAGTAAAAATGTGAAAAGATTAAATGCTACAAAGTGCTGGATTCCTCAGAAGAACATGAACACCAACAAAGTAATAATTCACAGATTTAATGAAAAATGATAAAAACAAAATCAGATTTAGCGCTTTCAACCACATGCAATGTGGACTTCCTCATAATGTCATTAATTAATCAATCAGGCTTTTAAATACTTGTTTAGGCACCAAAAATGCAAAACAACTTCTTTTAAAGAAAAATACATGTAAAAAGTGCATTGCTCAAAATAGAATATATTATTTGATATATTCAAAGCTCTTATATTCATAATACTAAAATTAAAACACAATGTATAATATATAATAATAATTATTACCAGTGATTTTAATAATTTAATAATTCAATATTGTATTCCATTATAGCAATAACCCACGCCTGGGTGTGGGTAATGCTGGGTTTACCCACGGTAGGTGTGGTTTGGTCACGAGGGCAAAGCCCGAGTGGCCAAAGACAATCATGGGTAAATCCAGCATTACCCACACCCAGAAGTGGATTATTGCTATTATACAATTACATTATTTAAGAAAAACATTAAATAATGGCATTGTATAATGCCTCCTTGCTGCCCTTCCGCAGCTGTCTGGTATTCTGTGGCAGTTCTGATGTACTGCGCGTGCGTATGCTTAAGCAGTACATCAGAGCTGTGGGTGGAAGCAACGGAGATAGCAAGATCTCCGTTGCTTTTTACAAACTATCTTGCTATGTTAAAGGAGTTTAACATAGCGAGACAGCTTTAAAAAAAGCAACGGAGAATCTCCGTGGCTTTTTTTAAAGCTATCTCGCTATGTTAAACTCATTTAACATAGCGAGACAGCTTTAAAAAAAGCAACAGAGAAAGCAAGATTTCCGTTGCTTTTTTTAAAGCTGTCTAGCTATGTTAAACTCCTTTAACATAACGAGACAGTGTGTAAAAAAAGACTTGTACTAATAGAAAAAGTCCGGGCGACCGGACCTTTTTCCATTAGTATAAGTCTGATTTACAATGTGCACGCTGACCAATCAGTGTGCACGTTTTGGAATATTAATGGAGGGTCATTGTATAATTAGTATTTCATTAATATCATTAGTGTTAATATTAATATCAGTGGGAGCACTATTCAACATTCATTTTCAATAACTAAAAAATGAAAAAGTGGTAAAATGAGTAATTGTGTGTGTTACAAATATTATAATAACGTTACTTCTTTATAATAATGTTAGATCTGTCAAGATCTGTCATCTAACTTCCTTCTGACCTAATATAACTTTGTAATTTCCTCCTCTTTGTCCCTGCCTAAGATATTCCAATATCGCAAATCTAAAACTGTGACTTTCCCCATGTTTGTCTATATGTCTAAGTAATGCATCGGTTCTATCTTTTATCTTTATGGCATACAAATGGTCGTATATTCTCCTTTTGAACATTCTCTCCGTTTTACCTATGTAGAAGCTTGGGCAGGTCATACATTTGGCCATGTATATGATGTACCTAGTATTACAATTGCCATACTGAAATGTAATTCTGGTCCTGTTTATGTTCTTCAAAATAATACCTTCAGTTTCTAGTATAGCCTGACACTGTCTACAGCTTCCACACCATCTAGTATATCTGTTCTGTTGATTTATGTTCCTAACCATGTTGCCTCTCTCTAATATCATCTTTACATTCATTCCCATTTTGTATACAAACAGGGGTGTCCCTGACTATATTTTTTATTTCATTATCAATCATAAGTATGTGATTATTTAAAATGTACACATTCTTATAGTACTGAGGGTATTACGTACCTTGATATGTATATATCTAAAACAGCCAATGGGTTTAAGTCTCGCATTCACAGAAAAAGTACCTTCTCAAACAATTATTTGGAGTATTCCAGTAACCATCCTCAAAAAATGATGAGGAATATATTTAAAGGACAGTGCATATGAGCAGCTAGAATGACGTCCATATATTCAGAAATGCTTGATGAAATAGATTTTATAAAAACATTATTTAGTACTAGAGGATATCCTTTGCATTTATTGGAAGATGTCAAGGAGTATGTAGTTAATGAATGGGGAAAGAAATATTCTCCTGTTTTAGGAATAGAATAGATAAAAACCATTGCTGTGGTTAACAATATGGATGAAAGGTATAGAAAGGCTTGCATTTTGGAATACACATTTCAAGTAAACCAAATAAAGCGGATTTTAAGTAGGAATTGGAACATACTTACGATTGATAATGAAATAAAAAATATAGTCGGGGACACCCCTGTTTGTATACAAAATGGGAACGAACGTAAAGATGATATTAGAGAGAGGCAACATGGTTAGGAACATAAATCAACAGAACAGACATACTAAATGGTGTGGAAGCTGTAGACAGTGTCAGGTTATACTAGAAACTGAAGGTATTATTTTGAAGAACACAAACAGGACCAGAATTACATTTCAGTATGGCAATTGTAATACTAGGTACATCATATACATGGCCAAATGTATGACCTGTCCAAGCTTCTACATAGGTAAAACAGAGAATGTTCAAAAGGAGAATATACGACCATTTGTATGCCATAAAGATAAAGGATAGAACCAATGCATTACTTAGACATATAGACAAACATTTAGATTTGCAATATGGGAACATCTTAGGCAGGGACAAAGAAGAGGAAATTACAAAGCTATATTAGGTCAGAAGGAAGTTAGATGGCAGATCCTGACAGATGCTTCAAATGAACCAGGTTTAAATAACTATATTACAATTAAACCTATTTTACAGGCAAACTTGTAGGATCTGTAAAGTAACATTATTATAATATTTGTAACACACACAATTACTCATTTTTCCACTTTTTCATTTTTTAGTTATTGAAAATGAATGTTGAATGTTGCTCCCACTGATATTAATATTAACACTAATGATATTAATGAAATACTACTGGAATACAATATTGAATTATTGAATCATTAAATTATTAAAACCACTGGTAATAATTATTATTATATATTATACATTGTGTTTGAATTTTAATATTATGAATATAAGAGCTTTGAATATATCAAATAATATATGCTGTTTTGAGCAATGCATTTTTTACATGTATTTTTCTTTAAAAGAAGTTGTTTTGCATTTTTGGTGCCTAAACAAGTATTTAAAAGCCTGATTGATTAATTAATGACATTCCAAGGAAGTCCACATCGCATGTGGATGAAAGCACTAAATCTGATTTTGTTTTTATCATTTTTCATTAAATCTGTGGATTATTACTTTGTTGGTGTTCGTGTTCTTCTGAGGAATCCAGCACTTTGTAGCATTTAATCTTTTCACGTTTATATATCTGAAGGCAAAACTTCTCATGCTGTTGAAATGGGCAAAATTCTAAGCCTCACAATTAATTTGTACGCTATGAAATACATAATGTAGTAATAAAAACTACTAATTAGGCTCACAGCTGGCTTTGTCATTTTTCTATAAATCGATTAAATACAAATAAGAGACACCATTGCAGCACAGGTTTTAGCTGGGATTGTGTCCCAGAAGAGGTTGGTTTAACTAGCATCCTGGGCATTGGAAGATCTGGCTTGGGAGAGATGAGATAAACAGTCTTAACTCAACTCATTTATCCGAGGGGACAGAGATGCATCATGTTACTGAAGGCTTGCCATCTGGAAAAGGTCCACTGTTGCACTTCAAGGGTCAGGAACTCTAAGTCATGAACCTAGCCTTTGAGTGGTCACCCCAGCAGAGCACTGTGAATGGGAGGAAGCACGAAGTGACTCCAGCTAGCATTACAGTGCATTGTGTCATGACTGACAGCAAACACTGGGAAAATAGGAACATTCAGTAACATCTCCTTAGTCCTCTTGAATTAAAGCCATGGCTCTTGGCTTTCACTTCGCCTTCTTCATACATTCCAGTGCCACAATTAGGGGGCAAAGAATCATGGGGGACAAATGGTTTGATGATAATAGGGGAACAGGGAACAAAAATTATTAAAAAAATAAACATAGATAGTGGCATGCACTTGCTAGCTAAAAAGTTTATTTTGGACTCTTACTTGAGAATAATGTTTCCTTAGATCTGCACACAAGACTGGGCTACAAACCTGGAAGCAGTCAAGCAATAAAGGTATAAGCACATCATGCATACGTTTACTATCAAAATGACAAATGAAGGTTCAGCGAACACGGGAATGCTGAATCATGCCAGTTGACTGATTCCCATATTGCTGACCTTCAATTGAGTGAGTGTCCTTTGCAAAGAATGCCACTGTGCATTCGCTTATATGTGGTCGATGTTACGGCTAGAGATAGTGGTACAGTGCAGATAGGGAAATTTATTCTGTTCGTCACTGTAGTGCAGTCTCCGAGTTGGAATATATAGTTTGCAGGGAGTGTGGGGGGCACAGCCCCCTAAAGGTGGGTGCAAGGCAGCTTTCCCCCCTGCAAAAATGTGAATTCCATATTAGCATTTATGTGTACTTTAGCACGTATAAGTATATAATATTCAACATTTGGTGAAAATGGTGAATCTGCTGCATTCGTTCATCAGATTCAACATATTCACCTACTTTGTATGCATGATTTCGATGTTGTCTTTCGGTGTAAAAGCCATTTTTTTCAAACATTGCCATTTTGATAGTAAACCCATGCATAAGCCACCGCCTTGCACCTTCTGTGCAACATAAAAAATACATGCAGTATGTTTTAACAACATGTACATAGCCTATCTTATGCCATCAATGAGACAGATGCATATTTTCTCTTTCAGTCATATTTCTTCAAAAAAATTAAAACTTTCAAATGTCAATTCACAAAAGTGTTCTGCTCCAAAATTGATTAATGCCCTTATGCATTTAATGTCAAACTCTAATGGTAATGTGTAATGTTGTCCGTAATGTCATACCTGTTAATTTTTTCATAATTTCTAGTTTTAAATCTTACCACCAAACTTCTTTTCTGTGGCTGTTGAAACTCTGCAGGATTCTGCCCTCTCTTCTCCTGTATAATTCCTTGCCTTACTGTTTCTACATATGCCCTTCTTTTTCCTTCTCAAAATAGATAAATAAACAAATAAAATAAAATAAAATAAAAAAGCCTCTGTTGCAGAGGTAAACCTTTGAAACTGGTTACTCCACTGTCACCTCCCTGAGATTTTTCTTTAACAGTTGCTTTTCTTGTCTCTGAATCTATTATTTCCTAAACTGTTTCTTCCTGCAATGACTGCTCTACCTTATCACTTCATTGAGCTTCATCTCTGTCCTTCAGCTCATCCAGACTCATCAAATCAATTAACAATGGTGTCTCCAAACCTCCAGCTTGTAGCTTTGTTACAAACATTTCATCTTCTTCTCCTTCTATCACTGACTTTTTTTCTACTTCTTTATCAACCACTGCCATACTCCCCTTCATATTTGAATTCCTTGAACTGCAGTAGTAGTCCTCTGGCACCACCTAGCAGCTCCAAAGAGTAGCAGAAATCCCCTGGTGCCCTGTGAGACATCTGGTTAATATCCCACCAGACTGTGACCAGTAGTGTAACGTCTGGTTAATATCCCACCAGACTGCCACCAATATGTGACATCCCCCACTTAAAAACCTGGGTCAGTAATTAAGGAGCCTCAGTCCTCACCACTGACTCGAGTGTGGGAGCACACCAGAGCACAGGGCACACACGAGTAAAATTTCACAATTTCCCTTAAGAGCACAATGGGAACATGCCCTATTTCTTGAGACTAGACTATATACCTCTGCCACCCCAAATGTAATTCCTTATCATACATTTCAGAGCAATTGATTTCAGTTTAAGACCTCTAACTCACTCACAGTCAAAATAAATTTAAATCTCACACACTCTAACACTTATGGGAAGCCTGACACAGATTTCCAGCTGTGTCTCCTCCTCAATACAAATGGTAAATGCTGCCACCAGAGTCAGACAGTTCTACATTATATTGAAAGTGTGATCAATTATTAAAAATTAAATATCAAAATAAATGATAGCTATGACCAGAAGCAACCAGGCATTCAATGTGACCTGGGGAGTATCAAACTGGTGCAAACACTCTTTAAGCTCTAAAGAATACACTGAATGTCCAGCCACAATGTAAATTAATGAAAAACATTTAATAATAAGTAAAACGATTACAAGAATGTAAATCAATAATTTTCAATAAACACCAGAATTCAATCACCAGAAATATAAAATTAAACTGTAGGATAGAAGTCCACCATCTTAGAAAATTTAAATAACTAGACTTTCCTAATCTAACTAGAGAACACTGTCCCTGATCTAATATAAAGCATAACAGCAAGGCAAAGACAGGATTACAGCTTTTGGTGAGTCCTTTTTCAGGTATCCACTGCACAGCACTGTAACTGACTGAAACTCTTAACTAACTGCCCTTCAACGGACTTCAGCAGTCTCTTTTATAGTCCAGTTTAACAATCTCAACTGTCTTATTTTAAAAATAACAATCATCTGTTGCCGTTTGAAAAGTTTTTTTTTCCTGTCAATCATCTGTTCAAATAATCACACAGCAACCAGGAACATTCTAATCACATTGCCTATTGATCAGCTGATTGTCCACAGACAGCTTGTACTTTATAATCTCCTTCACAAACATGGGCAATTAGAAATGAATCAAAATACTGACAAATTCTTTAAACCTTTTGTATAAGCAGGGAAATACTCAACACTTTGAAACTTATTTGCATCTTCATTATTAGACATGCTGGCATACAATACAGGTTAATCTAAGGATGTAAACAAATCTCCTGCCAGACATGCTAACACAGATGACAGTGTTTTCATTTTCTTCACAACCTGGTCAAATTTCTCCTAGTTAGTATGAATACCACCTCTGGTCTCCCCTGAAAAAAAGGCTCTGACCTAGTAAAACTGACATAGTCAATAATGACTAGATAAATAATTACGTATATGGCACTTGCACTGGAGTATAGGAACATAGGAATAATACTAGACAGGCTCTTGCCACCCTTGTGAAGCACTTAAAATGGTTTAACTTTCAAGCTGAGCAGCATCTTATATGATAAGACTGATTTGTCTTGTAGTAATAATATCATAGTTTGGTATGGTAACTGCAAAGCATCTAACTGCAAGGCTCTCCTGAGGGTAGTGAGCACAGCAGAAAAAAGCATTGGTTCGTCGCTCACATCCATGGATGATCTGCACGAGACTTGGTGTGTGGGAAGGACTAGGAAGATAACTTATGATCCTACTCACCCTGCCCATGGCATGTACTTCCACCTTTCCTCAGGCTGGCAATATTGCAGCTTACACTGCAAAACATCTAGACTGAATAGGAGCTTCTTCCCTCTGTCCATAAGGCTGATGAACTTGAATGGCAGGTATGACAACAAATACCATGATCAATATGCCACTTGCTGTGAAGTATCATCTATAGTAATCACTCTAGCAAATTGCTTCAGGAACTGGTACAGTTAGCCTGATTTCTTATTGTATTACTTCCTGAATGTGTAATAGTCGGGAGTGAGTCACCACTCCACACATGTGCAATATGAACATCAGAATATATCATACTACAGCTGATGAAGTGCAACATGTAAGCAATCACAATGTAAAGTCATAGTCTTTTCAGTATCTACTAGTATAATATTGGCTAATGTCTTCCTGTCCAATTGTGGTAGTTTATTATGTTGTTAATATTTTAAGTATTATTGTATGTGCATTAGTGGGCAGCCATGGTGATGCAGCGGTTAGCATTGCCATCTCACAGCAAGAGGTTCTCCGGTTTGATTCTCGGCTGGGGTGCCTTCTGTGCGGAGTCTGCATGTCCTCCCTGTGGTTGCGTGGGTTTCCTCGAGGTGCTCTGGTTTCCTCTCACATCCCAAAGACATGCTGTAGGTGGATCGGACACTCTAATTTGGCCCTAGGCATGAGTGTGTGCATGTGTATGCCTTCTGTGGAAGGTTGGGCACCGGGCTGGCAACTCGACACCGTAAAACTCCACTGCCAATCATGAGCAGACAGGTGAACTGCTGTGGCATCCCCTAACCAGGAAAAGCCGAAAGAAGAAGAAGACGGTATGTGCATTAGTCTTACTGTCACTCAAACTATGTGTTCATTGTTATGTCTTGGGACCAAAGCAATGTCATTTGTTCAACTCGCACTGCTGTGTATATCTGATTGACAATAAAGTTTACTTTGACTTTGGCTTTGACTTTAGTGGCAACTCATTTTCTTAGGCTGTGAAGACCCTGCGTTAGGAAACTATTTCTCCAGCGAGTCTTGTTTATGTTTTGGTGAAGAGAGCAAGACTACGAGGAAATGGTAAATGTTAACATTACCCAACTGTTAAGAGAAACGTAAGCTATTAGATCTGCCCTTCTTAGCCAAGATGTGTGCTACCCACATAACTTGTCAAACTAAATTCATACTTGCTAAATTTAGACACTACTATTACATTCCTAGAGAAAGTCGCAAAGGCAATATTAAATTTCCTATGGGAAGGTAGTACAGCATGCATTTCATGGAAAGTGTTGATGAGCAGTATAAAGAATGGATGACTTACATGTTTTAATTTCCAGTTATATGCAGATGCAGCCACAACTGCACACAGTCTGCAGGCCAGAATGACTCTGTGACCCATCTGTTGTATTCTACAGAGTTATTTTATACATTTGCAGACAATTAATTACTTACTTTTGGGTACAGGGAAAGAATGGAATCCTGAGGTACATAGTACGGCATATCAACAGTCCTCTTAGTAAAGCTGACATATTCCATTTGAGACAGGATATGAGGCTCTCCTTTATGTCACATTGCAGAAACCCTATGCTTTTGGGAAACTGTACTGAAGCAGATATTATTTTCAGCATTACCTTATAAACACAGACACTAATAGCTTCCTTTCTTATCTGGAATATGTGCTGAAAATAGCAGGCTATTAGATACACTTTTGGCAATACTTACATGTTACAGATTTATTTTCTAGCCATAAACTCAGACCTCCAGTGCAAGTGGAGGAGTGGAGTATATTTTTCACAGCTGTTATTTATAATAGATCTTGTCAGCATAGAATACTTTCAGCCTATTATAAAGTTCTTTAATATAAAGGCAACTGTATTTTGTCAGTTGTAGGAGCCAGGTAGAATAAAATGGGGAGTAATATCAGTACACACATATAGAAAGAAATATTCAGTGAGCAGATAAAGTGGATGTTTGCCCCAATGCTAGCATTTACTCTTGGCAAAATGCCCCCATGTGGCAGCGATCCCCATCTTCATTACCAACTAGAAATCCAGAGATATGCAATGCAGTTTTTAAGATAAGGTAGCAAATGCTACATCATGAGCAGTACTTTCCATGCTGCTACCGTTGATGTAGCCAGAGATTTCACTATTGGCTAGGTGAGTATAAAAGTGTTTACTGTTGGCAGCATGGCAGGAATGGCTTTAAACAGGGAGTTGTACCACATGTGTGATTCTTTATATGTCATGGAAATGTGGCCTGAAGCATACAGTAAAGCAATTTGCAGCATATGAATATAAGTTATGTTTTAAAATTGCCTTCCCTCTGTTAACAAAGCAGCATGCTGGCTAGTATGGGTCACATTTCACTCATTTCACTGATTGTGTATTTGACTGTTGCCAACTTTCTTCCAGTTCTTGTATTGTTTTCCATTTGCTTTGTTATTTTGCTTTGGTTCTCTTTTTTGCTTCAGTTCACTTTTTTGCTTCATTGAACAAAGACATTAGATAAAATATCTATAGAAATTATTTCCTAGTGCTTATTCTAATCAAAGAAATAGTATGTGAGATAGCAGAGAACAAATTAGATAACAAAATCATTGTGTGTAATATTGAGAAAGCATTTGACAATGTTAAACATAAGTACATAAAATACCATTGTATGATTATTAAATTAATTAAAATCATTATATGAAATCTCCTTCTAATAGTCTCTGGTAAAAGTATGGCTGGGAAAAGACATACTAACATGTATATAAAGGTGTAAAACAAGAATGCCTTTTATGTCCCATGTTATTTGCTCTAGAAATTAATGCAATGGTTTGTAAGGTTTCAAGTGACCTTGAGAAAGCAAAAATAATATAGAAAGAACATATACCATCGTCAACAGTTTTAAATTATGCAGATGATTTAGTGCTTCTTGTTAAAGATGACGAGTAGGTTCCTAAGGTGATGATGAAACAGATTCTGGGATGGGTAGATTTATCCAACAGAATGGAAAAAAGTATAGGCGATGGTAATTTGAAAAACCATTGCTGGAATTTCTTTTAATAGGCAATAATTGAAAAAGTAAGAATAAAGTTTGGACCCGAGCAATTAATATTGCAATAAAGGGAATAAATATTGAATAACTTGTGGGTAATGGTTAGAATGTAGAAAATGTATCACATCCCTTTGGATAAAAAAGTTTACCTTGTACATACATTATTACTAGGTAAATTAAATTATGTAGCAGTATTCAGGTCAACAAAATCTTTGGACAAGAAATTACTATTTTGTTTTTTTTGTTTTTCTTTCTGGGAAATATATTAAACTCTAAAAGATGGTGACATATTTACATAATCTAAAGTTCTAAGCAAAATATTTCAAAATTTTAGCCTGGAGTGGTAGATGTATCTTACAAGATATGGGTCCATTGCTGTTTTAAAATCACCTGTAATACCATTACTATGCATGAGCATTTGACTCATCCTATTGCCTTATCAAAAGCCACAAAAGACTCTCATTTATCTTCTCAGGACACTTAGCAGTTCTCTAGTAAGATCTGACTATAAACGCAGGTCATTTAATTGAGTCATTCCTTTTTGTTCCACTTTTTGCCACTTGTGATATAAAGACTGCAAATGCTTTTCTTTGCGACCTAGCTGAAGTATCCACATGCTATCCCTTCCCATTCCCCACAAACTTTTCAATATCTATGCTCAGAGCTTGGTTTCTTGCAGGAAAACAAAATGTTCTTAGGTCTTTTTAATGTGATTTAAATAGGGAAACTGTGATTAGTATTAATGTTACATGCATTCTATGTTAAAAATCTAACATCCAAAGCTCAAGTACTTTGTTGCAATATAGTCTTATGTCTGGAGAGTATATTAACTTGAAGATTATCTCCACTTAACATATTTATGATAATAAACAGCAAATTAACAAGCACTGCTGGCACATTAGCACTGTCTGACAAATAGCCTGCCTACATTGTGTATGTGTAGGAAGAGAAGTACATATTCTTGTCTAGCTTCAGAAAAGTAATCAGTTGTGCCCCTTTGAGGATTTTTCATACTATGTGTGCAGTATGTAACTGCCCAAATCAAAATATAGAATGTCCTGTTTGTCCACCTCAGCTCGTTAGCATAGTCCTATTACTAACATGGGATGTTATGTTTCACACACAAACATTTTAACTATACAGTGGAAGAACTACCACATGCTGAATTTGACCAGTGCCAATTTATTCTTGTATTTTAACTACAGAGAATACAAACTGAACATGCAATTTCCCTAATTCCCAGAAAAGATAAACAATTAATATAATTTTAACTTTGTAATCAACAATATTTTCAACAAATCGCAAAACCAAACTGTTAATCTTATATACCTTTTTATATCAGACACTTTCTTCTGATTTCTTTCTTTTTCTGTGGGAATTTTATCTGAAAAACTGTTGTTTGTTTAGGTCTGTTCTTGTGTGGCTTAAATCAGACAGTCTCAACATTGCCTTTGCCTAGTTCCTACTAGGTAGTGATCTTGTATGTTCAGTCTGCCTGTGTAAACATATGAACTGTTGTCTTGTACCTCTTTAACGAAGTGCGTCACAGAAATGCACTGCCTCAGTCTCTGTACCATGTATTATCAGCTGTACTGTTATCCATCTTTTCAAGCTTCATAGTTTGTATTATCTTAGTCGTGACCACACACTACCATGCTTGCCAAATATTTTCACAGTTTAACTTAAACACAACTTCTTTGCCATTTAGCCACTTTTTTTTTCCATATCAGACTTCATGCAAACTCTTTTCATCTAACTAGCTACAGGATATGTCTGTTTTGCCACACCGCACTCTTTCATGCTGTTTCATCTATTGACTTGAGCAGTATCCATAAACTGCACTTGTAGTGTACTTAGAAGTGTTTGTTTTTAACTTGTTGCTTGATTCCACAACATTAATACTCTGCCGTTGTGATGTTTTATGTTTAAAATAAATGTTTGAAAACAGTGCCACACTTTCATGCATCTCACAATATTGAATTTTTTTTTGCTTTATATTACTTTTTATTATGCACATGACCATACTGTGTTTGAATCGGTGGTAGGCATCTGGTATGTACTTTCACTTTTATTTGTATTACATTTGTAGTTTCTAGGTTACAGTTTGTCTGTTCACACCCACTGTGTCAGATTTACACACTCCAAGTCTTCGGTTATCATTTTTGACTGCACACTCATCAGTTTAGTGTCCTGACGTACATACATGGCTTTTCCACTGACAAATCAGATTCTACCAACAGTCTCCCACTTACATGGCTCAAATAATTAGTTGAATAAATGGTGTCCTTTGAGGGTGATCCATGATGTGTCAGCTTGGGATGAGTTGCTGTATAGCCCTACTTGCTTCACTAAAGATGGCTTGCCCTCTCATTCCAAGACTTCTGCATACCAGCCCTTGCTGACCACATAATGTCTTTGTAGGCAGAGTCCATCTAATGGATCTCCCATCCTAAAAACAAAATAAATCAAGAGACAGAGAAAATCAAGGCAGTGCTGCTCAACACCAGGATTCTAAATAATACATCTGACCATGAGGCCCTCCTGCATCTGGATCACATTCACGTATGCATTATTACTAAGACTTGGTTTAAAAGCACAGCTCTCACTCCCTCTGTACCATAGTTTTTTGCCTACCATGCCTTTAGATCCAGTAGGGAGTACAGTGGAGTATCCGTATTTGTTAAAGACCACATTAGCTCGAGGCAATTCCTACAGACCCATAAAATAAAGCACACTAAATGAGGCAAACTTTCAGATCATAGCATGTTACAGGACCCCCCTCAATGCCCACTGAAAACCATGTTCAATCATTAAATATACCAGATGAACTTCAAATACATAAAAATTGCATCATCCTGGGAGACTTTAACTACCCTTCGATAATCTGGTATACAAACACCACAAATGTAGGCTGCAACCCAAAATTCCTTGACTTCTTAGATAAGAACTTCCTGGACTAAGTAGTCAGAGAACCCACTAGAGGACAACATATATTATCTATATGTACTATACCACTCATATATACTTCCCCAATTAAGTCTGACCACAAAATGGTAACCTTTTCCTTCAGACCATCAGTATAAATATTACAATATTCAAAAACTTCAAATGCACTTACCTCCTGCAATTTTATGATGAAGCCTCAGAATTCAAGTAAAACAATAACCCCCAAAATGTTGACATATCTAGTAGTTATAAGGATAAATGCTATGCTCACCTAAATAAATTTATTAACCTGACAGTCCCTAACAGGAAACAAACAAAACAAAATGGGTAGTTCAAGAGTTTTTCTCTTTTCTTTCCTGTCAGGGCCTCTGTTCACTACATCAGTCGCTGACTATGAAATAACACAAGCTCTGTCACAAGGCAAATCTCTGCACAAGTTTTCACTGAGGATATTATCATTGTGTAACATAAGCAGGTTTAACATGAAGAGCCATGCTGTGTATTAACTTTAATTATTCAAATACATGCCTGCCCTGTGCTGTAAAGTGGCTATGACATTCCCCCCAAAGCAGTAGTCCTTGCACTGTAAATACCACTTACTAAGTTGTCCACTTTAACAGTAGATTACACTGTGTATAACAGTTTCTCCGTCTCCCTAGCTTCTTGATGTCTACATCATTAAATGAAAGAAAACTTGTTTGTCTTTGTGTCCCCTTGTTAATTGCTTTGTACTGGCTATAAACTGATTGTAATCCATCTGCGGGTGGAAGCCCACTCTGCTCCCCTACCATACCCCCAGTTCCCCTGGCCTGATGGTAAGAATAAACTGCATCTCATTAACTGAAAGAAACTAAAAACTTTCTCTGTAGATAATGCAGTCTCTGAGTTCAACAAAATCTTTCTGATTTTCTAAACAGACTAGTCCCCATCAGAGTAAAAAGAAAGTTAAAGCCAACCCTGCCCCATGCCTATCCTTAGCAACTTAGCAACTTATGAAACAAAGTGTCAAAGCATGGAAGGTCTGGAAAAAAATATAAATAAATAAAACAGTTCCTGATCTACTAACATGCACTGTAATAACTGAAAACTGTTCTGGCCTTCAGTCAATAATCTGTTAAATCTCAAACAAGCTACACAGCCAACAGCAAACACACACACGCACACACACACACACACACACACACACACACACACACACGCACACACACGCACACACACACACACACACACACACACACACACACACACACACACACACACACACATGAAATGGTAATGTAAACAACCAGTTTAGAACCCACTTTATGCAGAGAGTACACTCATTAACCAACCAGATGTCTAGTCAAGTTCTTGAGGTTCCTACTCAATTAAATAACCTCCTGCAGCATTTGTCTTTCAACCAGTTCCCAAATACCATCAAAAAATACCTAAAATATTAAAACCTACTGCAACAGGCCCTGACAATATACATGGTGTATATCTTCAAATAGCAGCTGCAGCTATTTCATGTCCACTTTCAATTCTGATAAATCAAACCATATCTAAAAATAAAGTATTCTCCCTATGGAAAAAAAATCATTAATTACCCCACTGTACTAGGGTGGAATCTATATAGATCTTTCAAATTATAGGCCAATTGCCATTTTATTTCCTCTTTCAAAAATATTACAAAATTGTATTTATAAGCAACTTATCAGATGTCTAATAGATAACCAGCTTCTGTCTTCAAGCCAACAAGGCTTCCATCCTCATCACAGCGCAATTACTGCTAAGCTAAATTTGGTTAATGCTGTCAACACCCATATGATGCTGGAAGTCTAGTCCTCACCATATTCATAGACTTATCAAAAGCTCTTTACTGCACTGGTTCTATAACTCTCACTCAGAGCAGAAAGGGTGAAATGGACATATGACTTCTCTACCTTTTTGCCAAATACATATCCTACAAGAATATGTACTAGGCCCCCATACTTTTCAACATATTCAGCAATGACCTATCTACTGCTACAAAAAATGCTACCCTACTTCAGTATGCTGATGACCCTACTCTAATCTGTTCTGCCTAATCTCTTTCTAAACTCCAAGTCGTTATACAGCATTTCTACTTAGCTGAAACATGGCTAAATAATTCAAAACTATTTACAAATCTTACAAAATAAATTACTGTTCTTCAAATCAAAATACATGTATACTTAAACAACAATAATCTCTCTTGTCTCTGCCAATAGTACCATGATTCAAGTAAACTGGACAAAATTACTGGGTGTCATCATAGATGACCAGTTGAAATATGACCACTATGTATTACACATGATTAAAAAAAACTAATACAAATTTGATACATTATACAAAGTAAAAACCTACCTCACTGACATAGCCAGAAGATGTATAGCCTCTATTTTCTTACTGCAATCTCTTCTCCATACTGCCCCAATCTTCACTAACCTTCAATTCTCACAACTGCCAAACTTAAACAATGTTATAATAAAATAGCCAAATTTGCAGCAAACTATAACAATAGAACACACCACTCCCTAGTCGTCAGAGAATTAAACTAATTAGAACTGCCATATCACCTAGCTGTCTCTCGGCTAACTACAATACACAGACTTCTCTTAACCAGAAAACTGCCCGGCCCTTAACAACTTAATACAACAATACTCCACAATAGAATTTTATGCTCTAGAGAAAAATCACTAAATACTATTACCAAATCATCTAATACTGCATGTGACTCTCTGTATTCAAACAGCACAGATAAAGTATGAAACCACATCCCACTACCACTGAAATCCATTCTAAATGCAAACAAATTTAACATACAACTAAAACTTCATCATATCAATGAATCTGTTCCTGTAGATTTCCAGGATAAATACCACTATTGTCTTCAGCTTGCCATATCATGAAATTAGTTCTGTTCTTTTAGAATCCTATGCCCCACCACCAGTCTTCACTGGTGCCTGAATAGTTTTAATAGCATCTCCAAGCTATATTCATTATTTTGTGACATTACCCATCACCGCCTCTATACTTCTAATATAAACCGTGTTATAGCCTTATTTATAACTGTCTCTGAACCTGCTTTATACCCCACCTCTTAATTACATTACCTGCACTTTCTGCCCTAGCTAATGCCTTCACTCACTTCAGTTTCTTTGAATTTTTAAGCATTAATTGCATTATCTATCTGTCTGATAAACCCACTAGTACGGCTCTTCAAGTGCTCAATGTTCACATCTACTACTGCATAAGTATTTTTCATACAGTACTGGCTGCCTCTACTTTCATATAAATGTAATCTGATTAGCAAATGTATGTGCAATTGTTATTGTATATTAGTTTATTTCTATTCATGTATATTTCTGAATGTATGTTTACATGTGTCTAATAAGTTGAAGCTTTTCTCCCTGGGCGTTTGCTGAAATGGATTTTTTGATGAAACCCAGATGGATAAACCTGGTAAATAAAAGCAAACTGATTCAAACAAAAATAAAGACTAAACCAGCTCGGTGGTCCAGATGCATAAATAAACACTGCAATAAAAGAAAAAAAGCTTCTTAGAATAAGCAGTAAAATTAAAGACCCACAAATCAAGCTCAATATCCAAAAAATATTAAAGATACTGAGAAATATCATTAGGAAAGCAAAGGCACTCCATTAACCTAGACTATCATTAGAAGCTAAGGGTGGTTAAAAAATCTTTCCTTAATTACATCAGACAATTAAAAAATAAATTCCAACATTGCTCCAAATTTGTTCAAAATGTCACCATCAACTCAGATCCAGTAGATATTGCACATTGTACCCTAAACTTATATAAAACTAACATATTCCAAATGATCTCAACCTCCCTATTATCACAAAAGAACACTTACATTACAAAACAAAAAAATCATCCTGCGTGACACCTGACGACATGCCCATCTGCCTACTGAGCATCTGTCACATGTCAAATAACACAAATGTAGACTTTGCTCTTAAGGTCCAACTTCACAACAAATTCCTACAACACAAACAGATGATCCGGACCACCAGGATGATAAAAAAACAGTAGTTTAATAAAATGCAGTAGGTTAGTGCTTTCAGGTTTAAAAAACCTTCTTCAGACAACATATGAAAGTTATGAACACCTTTTAAAATACATGACAGCCAATCAAAAACTCAGTAAAAAGCCCTTCTCTTTTTTAAAAAAGGCTTGATAGGAATGACACCATTCAGGCCAGGTGCTCTGTCAGTACCCAGATTGATTATCCATCTAGTTTCACTACATTCTGTTATATTTCTCAAATCACCCCCCATCCCGGTTGGATGAATAACCTGCAAAACCATAAAAAAAAAATGTGCCCAGGGTACTGCTTTACATGCTGATACAGGGCATTATGGGTATTGGCTGTAAGTATAGCTGACATATGTTGTAACACCCTTTTACCGAAAATTAACAACATTGCATACAGTCAGCCAAGTATATAATATTGCTGGTCAAACAGTCAGCATATTGTTTCAATGAATAGCTTTTTCCAGACAGCGGATGGATGAATGTGTTATGTCTAATATAGTGACAAGCTTTGCAATGTCTACAAAGGAATGTCCCTTGTCGCTCCATGACAGGTTTCCTAATCCCCTGTTGGTCTTTACAGAGCAAATCCTTTAAATGTGCTGGTGGTCCTACTCCTAAAGCTATGAGCATCTCTCACATATGCTGGTGGTCCTACTCCTAAAGCTATGAGCATTTCTCCATGTGGGCTGGTGGTCCTACTCCTAAAGCTATGAACATCTCTCCATGTGTGCTGGTGGTCCTACTCCTAAAGCTGTGATCATCTCTCCGCATGTGCTGGTGGTCCTACTCCTAAAGCTATGAGCATCTCTCACATGTGCTGGTGGTCCTACTCCTAAAGCTATGAACATCTCTCACTTATGCTTGTGGTCCTACTCCTAAAGCTATGAGCATCTCCCACATGTGCTGGTGGTCCTACTCCTAAAGCAATGAGCATCACTGCACATGTGCTGGTGGTCCTACTCCTAAAGCTATGACGATCTCTCCACATGTGCTGGTGGTCATACTCCTAAAGCTATGAGCATCTCTCACATGTGCTGGTGGTCCTACTCCTAAAGCTATGAACATCTCTCACATGTGCTGGTGGTCCTACTCCTAAAGCAATGAGCATTTCTCCACATGTGCTGGTGGTCCTACTCCTAAAGCTATGAGCATCTCTCCACATGTGCTGGTGGTCCTACTCCTAAAACTATGAGCATCTCTCACATATGCTGGTGGTCCTACTGCTAAAGCTGTGAGCATCTGGCCACATGTGCTGGTGGTCCTACTGCTAAAGCTGTGAGCATCTGGCCACATGTGCTGGTGGTCCTACTCCTAAAGCTATGAGCATCTCTTACATGTTGTGGTGGTCCTACTCCTAAAACAATGAGCATCACTGCACATGTGCTGGTGGTCCTACTCCTAAAGCTACTCATCCTGAGCTTAACCACTCACAACAGTTGGAATGCTTCTTCACAACTGTGGACCCACCTTGGATCTTGGAAACTACTGCCCTGGGCCCACCTTGGATCTTGGAAACTACTGCCCTGGGCCCACCTTGGATCTTGGAAACTACTGCCCTAATAGCCTGATGATCCTTATCTGCAAGGTCATGGAACAGGTTGTAAGTGACCTAATAAACTAGAATATTAACAAGTTTAGAAGAATTGATCCCAAGCAATTTGGCTTTGTTAAGGAAAGATCCTGGACCAGATTCAATACACAAAGTGTATACAATCTGTATTCAGGAACATCCCTACCACATTTTTTGTGCTTTATAGTCACTCAGAAAAAATACACTAAGGGTACATGTAGTCTACACTTTGTGGTAACCTTTATGAATCCCCCTCAGTATTTAAAGCTGCAAGACAATGAGTAGGAAAACTAAAATTAGGAGGAAACAGGTGTGAGTTGTGCTTGTGTTGTCTGTTCACTCTGAATAGTGTACACTTTTTGTGCACTTAATGTAGGCTTTAATGAATCCCAGAGCCCCTCTGATTAATCTGGTTAGCTTCTTTGAGGGAGTAACACAAGCCATGGACCACTGTCATGCTGTCCATACAGCATATCTTGACCTCACCAAAACATTTGATACCATACCACAAGGTAACATAATTAACAAGTTAAATGTGCACCAACGTGATCCCTATGTAGTTAGGTGGATGAGGGACAGATCCCACACAGTAGGTGGTAGCTGCATCCTTAGACATTATGAAGGTAACAAGTGGAATCGCCCAAAGATCTATACTAAGATCACTGCTGTATAGCATATACGTTTTTGTTCTCCAAATCAAAAATGGGAATCTCTGTTTAATGAAATTTGAAGATGATTGTAAAGTGAATACCATCTTTCATACCCCTTCTGACATGCAGAAGCTACACCTTGAACTTAAACATGTTAATAGCTGGTGCCCTGAAAATTGACAAAAGGTGTAATCTTTTCTCATTTGGTAAACAACCTAGCTTATAGTATACACAACACCCCATTTCAAAATGACAATGTTGTGAGAAACCTTAGAATATGGGTAGATAATTCCCTTTCCTTTGATCATCATGTTGTAACAGTGTTTATGAATCCTTATACCTGGCGCAGCTGATTTCATAAAAGTCCTTATCCCTCTATATTCTGCCATGATGAGGCCCATCATAGCACACATTGCCCCCTTTGTGATCTACCTTACTAGGCATATTCGGCAGTTAGAGAGACCCCATAGTTCCTAATAAATAAGATCACAGGCCTAAAAGACCTAAACTAGCAGGAGAAGGAGGCTGAAGCTCTTTTCCTATATTAGTTTCCTATAGACTCCTTAGGTACAGTCATCAGGCATGTGGCATCCAAGAACTCTTATATCTCCACAAATCAAATAGTCTTTTGAGCACTAGAACCATAGATCTTAACCTGCTTCAACAAATAATTAAATCACAGTGGACAGATTCATCGCAGAATGACTGCCCCTTCTTTAGAATAAACTTCCTCTGCAGATATAACAATGTGATGCATAATCTTCCTGTAAAAAGGAGTTAGACAGCTGGATGGGGATTCACAAATTCATCCATGACTGGTCGATCATTCCTTCAAAAACTGAGATAAGGTCTAAGGGTAAAGAGCAAAATGGCCAGATGGACTAGTTGCACTGTATTTTCGATTACATTTTTATTGTATGATATGTTTAGCTCTTATGCCGCAGACTATTCTAACTCCAATTAAAGAGTCATAATCAGGTGATGTGCTTCTCAGCTCAGTAACATATACAGCAATATTATCGTGTGTCCTCTGACTTCTGGTGAAAGGCAAATGTCTTACACAGGTTAGATTTTTCTTTATCTCTCAGTATACATGGAATTTAACTTTTCAACACTGTCAAAGTATTTCTCTTTTCATTCTGAAAAAAAAGCATTAAAGACCTACACTTTAAATGATGATTCAGGTTCCCATTGTATGTTTAAAACCAGATAGTGTGAGTCTGAAACAACAAGAAATTAGACATGATTAGTGGACAGCATGTGCTAAGTCCAAAATTACTGTATCTTGCAGGTTCCCCCTTTATAAGTAGTGCCAGAACCCACCCACACATATGCATCCTGGTAAAGAGGATATGGTCTCTGCAAAAAAATAAATAAATAAAAAGAAAGAAAAAAAAAAAAAGAAAAACACTTTTATTTTATAACAGTGAGTATTTTCAGAGTTTTGGGTCTCACATTGTAGAATCTCAAAATTCCATTAGGGCATGAATGATTCTTATTATCTGGAAAAGATTCTGCCTTCCTGCACATAAACATTTCCATTGTTTTTCTACTTTAAGCTCTTTATTATACGTTTGTCTTGTCTGTGGGGTAACTTAACATCTGTTATAATAAGGTTTTGCCAATGTAATTTAATGTCTTTCTGTACAGGATGCAAACAATTAAACGGCATGCTCAGTATAGTACTAAACTGAAACAAGCATTTGCCCGAAATTAACTCTGAGACACTCTTTAGCCCTGGATAATTTCTCTGGGTTTACAAATTTGTGATTAGACAAATATGTGTGAGTGCAAAGGAATGTCCAGCCTGTATCCTCTAATTAATTGCAGTCACTCTAGTGATGTTTAGAGATAGTGAAAAGGAACGACTCATGCTCCTCTACATTACTGAGTGATGCTTCCCATTTAAATTTGGCAAATGAATAATCCAATCATTATTCAAGGAAGTTCCTACAAATAAAAGAGAGAAAAGCTAAGAGCATAATTCAAAAGCTTTCAAATAACACAGAATCCCTAAAATGTCTTCTAAAAACAGAAATGGAAGATCGCATGGCTCAAAATATATATACGTGCATAATACCATTTCACAGAAACCAGAGTTATAATTAAAAGTATATTTCTTGAATTAATTAACTTCCCTGTATGTTTCTAATTGATGTGACAGCAAGACTAATTTTCTCACTCTAAATATAGCAAAAAAAATGATTGTCCAAGACAGCTGTACACTGTTTTGGGGACTTTCCCCAAAGTTGTACAACCGAAGTTAGTATATATAAGTTCAGGAGTGTGTTAAAGGCTTACCACCATGTGAGGAGGGATAGAAAAATTTGTTGCAACCTGCACTTTGTAAAGAGGATATGGTCTCTGCAAAAAAATAAATAAATAAAAAGAAAGAAAAAAAAAAAAGAAAAACACTTTTATTTTATAACAGTGAGTATTTTCAGAGTTTTGGGTCTCACATTGTAGAATCTCAAAATTCCATTAGGGCATGAATGATTCTTATTATCTGGAAAAGATTCTGCCTTCCTGCACATAAACATTTCCATTGTTTTTCTACTTTAAGCTCTTTATTATACGCTTGTCTTGTCTGTGGGGTAACTTAACATCTGTTATAATAAGGTTTTGCCAATGTAATTTAATGTCTTTCTGTACAGGATGCAAACAATTAAACGGCATGCTCAGTATAGTACTAAACTGAAACAAGCATTTGCCCGAAATTAACTCTGAGACACTCTTTAGCCCTGGATAATTTCTCTGGGTTTACAAATTTGTGATTAGACAAATATGTGTGAGTGCAAAGGGAATGTCCAGCCTGTATCCTCTAATTAATTGCAGTCACTCTAGTGATGTTTAGAGATAGTGAAAAGGAACGACTCATGCTCCTCTACATTACTGAGTGATGCTTCCCATTTAAATTTGGCAAATGAATAATCCAATCATTATTCAAGGAAGTTCCTACAAATAAAAGAGAGAAAAGCTAAGAGCATAATTCAAAAGCTTTCAAATAACACAGAATCCCTAAAATGTCTTCTAAAACAGAAATGGAAGATCGCATGGCTCAAAATATATATACGCATAATACCATTTCACAGAAACCAGAGTTATAATTAAAAGTATATTTCTTGAATTAATTAACTTCCCTGTATGTTTCTAATTGATGTGACAGCAAGACTAATTTTCTCACTCTAAATATAGCAAAAAATGATTGTCCAAGACAGTTGTACACTGTTTTGGGACTTTCCCCAAAGTTGTACAACCGGGTTAGTATATATAAGTTCAGGAGTGTGTTAAAGGCTTACCACCATGTGAGGAGGGATAGAAAATGTGTTGCAACCTGCACTTTGTAAAGAGGATATGGTCTCTGCAAAAAATAAATAAATAAAAAGAAAGAAAAAAAAAAAAAAGAAAAACACTTTTATTTTATAACAGTGAGTATTTTCAGAGTTTTGGGTCTCACATTGTAGAATCTCAAAATTCCATTAGGGCATGAATGATTCTTATTATCTGAAAAGATTCTGCCTTCCTGCACATAAACATTTCCATTGTTTTTCTACTTTAAGCTCTTTATTATACGTTTGTCTTGTCTGTGGGGTAACTTAACATCTGTTATAATAAGGTTTTGCCAATGTAATTTAATGTCTTTCTGTACAGGATGCAAACAATTAAACGGCATGCTCAGTATAGTACTAAACTGAAACAAGCATTTGCCCGAAATTAACTCTGAGACACTCTTTAGCCCTGGATAATTTCTCTGGGTTTACAAATTTGTGATTAGACAAATATGTGTGAGTGCAAAGGGAATGTCCAGCCTGTATCCTCTAATTAATTGCAGTCACTCTAGTGATGTTTAGAGATAGTGAAAAGGAACGACTCATGCTCCTCTACATTACTGAGTGATGCTTCCCATTTAAATTTGGCAAATGAATAATCCAATCATTATTCAAGGAAGTTCCTACAAATAAAAGAGAGAAAAGCTAAGAGCATAATTCAAAAGCTTTCAAATAACACAGAATCCCTAAAATGTCTTCTAAAAACAGAAATGGAAGATCGCATGGCTCAAAATATATATACGTGCATAATACCATTTCACAGAAACCAGAGTTATAATTAAAAGTATATTTCTTGAATTAATTAACTTCCTGTATGTTTCTAATTGATGTGACAGCAAGACTAATTTTCTCACTCTAAATATAGCAAAAAATGATTGTCCAAGACAGTTGTACACTGTTTTGGGGACTTTCCCAAAGTTGTACAACCGGGTTAGTATATATAAGTTCAGGAGTGTGTTAAAGGCTTACCACCATGTGAGGAGGGATAGAAAAATGTGTTGCAACCTGCACTTTGTAAAGAGGATATGGTCTCTGCAAAAAAATAAATAAATAAAAAGAAAGAAAAAAAAAGAAAACACTTTTATTTTATAACAGTGAGTATTTTCAGAGTTTTGGGTCTCACATTGTAGAATCTCAAAATTCCATTAGGGCATGAATGATTCTTATTATCTGGAAAAGATTCTGCCTTCCTGCACATAAACATTTCCATTGTTTTTCTACTTTAAGCTCTTTATTATACGTTTGTCTTGTCTGTGGGGTAACTTAACATCTGTTATAATAAGGTTTTGCCAATGTAATTTAATGTCTTTCTGTACAGGATGCAAACAATTAAACGGCATGCTCAGTATAGTACTAAACTGAAACAAGCATTTGCCCGAAATTAACTCTGAGACACTCTTTAGCCCTGGATAATTTCTCTGGGTTTACAAATTTGTGATTAGACAAATATGTGTGAGTGCAAAGGGAATGTCCAGCCTGTATCCTCTAATTAATTGCAGTCACTCTAGTGATGTTTAGAGATAGTGAAAAGGAACGACTCATGCTCCTCTACATTACTGAGTGATGCTTCCCATTTAAATTTGGCAAATGAATAATCCAATCATTATTCAAGGAAGTTCCTACAAATAAAAGAGAGAAAAGCTAAGAGCATAATTCAAAAGCTTTCAAATAACACAGAATCCCTAAAATGTCTTCTAAAACAGAAATGGAAGATCGCATGGCTCAAAATATATATACGCATAATACCATTTCACAGAAACCAGAGTTATAATTAAAAGTATATTTCTTGAATTAATTAACTTCCCTGTATGTTTCTAATTGATGTGACAGCAAGACTAATTTTCTCACTCTAAATATAGCAAAAAAATGATTGTCCAAGACAGTTGTACACTGTTTTGGGGACTTTCCCAAAGTTGTACAACCGGGTTAGTATATATAAGTTCAGGAGTGTGTTAAAGGCTTACCACCATGTGAGGAGGGATAGAAAAATTTGTTGCAACCTGCACTTTGTAAAGAGGATATGGTCTCTGCAAAAAAATAAATAAATAAAAGAAAAAAAAAAAAAGAAAAACACTTTTATTTTATAACAGTGAGTATTTTCAGAGTTTTGGGTCTCACATTGTAGAATCTCAAAATTCCATTAGGGCATGAATGATTCTTATTATCTGGAAAAGATTCTGCCTTCCTGCACATAAACATTTCCATTGTTTTTCTACTTTAAGCTCTTTATTATACGTTTGTCTTGTCTGTGGGGTAACTTAACATCTGTTATAATAAGGTTTTGCCAATGTAATTTAATGTCTTTCTGTACAGGATGCAAACAATTAAACGGCATGCTCAGTATAGTACTAAACTGAAACAAGCATTTGCCCGAAATTAACTCTGAGACACTCTTTAGCCCTGGATAATTTCTCTGGGTTTACAAATTTGTGATTAGACAAATATGTGTGAGTGCAAAGGGAATGTCCAGCCTGTATCCTCTAATTAATTGCAGTCACTCTAGTGATGTTTAGAGATAGTGAAAAGGAACGACTTATGCTCCTCTACATTACTGAGTGATGCTTCCCATTTAAATTTGGCAAATGAATAATCCAATCATTATTCAAGGAAGTTCCTACAAATAAAAGAGAGAAAAGCTAAGAGCATAATTCAAAAGCTTTCAAATAACACAGAATCCCTAAAATGTCTTCTAAAAACAGAAATGGAAGATCGCATGGCTCAAAATATATATACGTGCATAATACCATTTCACAGAAACCAGAGTTATAATTAAAAGTATATTTCTTGAATTAATTAACTTCCCTGTATGTTTCTAATTGATGTGACAGCAAGACTAATTTTCTCACTCTAAATATAGCAAAAAAAATGATTGTCCAAGACAGCTGTACACTGTTTTGGGGACTTTCCCCAAAGTTGTACAACCGAAGTTAGTATATATAAGTTCAGGAGTGTGTTAAAGGCTTACCACCATGTGAGGAGGGATAGAAAAATGTGTTGCAACCTGCACTTTGTAAAGAGGATATGGTCTCTGCAAAAAAATAAATAAATAAAAAGAAAGAAAAAAAAAAAAGAAAAACACTTTTATTTTATAACAGTGAGTATTTTCAGAGTTTTGGGTCTCACATTGTAGAATCTCAAAATTCCATTAGGGCATGAATGATTCTTATTATCTGGAAAAGATTCTGCCTTCCTGCACATAAACATTTCCATTGTTTTTCTACTTTAAGCTCTTTATTATACGTTTGTCTTGTCTGTGGGGTAACTTAACATCTGTTATAATAAGGTTTTGCCAATGTAATTTAATGTCTTTCTGTACAGGATGCAAACAATTAAACGGCATGCTCAGTATAGTACTAAATTGTAACAAGCATTTGCCGAAATTAACTCTGAGACACTCTTTAGCCCTGGATAATTTCTCTGGGTTTACAAATTTGTGATTAGACAAATATGTGTGAGTGCAAAGGGAATGTCCAGCCTGTATCCTCTAATTAATTGCAGTCACTCTAGTGATGTTTAGAGATAGTGAAAAGGAACGACTCATGCTCCTCTACATTACTGAGTGATGCTTCCATTTAAATTTGGCAAATGAATAATCCAATCATTATTCAAGGAAGTTCCTACAAATAAAAGAGAGAAAAGCTAAGAGCATAATTCAAAAGCTTTCAAATAACACAGAATCCCTAAAATGTCTTCTAAAAACAGAAATGGAAGATCGCATGGCTCAAAATATATATACGTGCATAATACCATTTCACAGAAACCAGAGTTATAATTAAAAGTATATTTCTTGAATTAATTAACTTCCCTGTATGTTTCTAATTGATGTGACAGCAAGACTAATTTTCTCACTCTAAATATAGCAAAAAAAATGATTGTCCAAGACAGCTGTACACTGTTTTGGGGACTTTCCCCAAAGTTGTACAACCGAAGTTAGTATATATAAGTTCAGGAGTGTGTTAAAGGCTTACCACCATGTGAGGAGGGATAGAAAAATTTGTTGCAACCTGCACTTTGTAAAGAGGATATGGTCTCTGCAAAAAAATAAATAAATAAAAAGAAAAAAAAAAAAGAAAAACACTTTTATTTTATAACAGTGAGTATTTTCAGAGTTTTGGGTCTCACATTGTAGAATCTCAAAATTCCATTAGGGCATGAATGATTCTTATTATCTGGAAAAGATTCTGCCTTCCTGCACATAAACATTTCCATTGTTTTTCTACTTTAAGCTCTTTATTATACGTTTGTCTTGTCTGTGGGGTAACTTAACATCTGTTATAATAAGGTTTTGCCAATGTAATTTAATGTCTTTCTGTACAGGATGCAAACAATTAAACGGCATGCTCAGTATAGTACTAAACTGAAACAAGCATTTGCCCGAAATTAACTCTGAGACACTCTTTAGCCCTGGATAATTTCTCTGGGTTTACAAATTTGTGATTAGACAAATATGTGTGAGTGCAAAGGGAATGTCCAGCCTGTATCCTCTAATTAATTGCAGTCACTCTAGTGATGTTTAGAGATAGTGAAAAGGAACGACTCATGCTCCTCTACATTACTGAGTGATGCTTCCCATTTAAATTTGGCAAATGAATAATCCAATCATTATTCAAGGAAGTTCCTACAAATAAAAGAGAGAAAAGCTAAGAGCATAATTCAAAAGCTTTCAAATAACACAGAATCCCTAAAATGTCTTCTAAAAACAGAAATGGAAGATCGCATGGCTCAAAATATATATACGTGCATAATACCATTTCACAGAAACCAGAGTTATAATTAAAAGTATATTTCTTGAATTAATTAACTTCCCTGTATGTTTCTAATTGATGTGACAGCAAGACTAATTTTCTCACTCTAAATATAGCAAAAAAAATGATTGTCCAAGACAGCTGTACACTGTTTTGGGGACTTTCCCCAAAGTTGTACAACCGAAGTTAGTATATATAAGTTCAGGAGTGTGTTAAAGGCTTACCACCATGTGAGGAGGGATAGAAAAATTTGTTGCAACCTGCACTTTGTAAAGAGGATATGGTCTCTGCAAAAAAATAAATAAATAAAAAGAAAGAAAAAAAAAAAAGAAAAACACTTTTATTTTATAACAGTGAGTATTTTCAGAGTTTTGGGTCTCACATTGTAGAATCTCAAAATTCCATTAGGGCATGAATGATTCTTATTATCTGGAAAAGATTCTGCCTTCCTGCACATAAACATTTCCATTGTTTTTCTACTTTAAGCTCTTTATTATACGTTTGTCTTGTCTGTGGGGTAACTTAACATCTGTTATAATAAGGTTTTGCCAATGTAATTTAATGTCTTTCTGTACAGGATGCAAACAATTAAACGGCATGCCCAGTATAGTACTAAACTGAAACAAGCATTTGCCCGAAATTAACTCTGAGACACTCTTTAGCCCTGGATAATTTCTCTGGGTTTACAAATTTGTGATTAGACAAATATGTGTGAGTGCAAAGGGAATGTCCAGCCTGTATCCTCTAATTAATTGCAGTCACTCTAGTGATGTTTAGAGATAGTGAAAAGGAACGACTCATGCTCCTCTACATTACTGAGTGATGCTTCCCATTTAAATTTGGCAAATGAATAATCCAATCATTATTCAAGGAAGTTCCTACAAATAAAAGAGAGAAAAGCTAAGAGCATAATTCAAAAGCTTTCAAATAACACAGAATCCCTAAAATGTCTTCTAAAAACAGAAATGGAAGATCGCATGGCTCAAAATATATATACGTGCATAATACCATTTCACAGAAACCAGAGTTATAATTAAAAGTATATTTCTTGAATTAATTAACTTCCCTGTATGTTTCTAATTGATGTGACAGCAAGACTAATTTTCTCACTCTAAATATAGCAAAAAAAATGATTGTCCAAGACAGCTGTACACTGTTTTGGGGACTTTCCCCAAAGTTGTACAACCGAAGTTAGTATATATAAGTTCAGGAGTGTGTTAAAGGCTTACCACCATGTGAGGAGGGATAGAAAAAGTTGTTGCAACCTGCACTTTCCTTTTGCATGTTACAGGCAGCATTTGAGTTTTTTGAAGAAAGGATATGCAAGGCAAATGGATCATGAATTAAGATTTCATAACAGAAATGAATTAAATATACTACAAAGAACAAAATACATAACTTGTCTTATTACCTTATTTTGCATGGAATCATCTTTGCTAATGCATTTCATTTGAACCTTAGACTAGTAATACTGTTTAATAAATCATTGTGGTACTTTGCAATTTTCCATAATATATTATTTGCAAATTTTCAGAAACTGCTTTATGCATTTGACTCATAAATATCAAACAAGTCTTTACCCTCATCAGGCTGTCCTGGCTTCATCAAGATACTGATAAGGTATTTGCTTGTCACCCTGTTAGTGGAAACAATTGTAAAGAAATTTAGTCTGGAAATACTGGATTACCTTAAAAGTGTAAGCACATTTGCACAAGATGATACGCAAAATAAAAAAAAATTGTTCCGTGATACAATGATTAATTTTACTTGATAGGCAAAGCAACAATGTCATTGATGGATTATATTAAAAAATAAGTTGCTGTCCTAATGAAGTTAGTATGTATAAGTTAACAGGTAGACAAATTATTTTTCCAAAGGAAATGCAGATGTTCCAGACAGTATCAAAAACAGAGGTAGATAAAACCTCTATTATCTGCAGCTCTCAGAGGTGTTCATCTTGCAATTGTTTCTTCTAAACCAGTCACTTTTTGCAGCCATAGGACAATCATACATTTCTGCATCTACATTTGCAAAAAAGTAATTTTGACATACATTTTCTGATAAAAACAGCATTAAGAGAGGGAAGTTTGGCAAGCATACTTTAAAATGAAACTAAACTTCTTATTTTATAATGTAGAGTACCTCATATTAAACTGATATTTTGAAGCACAGCACAGACATAAGAAAAGCTTGACGATTATATTAATAGAACTATGCCAGATTTGATAATTTCTTTAAGGTTTAAGCATTTTAAAAGTTCGTCTACCTTTAAAATTGTTTCAAACTGCTGTCCAGTTCATTTTGTTCTATATTCTTCAACATATTTTCTAAATATGTGTTTTTTGTTCTCTAGATTCAATTCTGTTCTCAGTTCTTGAAGACCTTACAGATATGCATATTCTTGCAGCAACAGAGGTGCAAATTAAAAGGATAAACATCATATTCATATTTATATAGCAATTATTAGCATTTCCAGTCTTTGCTTTATCACTATTTATTGCTTTGTTTTTGCTAGTTTAATGAAGATTTCTTGAAACTAATGGAACCTTTTGAAGATACTCTTTCTACTATTGGACCACCTAAAATTCTAGCATATAAACAAGAATCTGTGACAAAAGTCAGTCGGCCTCTAGATGTAATACCACAGGTAGGCCTTTTTCAAATATGTCATTGTCAAGTTTGTTTCAATATATCTCACTCAGCATAAATTCAAATTAAAGCAAGCATAGATAGTGACTCCAATGGGAAGTTTTAAATGCCTAACATGAACATTCATTTTGGATATGCCTAATACACAAATCAGTGCATGTGTGTTCCACATATATGGTGTGTGTGTATGAGTATGTTTATGTGTTTGTATGTAAATAGGAGTGTGTGTGTGTGTGTGTGTGTGTGTGTGTGTGTGTGTGTGTGTGTGTGTGTGTGTGTGTGTGTGTGCGACATGTGTGTGTTTGTCTGAAAATAGGAGTGCATGTGTTTGTGTTTGTGTGTGTGCAGGTTTTTTTCTGTTTTTCTTTTCTTTCTTTTTTAATGAATTAATATCTGCGATTTTCTTGATTTTACCATAGAGAAATGATTTCTAAGTTTTGCCAGTGTCAATGAGAACAGGTTGTCCTTGTAGTAGTTCTTTAAACTGGAAACTTTGATTATTTGTTGTTGCCAGTCTAAGGTGATAGTCACTGCTGCACTTGTGTAGTACTGGCTTTGTGGCAAGACATTTAACTGTGGAGTAAACAATATGATGGGACATAATTATCTGGGAAGAGTCTTAGATTATTTATCATCAGACAATTGTATTTTCTAAGGACAGCACAGTGGTGTAACCATTTGAGGTAACTGGTCATGAGCTTAGTAATTTTGTTGCAGGTTTCACATAGCCTGGATAGCTGAGTAGAAGTCATATGGGAAAAGATAAGACAGACATTGTGGAAAGTAAAGACCTAATATGACTTGGCTGTAAAGGCATATGTGTGGTCTATGTGAAAGAGTTTTATTGTGTAACACAGCCATGTTTTTGATTTTTTGAATAGCCTTCCTTTTTATATGAAACTTCAAACACTGCTCCATTGTGACTGCTAGGAAATTGATACTGCCTGCCACTTCATTGGTTATTACTAAGATTCTTTTGATATTGAGGCTGTTTGGCACAATTTAGTCAAAGTCAGTGTGCTTGCCTAAGATTGGCCATAATTGTATCGTCATTTAAGATCATGTTTTATTTAGGTACCCAGTCTATATTTTAAAAAAGAAAGGAAACAAATCAGCTCAAGTGAAACAACAAGGTATGAAGAGAAGGAGAGTAAAATGAAAACAAATACTTCTGTGAGACTTATGAACAGGTTTTAATTAAAATCGTGACTAAGAGTGTATTCATTTAAATAATGTGGTTAAGTGTTTTCATCTCAATAACATAATAGACTTCTTCATAACAAGAAAATAAAACAATGCTAAGCCTTAAATAACTGTATACATCACATGGCACTATGACGTCATCAAAATCAATTGCCAATTACATGCTCAACCAAATTATATGAATAAGTAAAATCAATGCACTTTATAAAAATGCAGCTGATAAAAAAAATATTCATCTTATTGGATGCAATGTCAATAAACTCTTGATGCTGACATACTGAATGTATAGGTATGAGTTATGCCTAAAATTCCTAAATAAAAAGAAGCTAAATAAAGACAAATGAGCATATGCCAAAGGATTTGCTTATGTTCGTAAAACAAATACAATTCATTGTAACATGGCAGCAATGTTAGAAACAATTGCCACATTACTTCTCTTCTGGTTCTATGAATAAATATGAGGAAACAGGCACTTTTTAACTATAGATGTGATGACACAGATTTGCCAAGGCATTCTCCCTGATTGGCTGCAAAGAAAATTTGCTATTCTCTATCAGTTCTGAGTTTAGTAACTGTACACTCAGAAGAAAAACTGAAGGTTTATAGGTTCATAGGTAGGTACTAGGCCATCTGCCCAAAGGCATTTATAAGCCTAGCTGGAATTGTGTTGTCATTTGCCGCCCCCTTAGATTAGTTTCCTGTGCCTCTGTCCAGCAGAGCCATTGAAGTGATCCCCGGGGTAAACTTTCTATTTCCCATCCACTCATCAAGGTTTCTCTTGAAGAATGTTAGCGAGGAGCTCTACCTAATGTAGACTGGAATCTTGTTTCAGAGCATGGAAAGTCTCTGGGACAGAAATCTATCCCTCCAGCACATCCTATTTATTGTTGTAGTGAGGTTTAGATCCCTAGCGCGTGTGGCTCGAGGGGATATGGTTTTCTTTAGGTGGAGCATGTCCATCAGTTCTGGGTTGGACATGGCCTTGTATGTCAGGCATAGATCACCTTTGAGAGGGCGGTATGCAACCAGGTACAGCTGGACTTTCTTCAGTCGAGCTACATAGGGCATCTGTTTGAGGTCAGTGATCCTCTTGGTGAGGTACTTCTGTGGTCTTTTCAGCTGTTGTAGGTGTCTTGTAAGGTACATCCCAAATGGGGCATTGTACTCTATGATGGGTCTGATGAGTAATGCGTATAGGGGCACAATGACCTCCTTTGATCTGGATGCAAACCCTTCTGTTATTAAATGGTGTTTAAATGCACCCTGGGAACTATCAGGACTTTTTACCACAACAGAAGGCTGAAAGCTTCCAAACAAGGGAGCTGATGTTTTTGCACTGGAAAACCTATTAATACAAACTTAATTCAGTTTAAATAAAATGCCAGTAACTAATAGATTCTTTCTAGTTTTCAGTCTAAATGAAAGATTCTTTTCACTGGCCAATTTATAGATTTTTAGGAATGGGGTTCATGCTGAATCACTTTAGTAAAAGCTTTCATGGAACTTAAACACTGCACTTACAGTTTAAATAAAATTCTATGTAATATATATATATATATATATATATATATATAGTGAAAACAGTATTACAAGATACTATGTACTTAAAAAAGAACCCCCCCACCTTTGCAGACTGCCCTTATAAGATTTAGGGAATCATGCATTATAAGAATCCAACGATTGTTGCCTAAATCTGCCTCTTTTAATTATAGCCTTCCATCTAAAGAAAAAGACTCACCTTGAATAGGCTACTATCTGATAAGTCTCTAAGATTAATGAAGGCTAACAAAGGTAGTTGAATCATTGATATGGAGTAGTCAGAATACCTCATGTCCATTAAGATTTACTAGTAAACCAAATGAACTACTGTAGATTTACTGTGAATCAAACCAATGTTGTATATAGAAGACTTATCATTTATTATTGCAAGGTGTTATTAATTTTGATTTATTTGAATTTCTTAAGGTATCTCACCATAAGATTGGAATTCTCTTTGGGATTTCAAAAATGTATAAAACTTCTACAATGCTTTCCCTTCTACATATAGTTTCTGAAGCAGGTTCACCACCAAAACAGCTACACATAATAGTTGACAAAAAGTTAAAACCTATTTTTTTTCTAGACTTTTCATTAAGGAATCTTGGCATTTCTTTAGATGAATTCCATGGATTTGACAACACTTATGATTTGCTTTTGTGTTTATTAACATAGTTTGTCTTTATCCATTTATTCCTCATGATGAAGGTCTTGAATTTATAAGACAACTGTTAGTTATGAAACCAGTTCTGAGAAATAATAAACTTGATGTGTTTTGTGGGATGACTTAATCAATTTTGAAATGAGTGTCTTTAACTTTTGGCAATTCTTTTTATAGACAGTGTGTATACATGTATAGTGATGAATGCCATTTCTGGCACCTGTATTTTTGAACATAGTTTTAGCCCACTGGAAAAACAAATACTTTTGTACAGAATGGGTTTATTATCATTTTTATAGTACCCATATAAATGATTTTTCACTTATGGAGAGGCACAGAGGAATATTTTTTTAGTTTTATGCAACCATTACATTTAAGTACTGACTTTTAGAATTTTAGTTATACCTTTCCAGAGATGACATTGCATTCCTATAGATGCTATTAAAATGCAAATTTAACTTTTTGTCATCTGCTATCTATAGAAAACTGTTCCTTTGTAAATAGCTAGCTGCAGTTTCCATCCACTACATGTTCAAAAGTATGTTGTAAAATATTGTAAGACTGTTAAAATTTACAACTGATAATGTCAGTTTTTAATTAATTGCCCAGAATGTTAAGATATGAGTTCAGAGAGACGTTATCCTGAGCCTTTTGTAGATAGTATTTCTTCTGATGTGAACAATCAAAGTGAAAAGAACTATGTTTAGTTCAAGTATTTGCATAACATAGCCACATAATCAAATGTGTTCTTAAAGACAACTGGAAATACATCTTAGGAAATTAAGTGATAGCAAAGTGTTTCATTATTTGACAAATTTTCACACAGAAAAAAAGAGTATGTATGAACATTTTAAAAGGACTTTTTTCCTTTAATTGAAAAACAGGGATGCTCATCTATAAGGCATATAAGTTTTGTCATTATATTAACAAATTATTTAGTGTCTGTTTATGTATTTATTTATTTATTTGCCTTTCTTGAGTAAGTCTTATACCATCAATGGATTTTTTAAATCGTAACACTATATAGGCAGAATATATTGCTGTTTGTTTAGTATGTGTCACCTCTATGTAGGCAAGACTACTAGAAGGTTAAGACAGATGATTTACAAGCATGTTTATGTTATAAAAAGCAAAGATAACACTATTGGTATGTACAAACACACTATACAATGCAAAAGTTACATAAAATTACTATTTGTTATTATTATATATATGTGGAGTTTGAGTATAAAGTATTGAAAATTCTTTATTAGAAAGTCAAGAAATAAATTGGAAATTGTTCCTAAATGCTAATTGTTTTCCAGGATAGAGCAGTAATATCAGTATCAAGAGCAGGTTGAAATAATTTCTTATAAGATGATTTTTTGGTAGATGCATTTTTATCAAGTGTGCTGATTTTCATATCCATATGACTGATTTTAGTATGCGATTTGCAAATCTTTTTGATAAAATCATTGTGTCATATGATTTCTGGACTTCTTTAAATCTTATCAATGTTTTATCTTCCTTTTCTGAAGAAATCTCTTATGATATGAAGGCCAAAGCACTCAACCATGTTTTTTAAATTCCACACACACATTCAACCTCACTTTTTAATAGCCGTTCAACCATCTATGTTTTTGTTTTCTGTGTATTTATTTATTAATTCATTCATTTTGTGAAAGAAGATTGTAATCAGGAGCTGATCTCTGAGGTTCCCTATTACGTTGTCACAGACGTAGGTTGTCAAATGCATCTCTGTCGAACTGAAGAGCGCGAAAAGGCAAAATAGTGATGTGGCTTTTCAGCAAATTCTTTCCCTGGGAAAGAATTTGCATGGCTGCTTTCGCTACTTTGCCATTTTTGGCACTGTAGTGTGATCTCAGAGTTGGTATATTTAAGTAGGGGGCACAGCCCCCCCCCCCCACGTTAGGGGTTGTGGGGGTGAATCCCCCCACATTATGTAATGATTTACAGTTTTTTTTTTTTTTTTTTTATTTTGGAACAGTGATTTTTTTTTCCCTTGGAAAAAAATCGCTGTTCTAAGGTTTCGATGTTGTAAGCTTTCGCTTACATGGGGTTGATTATGTGTCCTTTGCTCTTTTGAGCATGTAATATCATAATATAGACCCGATCTCTGATACTGTGTTGGAGTAGATTAAGGTAGAATCATCACCATGTTGAATAAAACTGGGCAGCTATATTGTTGATAAAGGTATTAAAGAGAATTTGGCTCAGTATGGATTACTGAGCATCTCCAATCTGTAAGGGTTGGGAATATGGTAGAGCATCCATCCAACACTTGAACTACATATTGTCAGTTAACATTTAACCAAATGAATAACTTTTTAGTCTGTGTTTATTCAGTTATCAAAGACAAATGAGAAGTCAGGCTATGGTGAAGATCTTGCTGACGTCTAAAATAATGAAGCTACAGTGTTGCTATCATTAGGCTTTGTTAAAATATATTCAGTGATGGGGATAAGACCTGTTTGCTGTAGAGTAATCGACTAGAATCTATGATGAGGTATGGAGAGAAAGGAGGAAAGGAGGTAATTTGTCATGACAGGCTATTTAACAAGAAGGAAAGACATCCCTGATCAGTATCACTAAGAAACTAAGGTCCCTCATAAAATCATCCAAGTCTAACTTTGAAAGACAAATAGCCAAGGATTCAAAAGATAACCACAAAGCCTTCTTTAGCTATGTCAAGAATCTAAGTGGCAACTCACAGATATGCTCTGAGCTAGTGCAAAATAGCACAAAATATACTGAACCTACTGATATTGCCAACATCCTGGCAGATAGATTTAGTGCAAACTTCACCCCCCTCTCAGACACAAAAGGGCCCACAACAATACCGGAAAAGTGTAGTGTCCTGGAAATCACAGACGCACAGGTGAAACAGCCCTTTCAAAAACCAAAAGCACAGTGTCAATGGGGCCAGATGGTGTCCCTGTGTCTTGCATGAACTACAGAATGAACTAACCCCCCACCTAAACACACTGTTCAACCTCAGCCTCTCCACAGGCTACGTGCCCATAGAATGTCACACAGCAATGATTATTCCACTCTACAAAGGAGGGGCCACAACTGACCCTGGTAACTATCACTCCATAAGCCTGACTAGCCTGGTCTGCAAGGCTATGGAGCGCATTTTCATGGAACTCATTAACAAAGACATTGGGAACCTCCAAACACTTGACCCGACCCAGTTCAGCTTTGTTAAGGGCAGATCATGCCTACTAAACCTGGTTGACTTCTTTGAGACAGTCACCAAGGCCATAGGTGAGGGGAAGGTGGTTCGCATAGCCTACCTTGACCTCGCCAAGGCTTTTGACACCATTCCCCACTCGGGAATTTTAGAAAAACTCACCAGCCTGAACATAAACTCCTATGTCACGAGATGGGTTGCCAACTGGCTTACAGACAGAACTTACACGGTAAGAATAGCGGGCTCCAGGTCCGACTCTAAACCAGTCACAAGTGGTATTCCACAAGGCTCAGTCTTGGGACCCCTACTGTTTGGCATATACTTCTCAGAAGTACAGGCAAACACAGGAGGACTATGGCTAACCAAGTTCACCGATGACTGCAAACTGAGAGCCATAATTGACTCTCCGGCTGACACGGACATTCTCCAAAAGGACTTTACTGAGATGGACACCTGGTGTCAAAGTCATGGTCTCAAGCTAAATGCCAAAAAATGCATAGTCATCCAATTTGGGAAAAGCAAAACACCCATGAATTACCACATAGGTGGCAGCCCCCTTAATACAGAAGATGTAATAATTGGTCTGGGGACCCAGGTTGATAGTAATCTCTCCTTTGACAACCATATTGCTAAAGTAGTTAGGAAATCCTTCTATGTAGCCCATCTAATTACTAAAGGGTTTGCATCTAGAAATAAAGAGGTTATAGTGCCCCTCTACTTGTCACTAATCAGACCGATCATAGAGTACAATGCCCCATTTGGGATGTACCTCACAAGACACTTCCAACAGTTGTAAAGATCACAAAAGTACCTCACCAAGAGGATTACTGGCCTCAAACATATGTCCTATGCAGCCCGACTGGAAAAACTCCAGCTGTACTCAGTCGCATATCGCTTACTCAGAGGTGATCTCTGCCTGACTTACAAAGCCATGTCGAACTCAGAATTGATGGACATGCTCCACCTAAAGAAATCCAACTCACTGAGAGTCAAGCACTCTAGTGAGAGCTAAACCTCGCTACAACAATAAATAGAACATGCTGGAGGGATAGAGTCCTGTCACAGAGACTCCCCATGCTTTGGAACAAAATTCCTAACTACATTAGGCAGAACCCCTCACTAACACTCTTCAAGAGAAGCCTTGACGAGTGGATGGGTAACAGAAAATACCCCCCTTGGATCACTTCATTGGCTCTTCTTGACAGAGGCTCAGTTAATTAATCAATGGGGCAGTGAAAGCTGACACACTCTGGCTAGGCTTATAAATGTCCTCGGGAAGATAGCCTAGTACCTACCTATGAAGCTATTAGTTGTGCTCATATATACATCTAAGTACATTTGAAAGAGGGTGGTATTAAAAACGATTAAACGTATGGCTTTATGCTGAACTGTATGTGACATGGTATGTACCTAGCTCATTTTCTAATGCTGATTATCAGAAAATTGATTCAGAATTGCATTTTGGCAAATATTCATGCTGCAGTAAATCCTTTAGTTGGTTGGTTGTTATCCAGGTAAGCGAGTTTATCCTAAGATCTTTTTCAAACATAACACAGTCAGTATGGCTCAAAACTTTTTGTACGAATCATAAAAATTACATATGAGGTTTGTGTAAAATGACTCCGCAACATGACAGTAGACAAATGAAACACCAGCAATATGTCAACATTAACTTACACATGCAGAGAAGAGCAAATTAAACAATAGTAAGGCAACACATAATAGAAAACTGGAATACTGGTAGTACAGAAATGTTGATCTTTCTTAGGTTGTAACATTTGTTAAGCTGACACATTTGATATAATAAAGAATATGGTAAAATGAAACATTTAGCAATAAATGCATTTTATAGGATCAAACACAGGCAGACCTTAAAATATTAGCAAAATGAAACTTTAGAAACAGAAAAACAAGGGTAGTATTGAAAATACTGACAGATTTTTGAAAGCATTGGCTAGTCTAGTAACACATAGTGATAATACCATAAACTCTGGCACAATGAGTTTAAAAACATTGGTAGGAAACTGGAGCACTGCCAAAGACTGGAATATTAGAAATCGATAATTGAAGAAAACATTTAAAATGAAGATGACAGACGAGACTGATAACAGGATAAGAGACATTTAGTTAGGTATTTGGTATATAGACAGTGCAAGGCAAATGTACATGCAGTTATGAAATGTGCTTAAAACAGTTGCAATTGTATATAACGGTTAAAAGTTGAAAATGTGATTAATACTGCTCATTCCTTATTTTAAATAAGAGATCATTCTAAATGGCTGGTAAGATCTTTAAAAAGGCTCTTTCCCACATGGCTAACCCAAATCTACATTAGTTAAGGGTCAGTTCATCTTGATCTTGCACTGTGAGTTAATCGATATAAATTTTAATTTGTAGGTTTGAATGCTGGAAATTGCAAATCTGATCACATGAAAACATCCATCATGCAGCTGCCATCATTTTTAGACAGTAAGAGATGAACATGTTTAATTTAGTAACATTTTTTAAAACACATTATACAATGGCTGTCCATTAATATTCTAAAATGAGCATGCTGATTGGTAAGTCAAACCAGTGTGCCCATTGTAAACCGAGCATATACCAAAAGGAGAAGTGCAGCCGCTAAAAGTATTATTGAGTGCCACAATTTCCTATCAGCCTATGCAACAATATTGTACATGGTGAACATGTTTGAAAGCTACGAAGTGTACCAGAGAAATCAATTAACTACAAAAACATCACATATTTACCTGACTTTTCTTCTATACAGAACATCGCTGTTGACACATTAGCTTCTGAACATCTTCCCAATGTGCAACAATTCAAAGCAGACAGCCCATTACAGCATAAAAAAAATACTTGCACAAAACAGTTCCTTACCAGAAAGCTGCAACCTGTTATTGTGCGTGCTTGTTTGTGGTGTGAGTGAACTACCATGGCAGGAATAGCCACCTAGCAATGTAAACCTTGTCTCTAGATGACACAAAATAGTTCCTTAACAGAAAGCTGCGTGGAGTTAGTGTGTGTGTGTGAGTCTGTGGTGTGAATGAAGTAAAGAGGCACAAATAGCCATCCAGTGATATAAACCTTGGCTCTAGATGATTATCACTGTAGAAGTGACACCCTGACCACATGTACAAAAATGAGAAAAAGATGGATTAGCACAAATGGTTCCTAACCTCTAGGGAATTCAGTCCCAAAGCTAAATAACCACCTCAAAAATGGAAACATCACGAAAACTTCCTGCTTCAATACATTAACTGAATCCAACCACAGCAATTACCACTCAAGCGCCTACCAAAAGTTGCACCATGGCACTGTTCAGTCCAGTACTTTTAAGGATGAAGTCCAACTGACCATAAAAAATTGTTATTTAGGTTTCTGTTTGTTTTATTTTGTATTCTTCCACTTTTTCTGAGATAGTTTTAAATAAACAATAAACTTAAATTAGAAGTCTGGGACTATTTTATCTCAGAAAAAGTGAAAGAATACACAATAAATCAAACAAAAACCTAAATAGCAAATACAACACAAATGTAACACCACTGTATAATAGCAGTAACCCATGGCTGGGTGTGAGTAATGCTGGATTTACCCACGGTTGGCTTTGGTCACTCAGGGTTAGCATTCGTGACCAAACCACGCCAATGGTGGGTAAATCCAGCATTACCCACACCCAGCCATGGGTTATTGCTATAATAAAACATTACTTGTTTCTGTGAAAGTCAACTGAATTATGTTTATGTATAGGCTTTCAGTCAGAGGCAGTTTAAAAAGTTTCTTCCAGAAACACCCCAGGTTTGAATTCAGAAAACTTGGAGTGAATCAACCAGATTTTGCAAAACTGGAAACAATGTACAGTAATACAATGACAAAAGGAATCTAAGCTGCCTGCTATTTTTTGATCATTATTTCAGCTGAAATGTTTTTTTCTTTTGAGCTGAATTTTAGCCTGTCACTTGCTGGATATTGTTTCAGCTAAAATGCTTTTTTATTCTGAGTTGTATTTTACTTTAAACTCTGTTTATACATGAACTGCAGAACAGTTCTTGGAGACAGCTTTCTTACATTTTACTGGTTGCTGTTATCCTTAAAAGATATCTTGCCTGAGAAACATCAAGAAAGTATTTACATGCCCCGCTCTATGAGTGTAAATGAGCTTTCATGTTGTGGCACTGTTAAGCATATGGCTGGCACAGGAACAGTACGAGTTTATGAGAACTTCACTGGGAAGACATTGGACTATAGAGAACTTAATACAATTTCCAGAGCTACTTAATTTATTTATATAAATAAATATATATATATATATATATATATATATATATATATATATATATATATATATATATATATAGATATACACACACACACACAAAACATTCTTTACTTGTCATTTTACTGGCAGCATGTATGTGATCAAATGCTGTGAGCTTCAAACTTCTTTCTGTTATATACAACTAACACAATGTATTACCTTTAGTAATTAGAAAAATTCATGCTTTGCCTCAAGGAATATTAGGCAGCAACTTAAACATGTATTTTAGATACATTGGTTACATTTTTTATTTATCATTTCTGGAATTATAACAAATAAAATTAGCAATATAGAATATAAAGCCAGAAAAACAGGATAATCAAAATAGTTTGTACAATTTCAAAACAATAGCAAAGATAGAACTACCCCTCCTACCCAACCTCTCACCTTCATGCTACATTAAAAAAACTCTATTATCCAAACCGTTACATATCGGCTATAGACTGACAATGTAAAAACTAATTCTAGAGAATATCTGTAGCCAAAACAACTTCTGGTTCAGAAAAAGAAAGGATGATAATCCTTTTGTAGCAATACTTGCTAGGACCAAACTTTAACCAAACCAGTTAGGATAGTCATTTGAACATGAAGCAGACAAACATTATAAGAGCAACAAGCTTTATGTCCTATAATTAAACAGATAAAAAAAGGTAATTAGTCTTAGCACACTATGGCTAACTTTTTGGGACATGACTGTGATACATGGTACCACTTCCCAATATTACCATAACTATGCCAACAAAATTTGTTTGGAATGACCCTGACAATTCTTTAGGGACACAGATATGCTTAAATAAATCTTTTTTTTCTAAATAACTTTATTCCTAAAGGATTTTAAGTAAAAGGTATATTGCCACCATACAGACTCAAAGCTGGATAACTCCAATTAATCTGCTAATTCTACATTTTACTTCAGTGCATTCTTATCAACAGCCACGTTGCTAAGTGTGGGTAATAAACATAACAGCCTAGCTAAGGGTTTCAAGCCACTACATTTTCTCAAAGAGACCAGATGGTATCACCTCCCATGAACAAGGTACACATTTCGATCCTGACCTCTGACCAATGCCTGTTTGGAGTCTGCATGTTCTCCCCATCCCTCCGTGGGCTTCTTTCCACTTCCAAAAAACATTCTGAATATTTCCATCTTAAACTCACCAATGAATGGAGCTGTGGGTAGCAGCATAGACTCTAAATGGTGCCCTGTGGAGGAAGAGTTGTACAGACTAGACTCTTTGGGCATTTAGTGTGGTGCACAGCATCCTGAAGATAGGAGAACACAGATCAGAGACTGGACACCATGGCAGGGCTATCCAATCAACAGTGTAAAATATGGCTGTAGGTGATTTGGTCATGTTAACTAATGTTGCCAAAATGGGCATGAGTTTCCAGTGATAAGTGGGATGAGGACCCAACCTATTCCATTGACCTCAGTAAGCCACTAGCCAGTGTCTAGTTACCCAGCCTGGGATAGCTCTATTGACCAAAGAACTGTGAATTGAACTTGGAAGTGGATAACATGATGACATGAAGGTGGATGGACATCCTATGTATCCAAAAGAAGGGCAGTGCAGTGAAGCCACTTGCCTTGGGATCCTCAGACGGAGGACAGACTATAGTATGGGAATTGTGGTGAGAGAAAGGCTTCAAAAGACAGTGAGCCAGTGAGGGATATCATCAGAATTAGTGACAGACTCATGGCAATCCCCACAACAGGGTTGGGATACTAAGGAAAAAAGAGTGCATTCAGACAGCAGTTGCAGGACCTACTAGATAAAGCAGGACAACATGAAATGGTGTTGATACTGGGTGACTTGAATGCATATATTGAGACAGATAGACAGAACAGATATGAACAGAATATAAGAACTGTCTGGGCCCACATGGGTGCGGCAATACAAATAAAGAAGTACAGCCCATTCTAGACTTCAATCTGGCAAATGTCTTGATAGCAACCAACACATGGTTCAGCCCAGCCAAAGAGACACAGCAGTTGCAGGACCTACTAAATAAAGCAGGACATAAATTGGTCTTGATAATGGGTGACTTGAAAGCACATATTGGAACAGACAGAACAGATGTGAACAGAATATGAGAACTGCCTGAGTCCACATGGGTGGGGCAACACAAATGAAGAAGAAGAGCCCATTCTAGATTTCTGTCTGGGAAATGTCTTGATAGCAACCAACACATAGTTTATCCAGAGAGACAAACATACAAGAGAGGCCAACATGGTAGACTTCCTCCTAGTAAGGGAAGGGCACTGGGATAGAATCAATGATTGCAACAATAACCCCAGTGAAACAGTTAACCCACAGCATAAACCACTGGTTGCCACAATCAGCTGCAAGCAGTGGTCAGAAAAGGCTCAAAAGTCAGCAGAAACCAGGCTGAAGACCTGAAAGTTTACTGGAGAGAAAGCATAAAATTTCAAGGAATTACACAGGGGTCTAGCACCCCAAGAAGAAGAGGAAATGCGTAGAATTGAAGAAGAATAGCAGTGCCTCAAACAGCATGTGTGAGGACTACAGAACTGATATGTGGCTGAGCCAGATGTAGAATTAAGCTGCATAAGGAAAGCTGGTGGTAAAATGTAGAATTCAGGAGGTCATCAAAAGAAAGGAGTGCAGGAAAAAGTGGGAGACAGAAAGACTGACCAGGCTAAGAAGGAATACTGGTTGGCTAACAAAGGAGCTGCAATAGCAAAGAACAAGGCATCAGAGGCACTCTACCAACTTCTGAAAAGTGACTCAGTAGGGGATACAAAGAAACCATGACAGATTGCAGGGCAAAGACAGAAAGATAAAGAAGATGGTCAGACATGCTCCACAAAGGATGCTAGCAACAACCTGCTCACCAGTCTGCAGGACATCATATGCAGATGGAAGGAGTATTCCCAGCAGCTTCTGAATGAAGAAAACCCCCTGGAAGCTGTACTGCCCCAGAAACAGCCTACAATGATGGAAGAAGAGGAGCCCACACTAGAAGAAGTAAGAATAGCACTAAGGAAAATGAAGTCAGGGAAAGCAGCAGGCTCAGATGAGGTCATAGCAGATATGATAAAGATGCTGAGCGAGATAGGATAGAAATGGCTCCTGAGTGTACTCATAGCAGAGTGGAAAGAATGGCATAACCCAGATGACTGGAGAATAATCACCCTCCTGACATCCACAACTATGGGCAGTACAGAGGCATCAAACTTCTTTCACATTGCATGAAAGTTCTGGAGAGGGTGACTGATAAATGGATACGCAGAGTAGTTGAATGTAAGATGGGAGATGATCTGTTCAGATTCAGAGCAGGATACAGCACAAATGACCTGATGTTTGCAATGAGACAGATAGCTGAGAAGAAACTAGAGGTGAGGAAAGAGTCCAACTGGGCATTCCTAGACTTGGATAAAGCATATGGCAAGGTCCCAAGAAAGTTGATTTGAGCAGTACTTCAGTGGTTCAAAGTCCCAGAAACATTGGTAGAGTTAGGGCAGGCTATGTACAAGGACCAAATAACTCAAATATGAACAGTGTTTGGTCTCACAGAGGGGTTCCCAGTGGGAGTGGGTGTGCATCAGGGTTCAGCTAACAACACGCTGCTGTTCATACTGGTGATGGACTACATTAGCAAACAGGTCAGAGGGGACAGATCAACAAAGTTGCTGTATGCAGACATTGTGGCATCACAAGCAGACTCTGAGCAAGAACTTCAGCAAAGGATAGGGGAATGGAATACAAAACTGAAGGCACATGGGATGAAACAAAGCACAGATAAGACAGTGGTAATGGCCGCAAATTGGGGAAATCAGAAGAAGTTGAGAATTGTGATAGAAGAGATGATAGTGGAACAGGTTAATATCTTTAAGTATCTGGGAGGGGTGGTTGAGGAGAAGGGAAGTCTGAATGAAGAGGTCAAAGCTAGAGTCAGAGGGGCTGCAGCTAACTGGCATAGAGTCTCAGGCATAGTCTATGACAAAGAAGCTGAAACATAAGGTGTACAAGATGATGGTACGACCAGAACTACTGTATAATATAGAAACCTGGGCGGTAAAGACAGAGCAGATGAGGAAGCTAGAGGGGATGGAAATGAAGTGCCTGTGATGGGTGGTAGGATGCACACTGTGGGACACATGAAGAAATGAGGACATAAGAGCAGAAGCCAAAGTAGCTCCAATGGTAGAAAAAAATCAGAGAGAACAGCTTACAGTGGTTGGGATGTGCAGAAAAGCAGAAGACAATCTGGTGAAGAAGATTTGGGACAGACAGGAAGAAGGTAAGAGGAAACAAGGACATCCAGAAAGGAGGTGGATGGATTGTGTGAGAGAAGATCTATGACAGTCAGGTGGGACGGTGGCATTGAATTGAGTGAGATGGCTACAGTTAACATGATACCCCAACCCCTTGTAGAAAATGGGAAAAAGCGGGCTGATGATGATAAAGATGATGATGATGATGATGACCTTCTCAAATGTGCTTCTTGACATACTGTATGAATTAACCTCATTCTCTCATGGGCAAAATGTGCCTGCATAATATGATGTGAAACTGCATTGTCTTTACATTTTACTAAACTGAAAAAAGGAAATTCTCTGAAAAATAAAGTTTAGATTACACTTGTATATTACATTTCCATCTAATAGATTTTGTAACCCATAAAGACAACAGGAGGTAATACTAAAACACATTTTAGATAAGTATGAGCTGTATTTCTTAGAAAGGTTCTGTACTGTACTGACATGAGGGCCTGAAGAGCTTCTTACATCAATTGGCTGAATCCATGTGGATAAACAAGTTTGCCACACACTAACTAAAACCAGAGATAAGCCCCGACTCCAGGAGCCAGCAGGGCAAGGCTACCCACAGTAGTATAGTCAAAGGCACAGTCCAATGTTCGATCACTAACAAAGTTGCCGAGACCGGTTAATCACCAGAAACACTTTATTCAAAAATAACCACAAGTACTTTCGTCTCTGTCAGTTCAGATACTTTATCAAGATGATATCTTGGATTCGGGTCTTATCTCTGGTTTTAGTTTGTGTTTTTTACCTGGTTTGTCCTGTGTATAAGTTTGCCACACACTCTTAAAATGTTAAAACAATTTTCCTGACAATTAGTATTCCGTGTATAGTAATAAATCATGAGTTGGAGAAAAATGTTAGCCTGGAGTCCTTAATGTTACAAACAAACGTACTATGTGGCACAGTAATTACTTCCCAAGCAATTCTGGAATTTGCTCCTCTACAAAAATGTTTGACAAAATCCTCCACAACTTATAAAGTCAAGCTACTCTTGAGATGAAGTAACATATTTTGGGGGAAAGGTCAATAGTGGTTAAATTCTGTGTTTGAAAATGTTGACTTTGTCAGTAAATGAAAGCTTAGGATTAAGCTAATTAGACAAAATAGCTTTCATCGTTGAAAGAATGATTGTCATTTGTCCTGAAGATATATAAGCTGAGTCAGTAGAATATAACCAACCCAAGAATTTTGCCTTCTAAACAACTGGAATTGGATACAGTTATGCACCTTCTCTTGGTATAAACATAAGCTTTGACTTCTTGAAGTTCATAGTATGACATATGAAACTGTTTATATCATTAAGTAATCAACATTTTTGTTTAAAGCCGACTCTTCTGATGAAATGGTCAATAACAGAGCTTCATTGCATGAAAAAAAATACTTTTATTTGAGAACCATTTTTATCCACTGGGATAATATCAGGGTCAGGAGTTACGTTCTGGGTTAATTACTAATAGAAAAAGTGTTAGTAAAGGGGTCAGTCTTCACAAACATCATTAATTTTGTACTAACCTCTCTGAATCTAATACAGTTAATATAGATAATATTTTGTCTGAACGGGTTGGGTATGAGTAATATTACACTAGTTGCATTGTTAAAGACTGGTGCTTTAGGGAATAATAATATTAAGTCTAGTTGAATTTTATACTGTAGGCCAGCATATTGTTTTTTCCCAACCCCCCCCCCCCAGGACTAATTCTGCATTTATTTAGCCCTTCTAAAAGCTTATAGCCACATGTGTATTGTGGAGAGTTAATGAGGACAGGTCATTTTTCAGTGTTCTACTGTGGATGAATACATAACCAATGTATATATTTATTAATATGGTGTATGGTAAATATTTTTGTTTATTCGACATCTGAAATTATGGGCATAAAAACTTTATTCTGCTCCTGGCAGGCTAGCTATTATCCATTTTTATAACATTTATGTTAATGATTAGCTATAAACATAGATCTTAATTCTATTAAAGGAAGACTATTTTTACTCCAGACCATTTAGTAACATATTTCTATCTGTTCTTATTCATGCTTAGGTGGAATATAAGGGCCATGTACCATTGTTCAGCATATCTCCTGACTTTCCACTCAGCAATTTACCCCCTTGGTGGCAGATGAGGGGACCTTAACATCTTTCACATTGCTCCTTAACAACTATTTCTCTCTCCGGTAACGTATTCCTTTTTCTATCAGCTTAACGGCTCTAATAACACCCCCCCCCCAGAAAAAGATTCCATCAATCTTTTCACTAACATGATATTATTATATCTCCCTGCTTCTCTGCCAGCTGTACCAAATGGACATTACTGTATACCTGCTTCACTAAAATTCTTTTGTGCATCTGTCATCCTTATATCTACAAGACCATCTCCAAAGGGTTCATACCCTTCTCATTTATCTCACCCTGTCCTTATATTTACAAAAGTATACATCTGTTCCTCCCAATACTTCCACTGTGAACTGAATCCCTCCCAAGTCATTATATACTTGTCATGTAGCAACATGCCTGCCTTGCTGCTCTTTCTCTTTGGCTCTCATCTTTCCACAGTAAAACAATCTCTGAACTATCCTGCTTTAGTGTGCTATTAAACTGCATTGATATCTGTTATTTGGTGACTGTGAAAAGCTGAAATAAATTGAAATAATTTAACTTTTTTTTTCAGAAGGGAACTGCATGAAAAGCAAACTAAGTTCCACTGAAGCTGTATTTTAAGAAAATGAAAGAAATCATTTAAAAAATAAAAGTAGAATAAGTTGCATTGTACCTGTCTTTTTTTAGGAAATATGTAATATCTAAAAGCAGTGTGTGAAATTGCACATGGAAATGCATATTTGCTACTATGGGAATGTACTTCAATTTGAAATAGTCACTAACTCTGCTGTGCACACCTCTGCAGAGATTGAAGCCCAAGGCTCCTTGAAGATGTTGCTTTAGCTTAAAATATATTACCTTATTTAGGACTTCCAGGAGAAGTATCCAATTTTGGAAACAAGAAAGCATCTTGCAAAATTTCTGTGTCTCATATGAGAGAGAGATTGCTAGCTAGAAGTGTTGGCAGGTTTTCTCCTGAACTATGCATAGGGAGATAGAGCTGCATGTACGAACTTTGCAGGTTTGGTTCTGATATTGAAAGCTACTGGCACATCAGGTACAGCATATTTTTATCTAATATCAGTTAGGGTCTAAACTGCTTAATAGAAGTTTCTGTGTGTTGTCTGTTCTGAATTTTTATTTTATATTTCTTACGCAAGATTACACTTGTTTTCATATTGAGTTTTTAAGTGAAATGTTTTATATTATTTATGTCAAGTAAAGAGTTTTTGCTAATTGGTTTTAAATGTGTGTGGCTGCTGATTTATGAGTTTAAGGGTTTGTACACTAAGCTGGTATTTTTAACTGTTTGATATCCATACATCAAAGAGTGTCTGTTCAGAGCTAAATGCTATTATTCAGTTATTTAAAGTTTGGTCTATTTTAGTATAAACAGTCATTTGTTTTCTTAGTTTTGCCATTGCATTTCCAAAAATTGAGGGAGTCAGAGATGGTACTGGAGGGCTATAATTTATCCCACCTTTCACGAAAATATTGTGGATGCTTGGTCAAAATACACTTTCTATTGGTAAGATTGCACAGGATCGAACTGGTCTTCATACCTCTCAAGTGTACCTCATAATGAGGAATGTTCCTCATTTTGAGTTTTAAAATGTCTACATTCCTCACAGTCCCACATTGAAAGGAGGTGACACATATTAATTTTGAAGAAATTTCTAAGTGATATCCATGGTAAATTATTCTGAATCACATTTATTCATCAAAATATCTTTTTATAGGTATAAAGTAATATATTTTAATCATCCTGTCAGCTTCCTGGCTGAATTTGTAAGCTGTTAGCATGTATTCCTCATTTTGCTCATCTGTTCCACATCAAGAAAGGTAGTGTTCATGTTTTGGAGATTGAAGGTTGAGAGCTATGATGGGTTCAGTCTAAAGTGGGTGAAACATTGATAAACCTGCATCATAATTCTTATCAGAAGTTGCACAGTATAAATATTATTCAGGAATGGCAGGAGTTGGCTATTACCTGGATTATCTGAGTGTACTATACACCTTAGGCCAATGGCTTTTCATGTATTAACTGGTTGGTTGGTAGTAGTTCAGGATACCATACCCCTAGTCATTACATATTATTTTTAACAGCAGGTAGGGTTTATACACCCTTTCACAGCAGTGAAATTCAATCTGACCCTGGCTCTACTTATTCAGTGTTGCCACATGTGCTCCATATCTCACTACTAAGCACCAAAAATATCACCAGGAAATGTATGATCACTGGTAACATAAATAATAAACTTAACTCATTAGAAACCTTATTTCTGATGTTCAGCCCTGATATCCTAGCTATTACAAAGACATAGCTTAAAACATGATTACATCTTTCCCCTTTTACTATCATAATAATCACCCAGGTACAAAAACAAGTGAAGGTACACAGAAATTCTGAGGACCACTGTTAAAGCTAATTTGAGGTACAATTCCTCTATCAGACCTAAGCTGGTTAATCATAACAATATAGGCCTCAGCACCCACATATCCTCATCTTCTTCCCTACCCAAAGATTATTCTCCCTTTAAAGTAGTCTCTCCATAGTCTTTTAGAAATAACTTTACCCAGATAGGTGACCTTAACTAACCTTGGCCAGAAGCCTTATAACATAATCACATAGTTAAACCTAATTCATATCATCACACTGTCTACCCACTCCAGTCTTCTTACAATCTCAAGCATTTTAACAGAATACTAAACAATATTCATTACCATACCACCAAATTCATTTTCACCACAAATAGTGACCATTGTCCCATGTCCCATCATAATAATATTTAGAATCTCTCACTATAATGAAGATATATTTTACAACTAGTTTCTGTTAAACAGACCACCCAGAAACACAGAAACCATGTAGATACTTTCTCTTACTTACCTTTGTCAACAACTTCTTCCCATTCAAAATAGCCTGACCACTTTCAAAGTGAAGATTTTATGGACACCCTTGACAGCCTGTCACTAAAGAAATTAAACAACAGATGAGATTCAGAGATAAAATTTGGTGTTACACGAAGGCAACTAATGACCCAAATTACTGGCACAATTCCAAAATGGAAAATGGGATGTCAGAATATAAGTCAAGTCTGCAAAAGCTACGTATCTACTTCAAAACTAGAGAGATGACATTCTTCCAAAACTCTAAACAGTTCTGATATGTAGTATACCAGTCATTCCTCTATCTGCATAGAAAGACAATTTTAACCAAACAACACAACACCCCAACCTCAGCAGCTAATAATAACAACCTCAGTTTTACATCCTCCCTTCCATTTTCCTCCCAAATCACAAACTGCACCAACCCAACCTTTAAGGTCCATCATATCTCACTTAAATCAGTATAGAAATTTCTCTCAGTAGTAAAAGGCAAAGGTCAAAATTTTCTAAACTTGCTCTGTCCTAAATTCATTAATAATCTCAGCTTTCATCTGTATGTCACATACATTTATCTCTAATCTTTTTTACAGACAGGATTAATTTCTCCATTATGAAAAAGTACTATTATTACCATATTCCTAAATATTTCAGACCCATGTGTATCCTTCTTCCACAGGAAAAGCTAGTCTATAAAGAAATACACAAACACCTACTTCTATTCTGCCTTAGCGGCTCACAGCATAACTTCACTCCCTCATTTAGTATCCGTACTGCCCTATATATGGAAAATTATTTTACTAGTGTTATTTAGATAAAGGCTTGATCACTGAGGCTGTATTCATTGATTTGAAAAGATCTTTGACTTTGTTTAATACACCTTCCTCCTGCCCCATCACCTACTGGCCTAAAGGCAATCTGTCCATAATTCCACTTTTGTTCACTATATTGCTGATACCTCCCCTACTTTCTATTTCCCTCAAAGATATATATTTACCACATCCTGTTCTCCTGTTTCATAAGCAACCTCCTATGTAACCTTCCCTCCATCAAAACTGTCTTACGTGCTGCTGGCTTTCTTCTCTTACCAAACATAGATGTGCTCCAGGAATCCTGACATCAATCATCTGACCTCTGCTACTGATTCTGCAGCTATAAATTAGTGCTAAATTCTAGCAAAATAAAACCACAAGAACTACCTACAGAAATTCATATTATATCAAAATCAGCAAGGGGTAGGAACCATGGCATTGATCTGAATGAAAATAAATCACAAAGATATAAATAAAAGCTGTATCAAAGAAAAAAAAAAAGAAATGACTGTGGAGTCTACATGGAATAACACTCACCTTTACTCTATGCTCAGGATGCAGAATAACACCAACAATCAATACAAGATGAGTGCTTTCATCTTAATAAAACCTACTCAAATCTAGCAAGAAATCATTTCATCCAATAATTGCCCCAAGAGCAGATTCACATTGATAGTGATGTATTTCTCCCCAGAGATCATGATTCATTTTAATTATAGATGGACTGGATGGCTTTATGTCTCTCTACTATTATGCAGTGCCCCCCCAAAGTAGAGTCACTAAACTAAACAAGGTTTTCTTATTATTTCTACCATCTATCAGTATACTTACAGTGAAATGATTTTGTGCAAGGTCCAATAAAACCTTTGTCATGATGAATGTGTTCATATTGATTGTTGGTATGATTTTATATCTTGATTATCAAATAAAGATGATTCTTACCTTTCAGTATGACTCTGCTTCTACTTTGTTCTAAAATGTTAGCAAAAAAAAGAACACACATTTTTTGACACCCAAAATAGTCTAAGCAATAGCCACGCCATAACAATGACCTTTGGAGGACATTATTACTTCTGAAAATAGCTGTAAATACCTACGCATTCATTTAAAGCCCTTGTTTACTTTTCAGATGCACACTGAAGTTACTTTTCTAGCTAAACTAAAACATTTGCACAGTACGCCATTCAGTTTATGTCATGATCTCAGCAGGCTACAGGTAAAGTACACTCCTGGAGTACTCCTTGTCTGTGCTCTAGATGGCTCTCAAAACAATAAATTCTCCAAAACGTACTTTATGAAATTTGTCACTTCATAAAATTAGCAGACCACAGGATACATCACAGTCCTCTACTCTCACCAACTAATATTGTACCCATACTGGAATGGGTCACCTTCCTTTTCATCTCAAGCTTCTACAAGCTGCTAAATTTAAAGTTCTGTCTTCCATTATTTAGCAAACTATCACTTTACAGCACTCACTACTATTTTTGTTTACACACCACTGATATTGTCACACTTAAAAGACCCTACTTCACCATGAGATCCACCAGGACTGTTTGCTAAAGTACAGCCTGCCATATGAAACTACAAAGCACTCAGAAAAATATCCAGTACAACAAACTTAAAACAATTCCAATCTGCATTCAGTGACTGACTGTCATAAGCCAGTGTATCTGTTTCCTCAGAAAACATGCTTTGTTCCCCCTCTCCCCCCCCACTGTACAGAATACAACACTATTTTACTACCTCCTTACCTAAATAGATTAGAAGGCATTGCTATTAGTATATTTTTACTGCATTCTGATTTCCATTCACATTAATTGTACCTATTACTAAAGCATGTAAAAAACTGTATTTATTGCATCTCCCTGAAATCATTGCCATGTTTTTGAGACTGTATACCTTGTTTTCTCATTATATACTTATTACAGTTGCCTCGAGCTCATACAATGGTTGGTTATCAAAGAAAAATAAATATATTATCCACCTGCCTCCACACAGCCTTCTCCCTGAAACCTGTCTCCACTGCATATATATAAAGTCCCTCTTGCTAAAACTTAAACCCTGCTCTCCTTCTTTTGACAACCTACCCCCCCAATTTCTCAAACTTGCAGCCAGTTCTATAGCATATCCCATCTCAATCCTCATCAACCAATCTATTAAAGAATCCTCAGAACCAGAAATTTGGAAATCCTTTTATATCATTCCACTGCACAAAGGAGGTATCTCCACCGACCCTTCCAATTTCCGTCCTATAGCCATCCTCCCCCTCTCTCTAAAATTCTAGAGAAATGTATTCATAGCCAACATCCTAAATATCTACTTCAGGAAAATCTCGTTACCCCCCCCCTCTCAACATGGATTTAGGCCGCATCACAGCACATCCACTGCTCTTCTATCTTTCACCCAGCCTATAGCAGAGGAAAGAGAACAATAAACTGGTATCATGTCTATTCATTGACTTTTGACAGCATTTCCCACCCCAAGCTCCTTACTATACTGGTTTAACTCAACTTCTCCATTTCCACTACTCTGTGGTTTTCTAGTTACCTTGACAACAAATTGAAATCTCTTGCTCACCTTTCTTACCTATCCAAACAGATGTCCCTCAAGGATCCATTCTAGGCTCCCTTTTTTTAAATATTTTTACTAACAATCTTTGCTCTGCCCATTGCGCCTCTTCACTGATCCAGTATGCCGATGACTCTGCTATAATTACCCTCTCTGACGATCCTACTGACCTTCATTCCCTTACACAGACTTCTTTTAACATCACTGAGCACTGGAGAATCAATAACCGACTCATCCCTAACCCAAAGAAAACTAAGGTTCTTCTTTTCCTTCCAAAATCTATGGCCAACCTTAAAACTTCCTTCACTCTGTCTTCCCTGGATAACACTATCATTCATGCTGACTTCCATACCAAACTTCTAGGAATCACAATTGATGATCAATTGAAGTTTGACCACCATATCCAACAATCCATCAAAAAGAACAATCAAAAACTGGGTTTACTGTATAGAAACAAAAAAAAAAAATCTTATCCATCACATCTAGGGCCTCACTTGCCCAAGCCTACCTCCTCCCCTGCTTTCTCTATGCTTTCCCCATATTCACCCACCTACAAGCAAATCTTCTAACCAGACTTGAACAAACACAACCAGATAGCCAGATTTGCCTGTAACTCCCCTTACAAATCCCATCACTTTCTAGCCTTTAAACACCTGTAGTAGCTTGAATTCCCTCAACTACTCCATTTTCAACTACAGATGACACATTTCCTTCTTTACAAACCTGTAGACTGTCCCTTTCTGTTGAGCCTCCTATCCCTATACAAACCTTCTCAGTCTCTCCGTAGTGCTGACAAAATGCTACTTGATACCTACAGACCTAGCAAAACAATAGTTAGATTACTTTATAAATGTTACTTAGCTCAAACCTGGAATGAACTCCCAACTAATCTGCGCATTACCCAATTTTCAATTCATTTCGAAAGAGAATTGAAGAACCACCTTGCAGTTACTCTCTCTTGTACCTGTCACCACCCTACCTAGCACATATTTCCCCACTTATCTGACTATAACTATTTTTTTCTCTTTACTGTACTATATCATTAATATACTAATGCTGCAGTACTCTTCATACATCTCTGAGCAACACATTACTTAAACCCCATATCCTGCTATTCCTTACCTAATACACTTCCCATCCCTCCCCTCTCATCCTAGGACTGTTTTTCTTTCACTCTCGTAACACTCATATACAGTCCCCCCTTTATTTTACCCTTTTACTTTATACCCTTTTATTTGGATATTATTAGGGCTTATTTTTTCTTCTTTCTGATGCCCTATTGCAAATCTTCATTTCTTTAAACTGTTTTTTATTCTAGATTTTACTTAATTATTTGTTAATTTTCATTACTGCATGACTATATCTTACTATATATGTAATTTCTTAATTGTTCATTTTGGCATGAATGTAGTCATTATTTTTACTTGAATGTAACTGTGTTATTATTATCTTTGTGTGTGGAGCTTTTCTCCTCGGGTCTCCACTGAGAATGGGCTACCAGCCTAGTTGGACTAACCCGGTTAACAAAAGAAAAATAAATAAATAAATTATAGGGTAAAAGTACTATTTCTGTTCTCCTTATAATGAATTTTTTACTAAAATACTGTTCTATAAGTTTAATAGATGACAGATTGTCACTTGCGTATGAATATTGTTTTATGCTTGTTACTGACATGCCATTTTTCAGCAGTAGACTTAGATGTATACAAAATGTGAAATTGTTTTAGGCTAGAAGCCTTGTTTGTTGAAAAAGACTTCTATACACTCCAACATATCCCTACAACTGACTTCAGTGACAGGTTTAGTCATTTGAGAGATATGGATGCCAGTGAATCCCTATGCAGCCTGGTACTTTTTTGTTTCATATGGTAAGTATAGACTAGTACTCCCTTACATATTCTGTCCAGAAGAAGTGAGGAAATGTAAAACGAGAGCTGTGGAATATCACTATTAACTGATCATATAAGTTTACTAATGATTGCTTTACTGCACATTTGGAAAGTCTGAGACACATAAGAAATATTCCTGTCTTACCCTCAAGGGAAGCTGAGAGTTGTTTTACATTTAAATTTGTCCTCATGCAGCTTGTACTATCAAATCAATGCAGTGTGATCATTTTGTGAGATTTACTGGTCAGATGCTCTAAGAAATAGCTTCCCTATTTTATTGTGCAGCATGGTGCCATGTCTTCTCATCCTGGGACTAAAACTCATGCTATCATAAGTTATATTACTGCCATGTCCTGCTGCAAAGGAGTTTATAACTGCTTGTATTACCTGTAAAAGTTACTAAATTGTACCATAATCGGCCTACACATTTGAGTATGAAACACAAATGGTAAAGGGTGGTAAGTGTCTGCAGTCAAAAATGGCTTAATAGAGTAATTCATAATATTAAGACATTCTAGAGAGACATTATAAGATGCAAAAATGGGCATGTCAGCAGTCATACCCTTCAGTGGAACAACATTCCTCTCCTCCTTCCCCTTTTCTTCCTCTTCCCTTCCATTTTATTAAAAAAATATTAATTTTGCTTTCACAGTCCAGCTTTACAATATGGTGAAATGCTATTTATCCATCCATCCATCCATCCATCCATCCATCCTTTTTCCCACTTTTGCACATGGGGTCAGGGTGTCACTTCAACAGTGGGAATCATCTATATCAGTATATAAATAAAAATGTAATGTCTTGTACATTTTGCCAGTAAAAACAATAACAGTATTATTTTACTTGTATACAAAGTTTTGCATCAAACAATTCAAATGTATAATGACATAAAATGCGTTTTCACATTTTACTCCAAAAATAATAAAGTCAAGCAGAAGAATGACTTCAAGACCGAATAATAACCAATCATAACTATAACTATTGTACACAAAATAAATAAAACAGCCAAGTCCAAACTGATGTCAACTATCATTATCAGTATTATAAATACTGCTTCTTACTTCATTTATAGAATTATATTGAATAAAAAATGTAGACTGCTACAACTTTACTTGCAATGTACATACCTCTCCTAACCACACACATATTGGAAGTTTATTATACAGGCTAAGGAACTAACACTTTAACCAATAAAACTCAGTATAACTGGCTCCCTCTGGCATTGGCTATCACCCTGATCTTCTGTGATCCTTTGATCACTCTTTATTACCACTAGGTAATACATTTGGATCATCTGTGATCCTTTGATCACTCTTTATGAACACCAGGTAATACATTTGGATCATCTGTGATCCTTTGATCACTCTTTATTACCACTAGGTAATACATTTGGATAATCTGTGATCCTTTGATCACTCTTTATGAACTACATTTGAGGCCCATTCTTTTCAAGGACCTTTATATTTTACTTCTCTGTAATGAATGTGAAATGTTGGTTCTACATAAATGGTGTCTCTTATTATTATTATTTATTTTATTTTTATTTTTGCTACAAAGTCCTTTAATACCAGTGTTATGTCTTTCCAAGCAACCCATTAATTCAAGCTCTCCAAAACTATGACCCCAACAACCCACCATCATTGCATTTCCAATGTATGGGAAAGTTATCAGAATATACATGATCCATTTTTTTGTGGAATGACAAAGGATTTATGTTTAATTTACAGTAAAACATTTCCCATTTCTAAGAACCTGACCTATTCCTGAATGCCTCTTGTGCCAAGTAATGGTCTTTTTCCTCATTTAGATTCCCAATAGTTTCTTCCGCTGATGTCAAAATGAAAACAATTTGGAGGGGAGAGCAGATACAAACTGGAAGCCAGTTTAGATTATAGTTGCTTTACTGCAGTTCTTGTAATGTATACAGCAGCTCATACTGGAAATAGTCTGCACGTGCCCAAACGCTCCCATACTACAGCACAAATGTACAGGTGGCAGACAATAGCATTATAAATTCAAAGCTGAGTCTAAGAAAACATTTTAGGACTGAGTCAATAGACAACTGAAGTCCTCTTGGCAGGACAGATACCCAGTAACACTGGTCGGTGGGTTGCTAACATTTTTTCCTATAGTATACATTCTCTGGTTCTCTGGTTCTATTCTCGGAATTGAAAACAGGATCTGTGGAACCTACATGAGAAAACTGATTTTTTTGTTTTTGTTCACTTATTACTAAGTGAATAATTTCAACCATAATTTTCTTGTATATTATATATCCAGTACAGCCTATCCACTCTCGCAGGAACCACCAAATCATGTTCCTTGCCTGGCATTCTAATGCAGAAGACTAAGGCTATAATTTGTTAATGAGCTTCATCGTATACTGCTGTGTCTTTTTCCCTCAGTCACTGTCTTCTGTGCGACTCTGAGAATGTCACTTAACCAGGCAGTGTTTCTGGGTCTTGCCAGTATAAAGAGGCTCATGATTACTAGATGTAATCATTTATCAAATCAGTGTATGCATGTGCTCGCTTACACACACACACACACACACACACACACACACACACACACACACACACACACACACACACACACACACACACACACACATGTATGGACACTTGGTTGACTGAGGACTCAGTATACTGAGTCCTGATTCATCACCCTCAAGGGCTTGTGAGAAAGGGAACTGCCTCCACGTAAGATCCATGTTAATCCCTGTTTGGGAGTTTCACTTGATTGAGCTTTGGTTGACTGTGGTTGATGTTTTGTGCATCAGTGCACATGCAAATAGATTCATATATACATTCTAACAGTGTGATGGTTCTCTCCAGTGCGGTGTTCCAAAATGATATAAACATTGTGCACATGTTGATAACACAACTGTTT
>NC_056730.1:66158677-66268677 GCF_019279795.1 Protopterus annectens
ATAAATAATAATTATAGAAATGAAAACTACAACATCTCATAGTGATACCACAAGATTAACAGATTAAACTATAACATTTACATATCTCCTGATACACTATTACATATTATAAATATAAGATGTTATGAAATTCAATGTTATGAGTTTTAGATCTTATGGGTTTTAGATGTTCTGGTCTCGATGTTATGAAATTAGATGTTATGAGGGTTTTAGATGTTTTGAAGGGGACATATATATATATATATATATATATATATATATATATATATATATATATAGACAGATAGATAGATATTTATTGCTGCCCTTCTGCAGATTTTCAGTTACATCTAATAACTTTTCTCATACATTACCTGTTCAGTAAGAAATTAACAATGAGTATTACTTTACTGTCATTTTTTATTTTTTTAGTGTGATTTTATGTAACTTCAGCCTATGCTGAGCTGATTATGGAAGCATATATCAGATTTCTTTTAATACTGACTTCTTTAAAAGTCATATTTATCATTTTGCTACTATAGTTTCAATCTGGAAACATGTTCTTTGAAATAACTAGTTCTTTCTGGAAATCTGTTTCATCGGAAGTCAGTCTGGATACTCTAATGGCTTGGCTTTTTAAAACATTTTCCTTTATGACTTCTGGATGGCCTACTATCTGCATGATTGTATATGTTACTGCAAACAGATTTTCTGTGTGGGTTAGTTTGAAATTCATGCTTTTTTTCTTATATTTTAAAGTGATTCCCCCCAAAAATTGACAGCTTGTGGACCATGTTGCTGTAAGACCAGAAAATGTAGTGTACCTATTCAAATATTTAATGAAATCCTGAATCTCTTGTTCTTTACCTTGACAGATGAAAATTAAATCATTTATATATTAGATACAACATTTTGTATACTTCCAGATACTACAGTAATAAATGGACTTTTTCCCCAATAGTTTACCACTAAATTAATGAATGTTGGACCCACTGCTGTCCCTACAACTAACCCAATTACCTGCTAGTAGCAGCTACTGCTGAATGAAAAACGTTGCTACTGTTATGTCTAAAAGTTTACTTATGGACTCTACCAAAATGCGACCGACAAATTGGATATCATGCAAAAATTGGCTCGCCATATCTAATTTTCTTCTTGTGGAATCACAGTATATAAATCTTTTCTTTCCATTACCATAAATAAACAGCTTCCTCAAATTTTATTTTTCTCATTAGTTTTAATAGATGCCAAGAATCTCTAACATAGGAGTTGTCTATTTGTACTGTCCCATTTGTCAACATGTCAGTAAGTATAGCCAAAAGCTCTGCTTTGGATCCTTTAGCAGATACAGTAGTCCTAAATGGGGGTTTAGTAATAGATTTGCGGATTTTTAGATTTAGGAGAAAAGAAGATATTTTTTGTTCTCCCACACTAAGAAATTCAAGCAGATCCAAAGTCACTCCATTTTAATGCATCATTTCAAAGAGCACACTATTGATCCCACTGCATGCTCTGTTTATATCCTATAGTGCTACCTTTTTGCAAAAATGACCATCACTTAAAGTCTCAGTCTTTGCTCCATGCTTACATGTTCCCATTAAAACAATGCCCCGACCCTTATCAGTTTTCATAAGGTGCACATTGTGTCCATAGATAGATTAGCCAAAGCTGTTTCGATTCTAATGACAAATGAAAATGCTTATGTAAAGGAATACTGCAAAATGTCTCTAATTTATTTCTAACAAGCTTTCTCAAAGGCTAAAATATTGTCCAGTGGACAATTAAGTATGCTTTTCTTATTCACCAGTTCTGTTTCAATATTGTTTAATGAAAACTTATTCTATAAACAGTTTAAATTCCACTTTCTAATGAAAACCGAGTTCAGTTAATGTATTGTCTTTTACCCTCTTTAAAGGAATAAAACTGAATAATTTTAAGCAGCCTAAGTTCACTTTTGTGACTACTTAAAGAGTACATGGAGGTGTCACAATGTTACTGACATGATAAACATTATTCTTATCAGTATTGTTCATAGCCTCACACATACTGTCCTTTCATCTTTCAAACAAATAGACTCTTGAGCTAATTCCTTCATTTACTTTTGCCATAAAAGTTTCTTACTTTGTAATTTTGTTAAACATTTGAGTGCTAGTCTAAAAAAAACATATTTCCTCTCCCATCCCATGCTTAGTTTGCCAGTCTTCATGAATGACTTAGTATGAAGGACATTATCTCATTTAGTTTTCCTGTTTGTGACTGCATCAGGTGACACTGTACATGGAGTCTGATTGAATGGATGACCTTTCTTGCCTGTAGAGTCAAACATAGCATAAACTGTGTTATTCTGGCTTTAATTTAAATCTCTGCTAAATCTGTCAGATTTTCTTCTGTGAGAATAATTGTAAAAGCAATCCAGTCTCACAAAAATATGATAATTATAATGTAGTGATTCTATTTAGAGGAGTTATGCTCAATGACACCGCAATTTAATTTGTCAAGCTCCTATAGTAATGCATTCATGACAATGTCACTGCCTTTTACAATGATTAAAACTGGATGATACCCTGGATCATCAAACAATCTTATTATTTCTGTGTACCTAGGAGAGTCATTGATACTTCCATTAGGATATTTGGCATTTTTTCCTTTTGCCACCCTTCTAACTTTGAGGCACCATACTTGATAACTGTTGTTTCATTATAAAGACTTGCATTTTCTAATTTTTTTTCTCTAAGTTCTTGATTAGGTATGAAATGTCTTTTTGTTATTAAGCAGGACTGTTTCCTTCGTGTTTTGAAATTAACTGTAGGACTGCTGTATAAATTGTACCTTTTTGCCAATGCTCGCATCACATGACTTACTGTTCCCTGTCACAACTTTTGTATACGCCTCTTCCTTTTCATGTGCTTTATACCTAGATGGCCTGAAAAAAGGAGTACTGTGGACTATGATCAGAGTTGCCTAATGATAGACCTTTGGGACTACTAACTGAAGTATTACTTCTTCCCCTAGCCCTCGTCTAGTAACCCATCCTCTGTGGAATAGCCCAATATCCCCGCATAAAGAATTCAGCTGTCCACGAGAGTCTGAACCTTCCTTGACTACCTCCCACTAGTACTGTACAATGAGATCTGCGATCTGTGATCCTCTCCAGTTCTCTTTCCTTAGGAAGTGTAGGAAAAGTTGACAACTGTGGCACAGATTTAAGTTTGCTGTCACCAACTATCCCTTCTCTTGAAGAAGTCCCTTCAGACAAACCCAGAACTTTCTGACACATGCAGATCTGGTTCAGGTTTTCTGCTTTTACATGGATAACCCCCTGAACTAACCATATCACCAGAATTTATTGAAGGTTTGAGTAATGTACAGGTCGCCACCAATGCCTTCCCAATGTGATTGTCTCCATTCTAGGTTGTGAGTAACTACTTATACATGATATTCTGTATAATCTAACTTATTTCTTATTAGGATAACTGCTTGGATATGCCTCCTTGCTGTACTTTTTAGTCCAAATTAGCCTTGGCCAGCCATCACCTGAAAAAGTTTCTTTTCCATGGCCCTAAGTGGAATAGACAGGTAATGGTCCTGTCTAACAACTGCAGGCTTAACATAAAGTAGTTATACATGAAAAATCACAAAAAGCTAGGATTAACATGCATATGTATAAATAAATAAATATATATATATATATATATATATATATATATATATATATATATATATATATATATATATATATAAAATAAACATTGAAAACAAACAAAACAGAATTACTGCCAAAGACAATGCATCACATCATGACAGCTTGACAATAAATTACGACTGATGCAGTATTCCTCTTAGTAATGATTTATTTATCTTCTATCAGCATTAATTTTAGATATTAACATGCAGTATTAGAAAGGTCAATGTAGTTACAGAGCTGGATACCCCTAGAAGTAGTTGATTGGATTTCACTTAAATTAGAGTTGTCTGGGATTCGTCACATGGAGCCATTTTGAAGTACAAAGTACATATACTGGAATACAGCAATGCTCTGTTTTTTTGTGTGATTGCACAGAAGTGTTTGAGTGACATAGATGAGAGTGTGTTGAAATTTACTATAAAGGTAGTACTATTTGATGTGCTAGAGGATAGGGAATGCAGGAGGGAATTTATTGTCCAAGTCCAGACCTTCCAACTGTACCGAATTACTCGGTGTTTTACTGAGTTTTGGGGCCAAATAATGGGATGCCATGATTCCCAAGTGGCACCCCTTCATTTCCGACTTTTCCAAGTTTTATTTTTAATTTTTTTCCCCATTTTGTTTTGAGCTGACGTCATCAGCGCAATGACGTCAGCTCCGTCGGGGCTACCAGCCTGTCGGAATTGAGCTCAAAGGCTCCATTGCACACATTTCCGGCTGGCTCATTTTAAATGCATTTTCATTATCTGATTTGCGAGTGTGCACCAGTTATGAGCATTTCGGTATGGATCTTTCGTCTTTTGCAGTGGCAATTTCAAATGCAGCTTTTGCTTTTCTCTATCTACGAGCCAGGCCCGGTGAAGCAGGGGATGGGATGAACCGGATGAACGAACGAACGAGAGTTCATTTCAAATGGAGTTGTGGCTGAAGTAGGAAAATATTGTTGTTATTTTATTCTGTGAAGAGAGGGTGTGTGTGTGTGTGTGTGTGTGTGTGTGTGTGTGTGTGTGTGTGTGTGTGTGTGTGTGTGTGTGTGTGTGTGTGTGTGTGTGTGTGTGTGTGTATCACAAGTGTTTGTCAAATAGGCAGGAATACTTAACTTCTGTAGCAACCGTCATAGCTCTCAACTGTCCAGATTTTCACAGAATGCCCAGTTTTTGTACTCCTTTTTTGACCCATTTCTTATAAAATTATAATCTATTGGCAAATTATTGCAGACTGAAGTTAGAAAATGACAGGCGTTTGGTTTTTAGACTTAATAGCCATCAGAAAATTCATACATTCATGCAAAATCTGTTATATCTAACTTTCTAAGTTTATAAGAGCAATATTTAAAGTGTCCCCAATTTTTGGGTCTTGGTCTGTAACCACCCCACCCCCATTATTTATGGCTTTGTACAGATTTCTTGCAATAAGAGGTTGAGGTATGCTTGAAGCCCTTAATAGCCTGGCATATTATGTTTCTATTTAATTCAGTTTTTGTGTTTGTCTTAATTAAAGGTGGGGGCTGCACTGGGAACGACATGCTGTTCTTGAACGCAAATGCAGCATTAATGAAAAAGAAATGCTGTGAGTGTGTAAGGTAAGGGGGATAGCTTGATTATACAGGTTGGCTTTATTTGTTTTTAAACTTCAGCGGATGTTGCATTTTTATTTTGAATGCTACTTTAGCAATGATTACAAGTTAAGAGCAAAATGCAAGCAAGAGCACAATGAGCAAGAAACGTTTACTCGAACACCTCAGCAAGAAATGTTTACTCGAGAACACCACAGCAAGAAACGTTTACTTGAGAACACCTCAACGGCTTTATTCTGCTCTGTTGTTGGTCGATTGTTTCAATGAGATAACTTGCTAAATTTTCACGCTCGCAGTTTTTTTTTTTTTTGAGATTAATTTCTTCACCTATGTGAGGCTGTGGAGCTGGTAATATTGAGGATGTTGCCCCCTCTGGCAAGGTGAAACAACTGTCATTTATATTTAAGCCTGTCAGGTTATTTTCTCAGGTAATTGGGTGAGGTGTATCTCCTGGATCTGATACTAGTATGACAAACACTGTAGCTATAGTTCTCATGAACACTACCTCTGGAACAAATGGGCAAAGTGTGGGGCGCATACTAACAGTTTACTAAAAACGTCAATTAGGAAGCTCAGTAAGTACGATTTCTTTCTGTGACAATTCAAAGTATATATTTTATGCACGTCTTTTTCAGTGCTTGGGTAAACTAAACCAGCACTAAAAAAATGTCCTACTATTTGTCACTTTTTTCCTAACCATGCCTCAATCAAAGCCATTATCTTGCAATTGACACTCTACACTGCATCAGGCCCAATACATAAGAATACCCTTACTTTCCTGTAATACTAAACTGGTGTTCAGTATTGCTAGAAACTGTGTTTTCCTTTAGTAGACTTCAGACTTGAAAATGTTACTTTCTAATTCATGTTTTACAAATATGCACTATTTTGCTGGGCATCATTTTGTCACATTTGTTTAATCAGACAGAATTAGGCCAAGATCAGAGTTTTCGTATTCTCCCTGTCTGGATGAAGTCTCTTTATGTGTTTGTGTTTAATCCCACCTCCTAGAGACATAATTCTTAGAATGACTGACTTCTCTGTAAACTGGTGTGTGTATTCTGAAACTTTTCTTCATGGGGCTTGTATGCATTGATTTTTTGATAGCATTATAGCATATTAATGAGTATAAAAGATCATATATAAAATACATAAAAGGTTATAGATGGAGTTAGTCTGAATAGTACACAACCTGTAATTAAAAGGTAGCCAGTTATATAAATAAGTTCTTCTTCGTCGTTCCATTTTTACTCTTCATAGCCTGTATGAAGTGCACAAATACACTGATGATGTCCTTAAGTAGTGATTTAATTTGATAACGGCTATGACAATTGTCAGATATTTAGAATTCTAGACATCATATGTTTAACATTATTAGTAATACATTTATCATGTGAGGATTATTAAGTACTCATTTTCAATACAAGGACATTATTAAGTCACACTAGGTTGGTTTGTTTATAGATTGCTAGTTTAGCTACAACTGTAGATTACAACGGTTGTTATTGCCAGACTGTTATGTATAATTTCTTTGAAAATAATAGAAAAAGCTACATTGTTAGAACTCATAAGGAAGAAGGGTATGTAGTCATTCACTCCGGAGCAGCTCTTTTGAGTGTGCACCTTTAACCCCTAGTGGGGGCTTAAAAAGCTTTAAAAAAATTATCACCTTCTAGTTCTAGAAAACTCTCATTGATTGATAAAGAATATCAATAGAGTTATGTTTGCCATCACATCAATACATAACAAAAAAACCCTGGTACCTTGTAAGTAACATGGTTTTTGAATTATTAATGCAAATATGAACAGTCCATATTTGACGCCTAGAGGAGCAGTAGGGGTTAACTGCAGAAGATGCCTGGAGGAGCACTCGGCTGTAATGAGTTTTGTTTAGTACTAAATTATAGGAGACCTCTGAGAAAGTTAAATAATGGCATGCTTTGTTTGTATGAGAATAATGTAAGATTACTTGATATGAGGGTTATGTGTGTGGCATTATGTATGTGAGTGATTAATATACTTGTAGTGCATTGAAATGTATAAATAGACAAATAAGTTAAGTTTGAGATCCAGTCTTAACAAATGTTAAGCACCCCCTACTTAACTTGTTAAGGTTGGCTCTCATGCTAGGCAGTCAAATCTGCCATTACCTGTCTCCACCTACAAGCACTTATAGCCTTGAATGTTATTTAATTTCATATTCCAAGGCAATGGCACAGTTTTGTTTAATGATTTGTGTTTGAGCTATACTGAAAAACAGGCTGCCAGAATAAATCTGCCTCAGTCAGGCAGCTCAGGCTGCATTTTTTCTACTTAGTTTGCAGACCTGAAGCGCAGCCACAGTTAATTTTATTTTAGTTTTGCACAAGTTCAAATATTAATATAAATCAATATAAATAAAACACTATTGTTCTTTTCTTATTTTGTGTTTTAGTTTGCATTTAAAAGTTGGTATCCCACAACCCCAGTGGAGTGGGCGGGTTTACATAATTATGTATGCAAATTTTATGTTAATCATCGTACCTTTGTCCAGATTTTTGATGTTTCCAGGTTGAGAGGTATGTGTCCAACCCCATACTGAGACTGAGAAATCAGTTCTACATGTTTCAGAACAATAGTGTTCGACAGGTGAGAACAACATCTTAGGCTATCTCCCCCCCGAAAAGCTAAAAACTACATAAATATATAAAGTCAGCATTTCAGTAAAGTCACTGACATCAGGAGTACACAGAAGAGGATATAGCAAACCAGATAACAGTGAGGAAGCCTGGGAAGGTGAGACTTCATGATGTATTATTCTGCTGCTAAGCCTGTTTGAAAATGTTCATTATGGAAAAAAAAACAATTCTTGTAGATAACAGCGATATCAAAGGGATTTCCAAACTGTATTCTGAAAAGGATACCAATGCTAATAAAATATAAAGGGGGTCTGATTGATTAACAATAATAACAATCTAAACTGCCAAGTCAGTTGAAGAAGAAAACAAATAAAACTCCTGCCCAATATATGAAAAACAAGCTTTAATATTTAAAGCTTGTTTTTATTTGTCAGTCAATTGCTGGGTTTGTATTTATTAACAGTCACAAATGGCCAGCATTATGGGTGAAAAAAGGCACAAAACACAGCAGATAGAACTAAGTCATGCCATAAAAATGGCTATAGTGATATTATTATCCATACTGGTTTCGGCAAGACAACCTTCATCAGTGGAATACCTTTACACAGTGAGAACTCCTTCTTACATAAATAGACCCATCCACCAATGGGAAGTGCAGCCCCCCCAACACAAATTGGCAGTAACACTTCCTTCAATTAGGCAAAGATAAATAATAATTATGAATACATACATAGAATAGAAATACATGATAATTATAAGGAATACATGCAGGAAAAAAGTAAAGCACTATAAATGGTCATTTAGTCAGGGTGGGTAAAGCCCCCCCCCCCCCAGCTTAATAATCCAAAATGTTTCTTTCTTATTCAGGATGCTATGTCATCCCTGCATGTTATTCCTGTTACCAGAAATTCTGTCAATTATCAAAAAATGAAATTCTGCATTCCTATGTGTCAGGCAGTACCTATATAGGGCATTCGTGTCACGTTTATTATGTATGTCACTATGACGTTCAGACATACGTATTCTTAGTGGATGAGATGTCTGACCAACATAAAAAGCCGAACATTTACAGGTAGCCAAATAAACAATCCAGTCAGTTCCATAATTCCCAAAGAATTTAATGTCATACACTTTACTGGTGTTTTTACTAGTAAATAGTTTGTTTGCTTACATAATGGCATGAAGAGCAAAGTCCACAAGGGAAAGTGCCAAAAAACAGGATCCCCAGACAGGGTGAGTTGTTGGTGTATAACACCCCCACTACCGGTATGTTTAAAGTGGGAAAAGTGGGAACCCAACGTTTTACCTTTCCTAAATGAAAATTGACACCTCATCCCTAATATTGGTCATAAATTGTCATTTGCCAAAAGGATATTCCAATGTTTGTGAATAGTGTCTTTGATAGTACTGGTATTTCGCTCATACATAGTTATGAACCTGATGGTATCACTGATGTCTACCCTAGTTTTAGCCTTGTAATCCAATAGGGACATCCTGTCTTGGTTACTGGTAGTTGTACATGTTCCAGAACAATAGTGTTCGACAGGTGAGAACAACATTTTTAGCTATCCCCCCCAGAAAAACTAAAAACTACATAAATATATAAAGTCAGCATTTCAGTAAAGTCACTAACATCAGGAGTACACAGAGGAGGATAGAGCAAACCAGATAACAGTGAGGAAGCCTGGGAAGGTGAGACCATGATTTATTCTGCTGCTAAGCCTGTTTGAAAATGTTCGTTATGGAAAAAAACACACAATTCTTGTAGATAGTAGAGATATCAAAGGGATTTCCAAACTGTATTCTGAAAAGGATACCTGTGCTAATAAAATATAAAGGGGGGTCTGATTAATTAATAATAATAATCCAAACTGCCAAGTCAGTTGAAGAAGAAAACAAATAAAACTCCTGCCCAATAAATGAAAAACAAGCTTTAATATTTAAAGCTTGTTTTTATTTGTCAGTCAGTTGCTGGGTTTTTATTTATTAAATCAAGCTGTCTACCTATTTATTAGAATGCAGTGGCATGTCACAGTTTAAGCAATGGTCCTTAGTAACGGAATAAAACTCCATCCTTGTCTTCCATCATCCAGCTAATTGTCCTAATGCAAAACATTGCCCCACTTGGACAGTAAGAAATTCTCTAAGGTCCAAGTTCATTGTATCGAAGAAGAGGCTACATGAAACACTTTCATGTAAAGGTTATTTTGGGTAGGACCAGTGACCTAAAGTTCAAGTAATTACTAAATAGAAAAGAACTCCATTTGAAGGGTAAGAAAACTCCTTACTTTGAAGTTTACTTGTAGTTGGCAGGACGTTACAGGGAAGACTTCCCTATAAATGTTGTTTTGTGAGGGAGCATAACCTTTTCATTTTTCAGGCATCTACAAATAGAAAACCTGGACCCAGTTGGAGAATGATAAAGAAAATCTTAATCTTGCAAGGTCAACTGACTTCCCTGCAAAAGCTGCTTTGTGAGGTTGCACCAAAAAAATTGCTGAACAGAAAACACATCCCAACTTGGAAAGTGAGAAAATCTGTACAGCTTCCAAGTTTAAATATAGCAAATATAGCTGGCAGGTGGTTACAGTGCAGATTTCCATGTAAACCTTGGCTTGAATAACTCCCATTTATCCCTGTAATTAGGAAAAGCATAGCTGCAGCAAAATGCACACTAAACCTTTTAAGGTAAAGTTATATGCTTCATTAAAACAAGACCGCAAGGTATTAAAGACATATATTCTAAACAACGATTAAGAAATATGAGTCTGTTGGCACTGTGGCAAAAAAGTATCAAGCCCTGTCTCACCGCAGCCAACTTGACACTGATTAGCAATCTGTGTGATGTCGAATGCAGCCATGGTGGGTAGCGAGTGGCCTATGTCAATCTGTACATCCTGGTGGACAGAGGAAGGTAGCCTGACCCACAACATAGCTAACACCCAACAGATGTGGGTGTTGTAGCCTACAGATGAATGAGATGAAATATGTACATCCACTAAGCTGTGTGCAGACATGAAGTAGCTGCATTAGACTCATGAGCAGAAGCATAAGTGAGTCAGTGGGATACTTTTGTGAGATTTTCACACTCATCAGACTGCTGCATAAAGGCAGGATTAGCCTAATTAAAAACACTCCCCCATAGCTGCTGAAATGGGTGTCACCTGCCTAGTGCCAGTCATTATAAGCAATCTTGGTGCCACACATTAACTCTCTACTAGAGAGTAGGAGGCCCACACTTATGTGGGGGTGATGCAGTGTGCACTTAGTAGTGCATTTGTGTAGGGACAAAATAGACAGAGGGCTAGAAAGTAAGGGATCTGATGGTCAGCAAGAACTGGAGCTGCAAAGATATAAGAAAGTAAAGCAACAAGATTGTGAAGTGCTTTCATTATAATGGGCAGTGCATGCATTTTCTAGAATTAATACCACATGTTAGCTGGAGTGTAAGAAGATAATTCTACTAAATCTCATATTGGTGTATAAAAACTTAATTCTTTTTGAAGGTTATTTATTTGCTACCACACGTGCATCTCAAAATATTATTAAAAAGAATTTAGTTAATATGCTACATCTGTTAATGAGTATTCAGACAAGAACCAATGTAGACATAGACACACATATGTTGGCAAAATAAAGGGTTTAGGACAAGAAGTTCTAACCTTCACACAGTAAAGCATCAATGAAGCAGACAGATGTTAAACTTTCTTCAGAGGTAGAGGATGCAGGAAAAACTATAGTACTCTTCCACAGTGTTTTCTAGGTTAGAATAAGTGTGCAAGAAATATAAGAGCATCAGATGAGTTTGCTAGTAATCTGTAAACAAACAAAAAAAACAATAGTCAGCAGAGGTCATGTTTTTTTCAGTAAAGGCAGCAAGTATACATACACGTCAATGCTGACAGAATAAATGTGATGATCACCAAGTTTTGCTTGCTTGGGGAATTGCAGGTAATCTCTTGCAGCTTCAGATACTCTCTTCCGAGCCCCCCTGCATTCTATCTTTTTCATTCATTGATTTGCTCTGTACTAACCATTTGGGAAGGCCATTTCATTTGTCCTCTTACCTATCTTATGAAGTAGTATTTTCGGGTTCCTATCAGATAATCGAAGACACTTTTTGTCGAATGCATCTTGGTTGAACTTTAAATGTCGAAAAGGCAAAATGATGAAGCGGCATATAAGCAAATTCTTTCCTTGGGAAAGAAGTCGCTTGGCTACTTTGTCACTTTGCCATTTTCGGCACTGTAGTGCGATCTCGGAGTTGGGATATTTAAGTAGGGGGGTGTGGGAGGTGAAGCCCACCACTTTATGTAATGTTTTAATGTCTTTTTTTTTTTTTTTGGGAACAGCGATTTTTTTCCATCCTACAAATGATTGTGAACCCACATTATGTCTGTAGTTTCCCTTTTTAGAGTTTCCTCTATGTCTCCCAAATTTCATGTGGTTAAGGCTTCAAAAATGGTTGAAATTTCTACCTGACTAAAAAGTTATAAAAATTCAGAGGGCATCTCCCCAGCATTCTTCTTGTAGTAGGAAGCCCTCACAACCCTTACTTAAGTATCTAACTGCACAGACATTCAACCACAGACAAAAGAGAAAATAACACACACATTGCCTTAATGCCAGTGTGCAAATAGAAACAAGTAGCACTGATTTTTACAACAAACCCTGATAACTGAGTTGAACATCAATTCAGAATGGATGAACTAAACTCTCATCACCTTAAGACGTACTGACTAGTACAATAATATTTCAAATTCCACCCTATCTAGTCCTCTCCATACACCATGCCCATTTCTCACCATTCTTATTGCCTTCCTTTCCACACCTTCTAGCAATTTTGTTTCTTTCTCCTTGGACGGTCTTTCACATAGTGGTAGTATTCCAGATGACATGTCATATATATATATATATATATATATATTTTTTTTTTTTTTTTTTTTTTTTTCTGGTAAAATCTCCTACTATTATCACCTCTAAGCTGTGTTATTGGATGGTTACTGTTACTTGAACCCTCTGAGCCTCTACACAGGTACAAGGCAGATTGCTTCTCCCATGGTATAGTACCTCAAATTTATTAGCAGTGGAAAAAGTGGTTTGCCACTTTTCATTTCAGTCATCTAGCCTCCTTAAATAGATCTTTACAATGTCTACCTTGCCACTTACTGTGCCCCTTATTTTGGTGTTATGTGTACAGAAGTTAATCCTGTTCTCTACGTCTAGTGTTATTTCAGATATGAGTACAGTGAGAACCACTGGTTCCAGGATTAACCCACACAGTGCTACACTAATTACAGTCTTGTACTGCGATGGTACCCCTTTAATGACCATCATCCGTGTACTAACTTACAGTCCCCACCCATTTTATAAATCCTCCACACTTTCATTAGCATAACAGCCTCCTATGTTGAACAGATTTGAAGATTTGTTGAAATATATGAAAATTCCATTTATTTATTTAAACTTTGTTAAGCAGGGTAGTGCACTGACTACAAGTTACCAGTTTCAGTCTCAGTCCAGGAATAAAAAATAATTTGATCCTACACTCCCACTGGTTTATATCCCTCCTCATTTAATCATAAAACAGAAGTGCATTTATCTGTATCTCACAAGATATTCTGTCCATAGAGGCATGGACACATGGTCAATGTCCTGGATATTGCTGCCCTTCATTTGGCTGCTTAGCTTTTCCCCTCATCTTTATTTTAAATAACTTTCTTCATCACTGATGCAATAGGTTATAGTTTCTGGAGATGTTTTTGGCTCATTCCTTGTGAGGTGGCATACCAGGGTATAATTATATAACAAAAAAGCCATTTAGAAACTTTACTTCTTCCTTCTACATTCTGCTTTTTAATGTACTTGTCAATTTTTGCCTATACTGTCCTCCTTTTTTCCATCTACCCAATGAAGTTGTTTCTTCAGTTCTTAATTCAGTTGGCCAGTTTCCTTTCCATCTCTACACTGGTTCCTCTAATGTTCCCAGCTGTCGCTTGTGTATCTTTGATATTATACTTTCTGTAACCTTCTTCCTTTGCTGCTACTGGTTTCTTCAGCAATTCTGGCTAGCTCTTCCTGTAGTTTTCTCAACCCTACGCCCAAACTAAGCAGCATTTCAGACAACTGTTGTTTCTAGATTTCCTTTTATTTTGTTTCTAGATTTGTTTTTTTCTTCTTATGGTATACCCCACTGTTGCATAGCTGCCATTTACTAGTGGATATTTCTCCTTCTCCTGCCTACTTCCTCAGATCTGCACAGGACAATACCCAGTATATTTGCCCTTCTAGTGCAGTTCATTTGTTGCTATACAAAGCCCTCCGGGTTTATAAACCCTACTTCCTCATTTCCCTCCATACTCTAGCATTGCTGCATCTGCCTATGGGAATTCTTTTCTTACCACCTCATCTCTTAATTCAGTCTTTAACTTGCGTATTGCTTGCTTATTATCTCTTCCAGGAGAAGAAATCAGTGAACTGTAGAAACTATCTGTCCACCAGCTGTCTCCTTCCTACTGATAGCTAGGCCACTGACAGGTGAATGCCTCCCGTGTTGATTATCCTTTCTTATTGCCTTCTCCTCTTTCTCTTTGTCCTGTAGTGTCTCAAATCTAATTCTTATACTCACATATACAGCCATATTCCCCATTGTAATAGTCTTTCGCTTCTGGTGACACTACTACACACAAGAACTATCATGTCCTGTTGCTCTTGTTATTCTTTACCTAGCTCTCCACCAGCTTCATTTTATGGAGTTGTCCTTAATTAAGTCTGCCTGTCACTCACTTGATTTATTTCATAAGTGAATAACGTTTTTAACATTACTTTCCATCCCCCCTTCTTCCTTCCTGCTCTTGCATATTATTCCATTCTCCTCTTCCTTCAGACCATCATTACACCTCCCCACCATATATTTTTCTTACAGTTACTTATCGTCACCTTCCTGCCTTATTTCAAAGCCACAATTGTGCTGATGTACCTTTCTCACTTATCCTTTAGTGCTGTGTTCTGAGATGAAGTCTCATTTTATGCAGGAGCTTCCTCCTCTTCTTCGCAGATCCTTCCCTACCTCCAATCTCTCTTGTGCCTCATCTCCTTTGCCAAGTCACTTAGCCAACAGTTGAACATTTCTTTCGTTACCTTGCTGGATCCACTAAGTTTTGGACACTTGCAGGTCCTCCACTAAGGCTACTCTATTCCTCATCCCCTTGCACCTAGTACCTATGTCTCTAATCTTTTGGGTTATTTACTTTGTGGTCTACTCTGCTAAATCTCATTTGAGTCATTATGGACCACATTATGGAGTGTTGTTTGCAACCACCCTGGTTATTATTTGACCTAATGTATCTAGCATCAGAATTAGTACCTTTTCAGCATGGGCCAAACTCCTTCTATCCCCAGGTCATCAAGTGCTTTCATGACTCAGTCCTTCACCCCTAGTACCCTTCCTCTTTTAGGTCCCCTGCACTCACATAGGCTATTCCTTGTTGAGTTCTTTCTCTATACATCTATTTTTTTTTTTTTTTTGCCTACTGCTGTGCTGTCACTGCCTGCTTTTTCTCCCCTCTTTTAAATTCATTCCTTCTTCTCCTTCTATTTCCCATAATTTTACCACTTCTTTCATTCTTCTTCCTACTTTTCTTGTCTCCTGTCCTTCTTCCCATACCTCTCCATTTTGTCCTTTTTGTCTCTCAGTTTGCTGCTCAACATCAGTATTTCATTCCCTCCTCTGTTAACCCTTGTCTTCTAGCTGCTTCTGTTCTCCTCTACACTGCACTGTCCAGTTACTCCTCAGTTCCTTTCTATGTTGTAGTCACCACATTTGCTCATAGGTCCCTATCCTCTTACTTTTACCTGCCATCTGTCTTTCTCTACTATCATCTCTCTCTTTCTGTCTCTACCCATCATCCTCATGTTCTTCTCTAGTTAGATCCCTCTGGTTTGATGAGTAGCCCACTTGACCACCATTAATTAGGCGAGTCATTTCTCAGATTTCGTTCTCCAGAGAGCTTAATATTTGTAATATTCCATACTGTGCTTCTCTTCACAATTCAAAATGCCATGCTGCTGTCCATAGCCAGCATAGTTAACTCACACTTAGTATTTCCTCCACAGAATCATGCCTTTGCCTTCTTCTCTCCGTTGTTCATTCTCTTTTCCCTTCTTTTTAATTGTACCCTTGCCTCTTTTGCTATAAAGTCTTGCTTGCACTTCAAACGTTGTGCTTTTATTCTTTTTGATTTGATATCTGTACTCTTTCTTCCTTCCCCCTTTCCATTCTTTACTAATCTCCTCCTTATTTTCCTTTGGGCTTGTCTTAGGTTAGGCATTTGGCTTTTCAGGTACCTAGACTTCCACTTCCCCCTAAAATCTCATTTGTTTGTGACTCTTCTGCTGTCTCTCTCCCCTTCTCTTTCTTTCTTCACACCTTCCAGCTGATCCATTCCTTTTTCCTTGGTCTGCCACAGCTTGTCTTTTGTTAAGTCCTGTTTCCCTTTCCATCTTCCTTTTTCCTACAAATTCTTCATTCTAGTCTATTGTCTCATCATTTCCTTTTTCCTTAACTAAGCTTATATTGTTCCTTTATACTTGCCTTGTCCATCTCTTTTGGTTAGCTTGTTGTACTCCACACTCAGCCTCATGTATGCTTTCCTAATGATCTACACCCCTGACATGCACAGCCTGAGAATTACACACGGCATTTGGGAAACACTAAACCACTCAAATCCAACTTGATGGTTAGCACTGATAAGCACTGCTGTGACACTTAGTGCTTCTGCAATGTCACAGCACTGATACGCATTATTGGGTCTATATCAGAACATTGAAGTTTTAAAACTTTGACTGTTCTAATATCGACCTGTTTTGAACGAACGCTAAAAATTGCAAAGCTGCAGAACATTGAATTCTTTCCTAGGGAAAGAATTCAGTTGGCCGGTTCTGTGGCTTCACTATTTTCAGCGCTGTGGTGGAAATTTACGGGTCGGGTTCAGGTAAGTGTGCGATTGTGTGGTTGTTAGGATTAGGGCATGGGTTAGGTGAGTTAGGGTTAGGACGCGGGTTAGGTGAGTGTGCGATAGTGAAGGACCTTAGGGTTAGGGTTAGGGTTTGGATTAAGGTAAGTGGATAGATAGTAGTGTATGTATAGTTTAGTGTAGGGTTAGTTGTAGGATTATAAGTGTATGTGTGTGTATTTATGTTTTTTTAGGTGTGCTTGTGTTGTGTGTATGTGTTTCGGAATAGCAAATTTTTTCCCAAGGAAAAAATTTGCTGTTCTTAATGTTCGATATTATGTGGTTTAGATATTTTAGGTTCGATGAAATAGCATTCGCTATTTTCATCTTTCGATAACATGATATAAACGCACATTATTGTTGCACTGATAAGTGCTATTATGGCACTGATGAGTGTGGTTGCAAGACTGATTAAGTACTCTTTTTAGCACCTATAAGCATTGCTGCCATACCAATAAATGCTATTGTAGTAATGGCAGGTACAGTCAAAGCAGTGATAAGCCTTGTTGTGGCATTGATATGTGTCTTTGGAATACTGACAAGTACTATTGTAGTACTCATAAGCTCTGTTGTTACATTGGTAATTGCTGTTGTATCACTGTCAAGCACTGTTGCAATGCTGATAGGTGTTGTTGCAGGAAGAATAAGCACTTTTGTGACATTGAAAAGTGCTGTTGCCCCATTGTAAGTGCTGTTCTGATGCTGATCAGTATTGTTGTGGCACTGCCAAGTGTTGCTTCAGAACTAATAAGCACTGTTGTGGCATCGATAGACACTTCTGTAGCACTGCAAGTACCATTGTTGCACTGATAAGGTTGTTGTAGCACTGATAAGCACTGTTGTGGTATCAAAAATACTGCTGAAGCTTTGATAAATACTGTTGTGAGTCTGATAAGTGTTTTTGTAGCACTAAGTTCTGTTATGGCACTGTTAAGTGTTGCTTCAGAACTAATAAACACTGTTGTGGCACTAATAGACACTGATGTAGCTTTACAAGTACTGTTGTTGCACTGATCAGAACTATTATGGCACTAATGAGGACTGTTGTGATGCTGACAAATTATGTTATGGCACTGATAAGTGCTATTGTAGCACTGGTAAGTGCTGTGGTGGCAGTGACAGCTGCTGCTGTGGCACTGATAAGCACTACTGCAGCACTACGTTCTGTTATAGCACTTATATGTGCAGATTTTGTTCTGATAAGTGCAGTTGTGTTACTGCTAAACATTATTATAGCATGGATAAGCATTATGGAACTGATAAGAGCTGTTGTCACAATGTTAGCTGTGCCTCTGATAGCTGCTATTGTGGTACTAATAAGCACCATTTTTTCATTAAGTACTGTTGCACCAATAAGCATAGCTGTTGTTCTGATAAGTGCTGCTGTGACACTGCTAAGCATTGTTATAGCACTGTTACATACTGTTTTAACACCATTAAATGCTGTTGTGTCACTAATAAATGTTTTTTGGTACAGATAAAGATATTTGTAGCACTAAATAGTATTTTTATGGCACTAATAAGTGGTGTTGTAGGGCTGATAAGGGCATTGGTGGTACCAAGTGCTCTAGCAGGACTAATAAGCACTGTTTTTGCACTGATGTATGTTATTGTAGCACTGGTAAAAGCTGTCATGTCACTGATGTACCTTGTTGTAGCACTTATAAATGTAGTACTTATAAGTGCTGCTGGAAAGTATAAGTACGGTTGTGGCATTGGAAAACATTGCTTTGGCAGTGATAAGTACTGTTGTGGCACTGGTAGGCACCGTTTTGATATTTTCCAAAAAAACAACACAGACTTGAGAATTAAACACAAAGATACCACTCCAGTAAACTAATCTAACAGTGTGGGGCATTGGACAGTTACAGTAAGAGGGTGAAAATGTGCTGGTGGACTGGTAAAAAGCTAGGACATTGTTACTTTTGCTATGTGACTCCATATGATTACCAGAGTGTTGGATAGGCGTTTTTTTGTTTGCAATTTAAATGCAACTCTGGTGTACACCACTCTGCATACTTATCAACAATGAGAGACACAGCTTTGATATACAGTAAAAGCAAGAGGTGTAACCAAATGTGCTGTGTAATTTGCACACCAGCAGAGAGGTAGACTGAGTCAATTATGTGTTTCTAATGGGTATTCTCCTTTCTGATTTTATCTTGTAGAAAGGGTTATTAATTTTCACGAACTATTTTGTCTGCAGTTAAGAGATGGGTTAGATGAAAGTGACTTGAGGAAAGTCCAGCTTATTTGAGAACAGTACACTGATAGGTTTGGCTGGGTGCATTAGCTGTAAGATAGACAAGTTAATGATAAATCACTTATACATTTATTATAGTAGCAGATGATGGCTTGCTAAATGGAAAGTGTTCAAATAATAGTTTTTGCAGCAGACAGAGACAATTGTAGCTTAATATCAGAAGATGGATACTTTTTGAATCAGTAATGAGATCCAAGCGTTTTTTTCTTTGATGTTCTTGTATTAACAGACTAGATATGACCAGTTAAACTAAAATATGGGTCCAGGTATACGTTGAGATATTTTATGGTTGCAACTCTTGAGGGCTGTTACCATTAACTGTGGATGCTTGAAGAAATTGGAAGGGGTCACTAGAATCAGCTGTTGCATAAATGGTGTGTTTTGAGTATCGGAGGTAAGAAAGAAGTTTTCAACTAAAGACATAATGAGGTAAAAAATGTCTGCAGTTTAGATTATTTCTCGGCAGTTAAGTTTGATGAACATATCCTGAAGGAGTTATCTACAGAGTAACTTCAGAGTCTAGACATGTGGGCTCTGTGCCTATTACAATTGGTGCAAATAGACAAACCTCTGTAGGAATCCTTAAGACACTGATATAGGGGTGGATGTGTGGCTGTCAACCAATTAAGTCACCGGGTCATACCACTTAGATAACTGCTGAATGAATCAGTGTTGATGAGATGGCACTAACTGTATCTGCTTGATAAGTAAAGAGTGATTCATGGTATCAAAATCTTTTTTTGAGTTCAAAAATGCACCATTATTTTTATGGGTTTATGTAAAGCATCTATGAAAGATTATGGGACTGTCGGTTTAACTTCTCCAAATCTTTTCGGTTTCTAATACCATGACTAGAGTGGACCCCATTCCTAAGTCAGGGTATGATTAAAGTTAGTGAAATTAGTATTGCTTCAGTCTTTGATGTTAGCCAAAAATGCTCATTGCAGCACCTGCAGTGTGCCCAGAATTCACTCCTTCTGCAACTCATATGGAGTTATATGCATTGGTAGCATATCCAAATAAGAGTGTAACTCCTTTTTTATGAGACCACTTGCTCCTACTACTATTGGAACTGATGGGTATCTTTCTTCAACATTGCTCTCATTTATGCCTGCAAATCCTGTTATTTTTATGACTTTGTGTTTCTTTGTAGGTTAATAGGTTCATAGGTTGGTAATAGGCTATCAGGTCTATGGCCTATACAGGCCTAGCCATAACAATTCCCTGGCTATTTCTTTCCACACTATTTACTTCCCTGGGCCCTGTCTAGCAGGGTGACTGACATGATCCCCAGGGTGAATTTCCTTTTTCCCATCCAATTGTCAAGGTTCCCTTTGAAGAGGGCCAAAGAGACGCTCTGCTTGTCATGTATGGGCAGTCTATTCCAGCGTCTAGGGAGTGTCTGGGAAGGAACCTATCCCTCCAGCATGTTTTGTTTATTGTGATGACAAGGTTTAAATCCCTGGAGAATGTGGCTCTGAGGGATTGGGATTTCTTTAAGTGTAGCATGCCCAACAGCTGTGGGTTTGACATGACCTTGTATGTTAAGCAGAGACCGCCTCTGAGTAGATGATACACGACAGAGTATAGCTGGAGTTTTTTAAGACGATCAGTGTAGGGCATCTGCTTTAGGCCTGTGATTCTTTAGGTGAGGTATTTCTGTGGCCTTTCCAGTTGTTGCAGATGTTTTGAGAGGTACATACCAAATGGAGCATTGTATTCTATAATGGGTCTAATGAGGAATGAGAACAGTGGGAAAATGACCTCCTTTTTTCTGGATGAAAAGCCTTTAGTGATGAGGTGTGCCACATTGAAGGATTGCTGACTGTTGTGGCGATGTGGTTATCGAAGCTGAGACCACTGTCTACCTGTGTCCCTAAGTCTCTTATCACACTTTCAGTGTTTAGTGTACTGCTAGAAGAAAAGCAAATAGCAGTTAAAAGGACAAAAATACCTTCAGTGTCAGCAGCAAAAAAATGTATATCCAAGAAAAATATGCCTGGTACCACCACAGCTCTTCAAATTCACGATCTTTTATTAAAACAAATAGCAGTTCAATCAGTAGTAAGCACTTTCAGGTTACTCCAAAACCCTTCATCAGACATATTCGGTAACATTTCTCATAATTTAAATATAAAAAGGGTGCCAAAAAGTTTTTTTAATCAATTAATTCATGTACCTAAATTCACCACTAGATGGTGACATTCATTTAAAAATTCAATTCTTGTAATGCATTCAATATAGATGAATATATGAAAGTCTTTCTATATATAAAAAAAACATACATATAGAAATATATCTAATATATTCATGGGACATAAAAACGTATATAACAATTATATCTCATGAGCTAAAATACATATTAATGATAAAATATAATACATGTGGAAATGCACTTGTGTAAAAGGCTGACTTTCTCTTGGATACATTTTTATTTTTATTTTTATTTTATTTTATTTAAATTTGTTGACCGGGAGTGTCCGACTGGACGTGGGTCCATTTTCAGTGGAGGCCCGGGGAGAGAAGCTCCACAGTAGAATAAACAGACAGTAGTTACACTGGATTATATAGCGATTAACAATTTAACATATAAATTACTTACAACATATTTACAGATGAAGAACATAGTACATCAGTAGACAACTATCTGTGAAGTACATAACAGGCATTAACAAATGTAACAATGAGAAGTTCCTGCTGTATAATAAGTACTAGGCTTATGAGCATCTGAGCTTGCTATCATCAAGGTAGTTAGTGGAGGTGAAAGAAAGGTAGTGGTTAGATGGGGTGGGTGATATTAGAGTGGGAGTTGCAAGGGCATAGCCAGCATGTTTTCAGGTGCGCTTTTAATAAAGTTTTGAAGTTGGTGCATGATGGTACGGAGGTAATTGTGGGTGGGAGGGAGTTCCATAATTTGGCTATGGCACAAGAGAATAGTGCTTCACCAGCAGAGTTATTGGCTTTAGTGATCTGCAAGTTATTTTTGTTGCTGGATCTTAGTGGTCTGGTGGTGCGATAGGGTTGGAGTAGATTCTGGAGGGATGGGACATTTAATGGATGGTTTACTAGTTTGTGGGTGAGTGAGAGTTGATACCACTGAAGGAGGTGAGGGAGTTCAAGCCAGCCCAGTTCAGCAAGTGAGAGACAGTGGTGACTACGGTAGGATGCCCCTGTGGCTTAATTTGGCGATTTTGTTGTAGCAGGTCTCTAGCTTGTTTAGATCACATTGCCTTAGGTTGGTATATACTGGAGAGGTATAAAGTAGGGTGGAGATAAGGTGGGAATTTGCTATTGAAATCTTTGCTGCTTTGGTGAGAAATTGTTTATTTCTGTATAATGCTCCTAGTTTTTTGTGGACTTTTTTTATGGTCATGGAAATGTGAATGTCAAATTTTAGTTTATTGTCCATTTCCACTCCTAGCAATTTGGTGTGTTCAGTTGGGTGTATAGTGGTGTTGTCTTTTGCTGTGATGTTAAAGTGAGAGTTGTTTTGAGTATGTTTGGTGGGTTGGAAGATGAGTAGTTTAGTTTTGTTTGGGTTGAGTATTAATTGGGCATCAGATAACCATGTTTCAACAGAGGAAAAGGCTTCCTGTGTGACTTTTTGCAGTTTGGGTAGGGACTGGGCTGAGCAGATGATGGTTGAGTCATCTGCGTATTGGATGAGTGTGCCATGTTTGGTGGCAGAGGCTAGATTATTGGTGTAAACAGAGAAAAGTAGGGGTCCAAGGATGGATCCTTGGGGAACCTCTATGGAGACAGGTAGTTGGGGAGATATGTCATTCTGCCATTCAACGGATTGTTGGCGGTCAGACAGGTAACTCTGAAACCAGTTGGTGACTGATTGTGAGAAGGATAGGTTATTGAGGACAGAGATAAGTTGTTTGTGTGGGACCATGTCAAATGCTTTAGATAGGTCTAGGAAAGTAGCAGAGGAGAGATAGCCATTGTTTTTATGCTGAAGGATAGTGTTAGTAAAGGAGAGTAAGGCAGTGGTGGTGCTATGGTTTGGTCGGAAACCATGCTGAGTACTGGAAAGGAGGTTGTTAGTAAGGAGGTAGTCTGAGACCTGAGAGTGTATGCATCTCATTGGTGCACAATCAATGATACATAATCAATGTTTTAAAGGTCTATCTCTCAAAAAGTGTTTGATAGAAACCCTATCATTCAATTCCTTCCCCTTATCTGACTGCATCATAGACCTTTAAAACATTGATTATGTATCCAAGAGAAAGTCAGCCTTTTACACAAGTGCATTTCCACATGCATTATATTTTATTATCATTAATATCTATTTTAGCTCATGAGATATAATTGTTATATATTTTTATATGTCCCATGAATATATTAGATATATTTCTACATGTATGCTTGTATATACAGAAAGACTTTCATATATTCATCTATATTGAATGCATTACAATAATTGAATTTTTAGATGAATTTCACCATGTAGTGGTGAATTTAGGTACATGATTTAATTGATTAAAAAACTTTTTGGCGCCCTTTTTATATTTAAATTATGAGAAATGTTACTGAATCTGTCTGATGAAGGGTTTTGGAGCAACCCGAAAGCGCTTACTACTGATTTGAACTGCTATTTGTTTTAATAAAAGAATTTGAAGAGCTGTGGTGGTACAAAGCGTATTTTTCTTGTTTAGTGTACTGCCACCTATGTGGTAATTCATGGGTACATGTTTTTCCCAAAGGGGATAACTACACATTTCTTGGCATTGAGCTTGAGCCCATGTATGTAAGACACTGTAATCACTGGGTGTAGCAATTTTAATGATCGGTGCTATTTTTGTCTTTTTTCATGGACTACTGCATCTGGTTTTCTTACATCTGTTTTCTGACATGTTTGTAATGGGTGATCCCATGTGATATAAACTTCATCTTTCTCTATAATGTTTTGTGGCTCATGTTTCCAATGCTTCTCAGCTACTTCAATAGTGTAATCTTTTCACAATCCCAATGCAACAGTCTTGACACCTTAATATGCCTTTCAGTATACAGCCCTTCTGCCATAAGTGTAGGACACCCAGCAACAAGATGTGCGACTGTTTCCAGTTCTGTTTTACAGAACCTGCATTTGTCTGTTTCCCTCACATGTTCAATGGATTTTGTAAACCAACATTTGCATAGTCCACTTTCATGGGCTGTTAATATTAACCTTTTATAATCTGGTTAAAATTCATCTTCCTTAACAATTCCTGCATCAAATCCTGATCAACATGAGTTTGTTCCAACAAGTTTCTTTATTTACCACAATATTTATGCTGTTTCCACATTTCTTGCTTTCTCATCTGATCCTTCTCCTTATATTCTTTCTTTTTTTTTGCACATTCAGTTGCTGCCTGATTTTTATCTACTTCTGGTTTGATTTCCATTCCAGTTTGTCACTGATATGTTTCTACTAAACCAAGCAGGGAAGTCATCTTAGACCTCTTCTCTTATTTTAAAAATTTCACTGTGTTTGGAACTGGTGAGGTCAGCAGATATGTATGCAGTCCCACAATTGCAGATCTATAAGTGTAGTCAATTTTGAGGAGGCCCATATTGCCTTCAGAATGAGGAATATATAATCTTGGTGTACACTGATTTGTATAAATCATTTGATAAGCATGAAGCATTTTTCTTGTTTTTCTGCCCAACTGATCCATTACCTATTGGAGTCAATCACTCCAAAACTGTAACTTAATACAGGAAGAGCAAATTGGTTTATAGCTTGAACTTTGTTCCCAGATGTCAGAGCTGTTTTCAGTATTAGTTTTAGTCTTCTGAAGTATTCCTTACTGAGTTTTATTTGCATTTGTTCATGTCTTATTGCTGATCCTTCATCAGTTTCCAAATATTTATACACTCCTTCCTGCTCAGGATCCTCTATATCACATTCCTGTCCCAGATCGATCTTTTCTTGGTGCTGCTGCTTCCTTATAGCATATTCCCGGTTTAATTTCCCAAGTCTTTTTGGTCTCTAATACCATGATGGGAATGGACCCCATTCCTAAGTCAAAGTATGATTAAAGTTCGTGAAATCAGTATTGTTTCAATCTTTGATGTTAGCCAAAAGTCCTCTTAGCAGCAACTGCAAAGTACCCATAAATGTCCCTTCTGCAATTCATAGAGTAACATGTATTGGAACTGTGTGACATGCATGATGGAATCTAAAACAATGTTGGGATGGTTCTATTAAGCTATGGGATGGAGCGAGTTGGACAGCAGTACTATGGCCAATGTGTTATTAAATATATAAAGAGCTCTTTACTAAAGTTCTAGAAGATGAGGGACAACATTGCAGTTCAGGAGAGTAAGCAAATTAGACGGTGTTACAAACAGTCTCAGATAACTAAGTTATGTTTATAAGCAATGAGAGAGCCATACCAAATTTAGCAGTTCTGTGCTATGTCATTATACTTTTGTACATGTTAAGCAGGCTGCAGAAATTATAGACTGCATTTCTTTTGTTAAATTGTCGGACCTTTATTGAAATCCTTGGACATTTAGAGCTCCAGTAGTCTAACCATTCAGGAGATAATTCTAATACTTGGGAAATTAGCCTTTGGTTAACCACTATGGGGCTTCAGTTGTGGCAGACAAGAGTCTCTTAAAAGGAATTTTAAATCTTCACCCAGCAAAGATTTTTTTGCATTAATGCTCTTCCTTACCCTGTCCCTGTGTGCTGAACATGAAATATGTGCACATACCACCTCCAGTGGGGTCTCTGCATCCCTAATGCCATCTTATGCTGTTATGATGCAGCCTCAGCTGATATTTGCTTGTTGATAACTTTCATATCCCCATCTAAGGAAGTTCCCATCACAGAAAACCTCATTTCCTTATATTTATACTACAGAACTCACCATGGCCTTGTTATTCCTTCCTCTCCTGACTGTAATACCAAGTGATGGGTCTACAACTTGGCACCTTGTCACCAACATCACATGCAGGGCAATGACATTGATAACAGTGGAGATAGCTACCTATGCTGACATATTCTTGAACATTTCTTCTAAGTCTGTGCAATCAACTGCTGCTATGGCTCAGGGTTTAATTATTTTAATGCATTTTCTCTACTCATTATATCAAGCTATTAAATATGCAACTGTAAAATGAAAGTACTGAACGCTTTTTTTTTTTTTTTTTTTTGTCTAGAGTTGGGAAAATCCTGCTCATGGCGCTGTTTGTGAATTTTGTGGACAGCAAACAATACCATTTTCTGCAATTGGACAACTAAAAACTACAGACACAAAAATGGTAAACTTTGTTTTAATTTCCTATCTGCATTATCTTCACAAATTAGAACTCAAAATGCAGTTTTGTTATACCTGTTTTTATTATTATAGAGCATCAGTAAATTTCAAATTTTGTCCTATACAATGCTGAAAAATATGAGGCACAAAAAGCCAGGTGGCCATGCAGTGAATCTGCAGATCCTGCAGTAAAGAAAGGAAAAGGTGTTATCAGTGTTGGAACAGAAGTATAGTTGTTAGGGTTGTTTCCTTACAAGACCATTGTCCAAGTATGGTACTGAGCTCCATTTAATGCCTGTGTAGAGTTTGCATATTCTCACATCAGTGTGGACTTTTTCCAGATACTCTGATTTTCCCCCCAAAGGCTTGTCACTTAGGTCAACTAACTACTATAAGCTGTCCATAAATAGTGCATTTGTTCCTGCACTTTAAGTCTGAGTTACTACTCAGAAAAGTTTTACCATAAATTTATTAACTTAATTAAGAAATTATTAAATACTTTAATATGGTAACCTGGTGTGCAGCAAAGCAGAGCAGGTCAGTGTGTGATGCACAAAAAGTTATATATTCCATGCACTAAAACAGAGAAACTTCATATGTAAAGGAGGGATTTAAATGCAAGAAAATATGTTTTAGTATATTATGGCTTTACTTTTTATCTTAAAATATAATAGTTAAATATTTTTGAACTAGCACAGCTATTATTCTTAAGTTCCAGATTTCTGCTTTATGATTTGTACAATTACAGGACATATTGGCCCCTATTACAGTAAATATAATTTAACTATAATGCTGAGTTTGAAATGCAGAGTGTCCTGCTTTAGGGCAGATAGCACCATTTATTGTCTCTTCACCCCAGATGCTTTTTGGGTGTCTTTCTCGTGTATGCCGAATCCAACAACCATGCACGTTCTGATTAATTTCTAAGTGCGATGTCTTAGATTAGGGTTACAACCTGGTTTATTATCTGATGTAATTAGTATGGCACCCTCTTAATATAGCAGCCCTCCCCTCAGACATGTAGTAGGTATATTGCTTATCTTATCGTAATGTTGAAACTGTCAGAAACAGTACTATAGTAACGATGCATAACCATCATTATTGCAGGCTTTTAGTATCTCTACAAAAGAGTGAGCACCTCTCTTACTAATATAACCCTTTCACTTTAATAATGCAGTAATACAGCACCACTGCTTCCATGTAAGCCCTTTGTGACATATCACATTATCATTCAGTATTCATGAAATGATGGTAAAAGTAATACTACCTTCAGAGCTGTCCAAAATTCAATGACTTTTACTAAACTGCCAGATTTTGCAAATATAGTCTACATCCCCAACCAATGTATATAACTCATTTTCAATGTGCTACTATAGTTTAGATTTACAGTTTTAGAATTTTGCAATTCTAGCTCTTTTCCATGTTTCGTATCATATTAAAGTGTTTCAGATATAGCATTATAAGTTCTTGCAGAATTTCTTGTTCTTGCAATATTATAGTAAAATACAAAATATTTTTCTATCATGGCATTAACAGCTGAAATGTTATGCTTTATTGGGAACTAATTGTCCAAATCTTAAAAATACAGATATAGGGGCAGATGGTAACCAAGAAACCAACTAATTCAATTGCTAGGAGACAAGGCAAAGATGATGTAAAGGAATTTATGCATTGTAAATTTGGTTTGCACCAAGGGAAGCCAAGACTACATAGAATAAATTATTTCAAGTTAAATGACAATTCTAACAGTTGCATGAAGGGCGTCACTGTTCATAGGTTCATGGGTGTGTGTACTAGGCTAATGGCCCTGGAGCCTTTACAAGCCTAGCCCATAGAAGTGCTCTGGCATCGTGCCACCCGATGTTAATTCCCAGTGACTCTATCAAGTACAGCCACTAGAGTGATTCCGAGGGTGAACTTTCTATTACCTATCCACTCATCAAAATTTCTCTTGAAAAAGGTCAGCAATGTGCTCTGCTTGACATGTGTTGGAAGTCTATTCCAGAGCAAGGGCAGTCTCTGGGTAAGGAACCTGTCCCTCCAGCATATTCTATTGACTGTGGTAATGAGGTTGAGGTCTCTGGAGCATGTGATGTGGAGGGATTGGGATTTCTTTAGATGTAGCATTTCTAACAGACCTAGGTCAGACATGGCTTTGTAAGTCAAGCAGAGATCACCTCTAAGTAGGCGATATGAGACAGAGAATAGCTGGCGTCTTTTAAGTCTGCCCATGTAGGACATGTATTTAATGCCTATGACCCTCTTCATGAGGTACATCTGTGGCCTCTCCAGGTGTTGCAGGTGTTTAGTGAGGTACATGCCAAATGGGGCATTATACTTGATGATTGGTCTAATGAGGGAAGAGTAGAGAGGGACAATGACCTCTTTCTTCCTGGAAGCAAAACCATTGGTAGTGAGATGAGCCACATAGAAGGACTTTCTGACCTCAGCGGCAATGTGGTGGTTGAATGACAGGTTGCTGTCAACCTGCTTCCCCAGATCTGTTATAACACCTTCAGTGTTAAGTGGGCTCCCATCAGTGTGATAGTTAGTGGGAACTGAGTTTTTACCAAATGGGATGACAACGCATTTTTTGGCATTAAGCTTAAGGCCATGGTTTTGACACCAGTCATTGGTCTCAGTGAAGCCCTTTTGTAGGATGTCTGCATCACTTGAGGAGTTAATAATGGCTCTCAGCTTGCAGTCATCTGCGAACTTGGTCAGCCAGAGTCCCTTTGTGTTGGCGTGAACTTCTGAGAAGTACATGCCGAACAGGAAAAAACCCAGGACAGATCCCTTTGGGAGTCCACTCATGACTGGTCAGCAGTCTGACTTGGAGTCTGCTACTTTCACACTGTATGTTCTATCTGTGAGCCAGTTTGCAACCCACCTAGCGATATAGGGGTTGATGCCTAGTTTGGTGAGTTTATTAATAATTCCCAAGTGAGGAATGGTATCAAAGGCCTTGGCCAGATTGAGGTAGGCTGTATGCACTGCCTTACCTTCACCCACAGCCCTGGTGAATGACTCAAAGAAGTCAACCAGATTGAGCAGGCATAATCTCCCTTTCACAAAGCCAAATTGCATGGGGTCTAGAGATTGGAGATTTCCTATATCTTTGTTAAGCAAGTCCATGATGATGCACTCCACAGCTTTACATATCAGACTAATCAGGCTAATGGGGCAATAATTCCCAGGGTCTGTAGTCGCTCCACCTTTATGGAGAGGGATGACTGTATCAGTGTGTCATTCGGTAGGGACAAAGCCTGAGTTGAGGCTGTGACTGAACAGGGCACACAGATGTTGTGCCAGTTCGCTTTGCAGTTCATGTACAACACAGCCAGGGCTATTATCAGATCCCATGGAAGCTGTATTCTTTGCCTTGGACAATGCAGCTTTGACCTATGGTACAGTAATGCTGGATGCCTGGCATTCTTCCGGTATTGTGATTTGTCCTTTGGGGGGAGACAGGAGTAAAGTTGGCACTGAATCTGTCAGCTAGTATGTTGGCAATATCTTTTGGCTGAGTATAGGAGGTACCATTGTGCAGTATCTCAGAGCAAATCTGGGTATTGCCATGGAGGTTCTTGATATAGCTATAGAAGGCTTGGTGATTGTTTTTAGTGTCTGCTACAATTTTGCCTTCATAGCTGACTTTAGAGGATTTGATGAGGGAACTCAACTTTTTCTTGAGACTAATAAGGGAATTTTTCCAGTCTTGGGACTTCACTTTTTTCTGCAACAGTTTCTTCCTTCTGTTGTAGAGTTTATTAATGGCAGGAGACCACAGGATTGGCTTCCATGTTTTGGAGGAGAGCATCTTGGTTCTGTTGGGTATGGCTACTTCCATGTGTAATGTTCGTACAGTGCATTGGTGTATGATTCAGCAGTCATGCAGCTATTTTCCATTAGCAAGGGTACCATGAAGTTAGTCACCTCTGTTTTTAGGAGTCCAAAGTCATCTTTGGAGAAGTTGTTCAAGGTGGATACCTTTGTGGCGGGGGAGGGTGAGATGTAGATTTCCAAGGTGATTAGTTTATGGTCGGTTCTCACCATGGAGTGATTGACTATTGGTGTAGAGCAATGGTCACCCATGTTAGAAATAACCAGGTCAAGGATGTTGCTTTCTCTAATGGGGTCAGAGTGAGCTGGTCCAGGGCATTGGAAATGATGAATTCCAGGAAGCATTAGGCCAGTGTATTGATGCTTGAGTAGTTTTCCCAGTTGATGGAGGGGTAGTTGAAGTCTCCTAGTAAGACAGTATTGGGTTGGACCTTGGTAGATTCCAAGGTGCTTAGGAACATGGAGTGAGAGTTAGTTGTACCTGAAGTATCTCAGATGCGTTATGCTGGGCTACTAGTCTGGAGGTGTGCATATCCTTTCTGAATATGAAGACACCAACACCTTTGTAGCTTCGGTCCATGTTTTGTGGCCAAAAGGTGTGGAATGAGTTATAGCCTGGTAGCGCAGGGGTACTTTCTGCTGCTTTAAACCAGGTCTCCATTACAGCACTAATGCCAATGTTCTCCATTTTGAGGAGTGCTTCGCGCGAGTGCATCTTGAGATTTAGACTTCTAGCATTGAGCAACATGACCCTCAGATTGCATTTATTTATAGCTGTTATGGTGGTAATTTGGTCTTTGGAACACTGCCTAAGAAAGGCACTATAGGGGTGGCAAGAGCCTTAGCCAGTACCCGGAAACGCAGGGGTGACAGATGCAGGCCATCTCTGGCAAGGCATCAAGGTCTGTCAATCATGTCATCCCAAGCAGACAAATACTGGATCCCCTTAGAATGACACCAGAAACTTAGCCAAATGTTGAAGTTAATCATTTTTTTTGTACTGCTGTATCATTCTGGGTGACAGCAGGATACTGCTCAGGGCTAGGGTCATACCTGCTGGGCCACATAATCTGAGAGCTCCACCATGTCTCTTTTCATGTAGTCCATGGAGGTGCTTCTCAGGTCATTCACACCCACATGGACAATGACAGATTCATGCTTGTACTTGTTGTGGAGTGACCTACATGCATGTGTTATGTGTCGGATTCTGGCACCTGATAGAGAGCTGACTGTTACCTTCTCCTTATTCAACCTAGTGAGTGGGACATATTTGTGCCTCACTGTTGAGTCACCTATGATTAGTGTATTGGGCAAGGTGTTTAGCCTTGATGGCTTAGGTTGAAGGGCACACTGTGGAGGTGAGCTATGTGTCCTGTGGTCTGCACTGTGTTGTGGTGGTAGAGTGTGTTTCTGTCTTGGAGGTCTCTGCTGTTTGGGTAAATTTCTATTGAAAGCCTTCACGAAGGTGGGTGCATGGTTTGTGTTTTTATGTGAAAGCTGTGATAGTGGGTGTTCTGGAGGGCTATGTGTTCTATGTGGTGTGGTGTAGGTGTTGACCTTCTCCTCTTGACCAGCTAGTCCAGTCTTGGCTTGAGAGTGCATGGCTTCCAATTTGGTGATATAAGTGCATCTCTCACAAGTCTGAGTGTTGGGAGGTAAGAGGAGAGGGTTGTCTGTGCACATGAGGCAGTTGCTGCACTGCCTCAGAATGCCCAAGTGTACCAGGTTAATAGGAGAAAGCACAGGGAACAGCCCTTAAATCATGCCAGGAAGTGTGGTCAAAACTACTAAGTACTGGAGCTATTTCTGTGAAGAATGACTATGCTGATGGGACTTAGGTGTGCTACAATAATTGCTACAAAAACCTGTTGAAGTGCAAAACAGTTAGGCTATTTGAAGTGCAAGAGAGAAAGAACTAGCAGGATCTAAGGGAAAAACTGAAAAGCAGACTTTCTGGCACTAGTAGTAGTTTGCCTGAGCTTGGTGCTGCAGTGCAAAGCTTAAACAAGTGCAAACCCACACAAATCGGGGCTTTTAAACCAGAAAGTTGAAAGGGATGGAAAAACTGCCCAACTGGCCAATAAGCTACAATTTCTGGGCCAGAAACCACTCCTCTCATGGAAGATAGGCTGCCTAGTGGTTACCATTCCCACTGACAAGCTAGAAGGCTTCCTCCAACATAGAAAGGCTTGCGGGGGGGCTCAGAAGCTTACAAACAGTCCTGGATACAGCGAATATCTATCAGGGCTAGACTAGTTACAAGAATGGCAGGAAACAAGCTTAAAACTTTTTTTGAATTTTTTACAGAAAAGCTGCTAAAACAGCAGTAAAAACAATTCAAATGCAGTGCAAGCCAGCACACTTGAGTTTGTAGCAATATTAAAGCAAATACAGTTTAAATAAATGCAATTAAATTAAAAAAAATGACTAAAAATAAGTGCAGAAAGCAGTAAATTAGGAAAAAATCAAGATGGAGGCACTTAGAGTATCAAAAATAATACCAGCAAATATATAAATAATTCAGTCAAGCAAAAATTAAGACATTGCAGAACTCTGAACAGTTAAAACAGTGCCAACAATATACTTATCAGCTCTATATTTCCAGATTGTTGGAGAAGCACACTCAGTCAGAACACAAGGAGATCCTAGCAATGTTAGATTCTAACAAAGTGTATTTTTTTTGTAAAGTGGAAAGGGAGAAAGGAGTAACAGAAGATAATTCAAGATGAAGAAACTAAGTGGGATGGTCTTCTCAAATGTTCTCTCTGTATTAGGTAGAATGAGCTGTTGACACTAGACTGGGAGCAGTGTCCCAGATCAAATTTATAGTAGGGGCAGGCAACTGAGATTGAGTACAATGCCCCATTCGGAGATTGAGTACAATGCCCCATTCGGAGATTGAGTACAATGCCCCATTCGGAATGTATCTGACCCGACACTTGCAGCAGCTGGAGAGGCCACAAAAGTTCCTCACCAAAAGGATAAAGGGTCTCAAACATCTGTCCTATGCTGCCCGACTGAAAGAACTCCAGCTCTATTCAGTCGCTTACCGCTTGCTCAGAGGTGACCTTTGCCTAACATACAAGGCCATGTCAAACCCAGATTTGATGAATATGCTTCACCTCAAAAAATCTAGATCCGTCAGAGCCACAAGGGTGGGAGACTTAAACCTCGACACGGCTATTAATAGGAAGTGCTGGAGGGATAGATTCATCACCCAAAGACTCCCTATGCTGTGGAATAAAATCCCGGTATATGTGAGGCAGAGCACCTCGCTGGCCTTGTTCAAGAGAAATCTTGACCAATGGATGGGAGATCGCAGATATACCCCAGGGATTACCTCAGTGTCACTGCTCGACAGAGGCACAGCAAAATAATGGGTATAGTTCCCCATACTAAAGGGGTGGCGTAAGCCACAAAACTATGGGCTAGGCTTGTAAATGCCCTCGGGCAGATAGCCTAGTATGAACCTATGAACCTATGAACCTATGAACTGCAAAGCCACCAAGTATAAGAACAAGGTACCAATAGGGAGGAAAGGTGGGAAACTGTTTTAGGCAGAAAATACTAGCCAATCAACAATTACTCTTACTAAAGTTGAAGAAAGGCTTCTGCTAAGCCAAGATGGCCTGGAACATGTGATCAGAACAAACAAATAACCAGGCCAGCAAACACTGCAAGCAAATAACCAGATCAGAGACCGCAAATCTGAACTGGGCTATGCTACAGCTAATAGCTACACTATTTTAGGCGGAAAACACTACAGAAATGTTTATCAAAGTAGAAAAACAGCAGTGAGACACTAAATGAAAGTTTTAAACAGATAAAGGACCAATGAGACTCTAGAGGATGTTTTTAACTGCAAACAAATCAATTATATGATACACTCCTTGGCACGAAAGGCAGACAATTTTAGTACAACTGTGCAGATTAGTTTATAGCAATAAAATACATTAAAATGTATGCAGCAGACAATAAACAGTTTTATAAATGGCTAGAATAAGCAATTGTTGTTGTCTTTCGGCTTTTCCCAGTTAGGGGTCGCCAAAGCAGAATTCTGGTCCACTAATGATTGGCAGTAGATTTTGATGAACACCGAGGTGCCAGCTTGACGTTCAACCTTCAACGAAGGCACGCCCATTTACACATGTCTTTTGAATGCCCACCCAACCATGGGAGGGACATGCAGACTCCACACAGAAGGCACTCCCCGCACTCCAGCTGAGAATCGAATGGGAGAACCTTGGCTAGAATAAGCAATAACTAGTAAGAATAAGCAAAAAAAATATGATACTTATTGTTATATATCACAGATCAGAGTTGTTGTCAGTGCCCCTCCTCCACTCAGCTCAGTGTGTATAGACAGAAATCCTCTCAAAGTTGGTGCTTTAATACCAGGATTTACAACCTGAAATAACTTCAAAAAATCTTAAAGGAACCAATGAGTGCTTACTCCAAGCCCTAGACCAGCCAGTCTCTACCAGCCAGCAGCCAATCAACAACAATTACTCTCACTATACTTAAGGAAGAATGGCTTTTGCTAATCCAAGATGGCCTGGAACATGTGCCCAGAACAAACAAACACAGCAAACAAACAACCAGAGCACAGACAGCAAACCTGAACTGGGCTGTGCTACAGCTACTAGCTACACTATTATAGGCAGAAATCACTACAGAAATGTTTATTACAGCAAAAAAAACAGTAGTGAGCCACTAAATGAAAGTTTTAAATAGATAAAAGAGCAAGGAGACTCTAGAGAATGCTTTTAACTGCAAACAAATCAGTTATAGGATACACTCCTTGGCAGGAAATCAGAACAAACAGATGCTTAAAAATGGAGAACATTTCTAGTTAATACCTTTCACACAGTGAAACTAGCTAAAAATCTTTACAAACAGTGTGACAATAAAAACCTTATTTATCAGTCTCTGTAAGGCAGACAATTTTAGTACAACTGTGCAGATTAGTTTATTGAAATAAAATATAGTAAAAAGTATGCAGCAAACAATAAACACTTTTATACATGGCTAGAATAAGCAATAACTAGTAAAAATAAACAAAAAAAAACAGGATACTTATTGTTATATATCACAGATCAGAGTTGTGGTCAGTGACCCTCCTCTGTTCAGCTCAGTGCATATAGATAGAAATCCTCTCAAAGTTAGGGCTTAAATACCAGGATGTATAACCTGAAACAACTTAAAAAAGCTCAAAAGAACCAATGAGTGCTTACTAGAAGCCCTAGACCAGCCAACCTATACTAGCCAGCAGCCAATCAACAACAATTTATCTCACTAAAGTTGAAGAAGAAAGGCTTCTGCTAAGCCAAGATGGCCTGGAACATGTGCTGAGAACAAACAAACACTGCAAACAACCAGGCCACAGAGACCGTAAACCTGAACTGGGCTGTGCTACAGCTAGTAGCTACACTATTTTAGGCAGACCACACTATAGAAATGTTTATCAAAGCAGAAAAACAGCAGTGAGCCACTAAATGAAAGTTTTAAACAGATAAAGGAGCAAGGAGACTCTAGAGAATGTTTTTAACTGCAAACAAATCAATTATATGATACACTCCTTGGTGGGAAATCAGAACAAACAAACAGATGCTTACCAAATGGAGAACATGTCCAGTTAATACCGTTCACACAGTAAAACTAGCTAAAAAAGTTTTACAAACAGTGTGACAGTAAAAGCCTTATTTATCAGGCCTTGTAAGGCAGACAATTTTAGTACAACCATGCAGATTAGTTTATAGCAATAAAAATGAGTAAAAAGTATGCAGCAGACAATAAACAGTTTTATAAATGGCTAGAATAAGCAATAACTAGTAAAAATAAGAAAAAAAAACAGGGTACTTATTGTTATATATCACAGATCAGAGCTGTGGTCAGTGTACCTCCTCCGCTCAGCTCAGTGTCAAACTTCCATGGGTATTTTTTAATGTGTGAGAGAGAGGAAAAATTACTAGTACAACAGCATCATACCTCCAAAAGTAAGTCTGTCTTACTGTGGAAGAGATGTAAATAAGTGGAGGTTGCAAAGTCAAAATCCCAAACATGGATCCAACGTTGTATTTCTAGCCAGTTCTAGTTCTCACCTCACTACATTTTTGGTCATTTCCTTCTTCTACCTGAGTAGGTAGGACACTGTAAATACATTTTTTCAGCACACATCATTTCTTGAAATAGAATTTTACCCTTCACCTGCACACCAGCACAATAGAATCTAATGTTGACCATGAAATCATAGTTAATAACACTCATTACCCTGATCTCAGTCCTTAATATGACATGCATGGTAAGACAGGTTCTTATAAATTAACCCACCACTGCTTCGTTTGGTACCAGATAGAAATCAGCTGTCCTGATACTTGTGTCACATATCACACCACTTCCAAATGAGTAATGTAACTTACCCTCCAGTCCAACATGTCTGCATCATAAATGCTCCCTTTTTTTCCTCCTGATGTATCTGATATATCATTATATTAGGCAGACCTATGTGCTTTCCCTTTATTGTTCTCTTACACTTAAACTCAAACCACAGCTCTTTCAAACCAGCAACCTCTTATTTATCTACTTTAGATTACATTAAGCCTTTAAATTGTTTTTACCACCATTTACTTGCCTATATTTTTGCTCTTATGTCTGCTTTCTTCTGAATTACTCTTCAGTACCTCACAATGCTGCACTTATCTGTTTTTGCCTTCTGTTATCTTTAATTCATATACCTATTATACCAGCCTCTGTTAAATATCTTGACTTGTCTTATCCACATGTGTTGTTTACATTATTTTATTATCTTATTGCCTCCCTTTGCATTTGGTGAGGAAATCTTGGAAGCAGACATGCTCACGGGAGTTGCAGTCTGAGATGATAATAGGTATTATGGTGACACAGCGGTGCAGAGGTCAGCATTTTTACTTCATAGTACTTGGACATTTGGTTTAGATCCTAGCTGATATGTTGTCCGTATGGAATTTGCATGTCCTCCATGTATTCACATGCACATTTGATGCAGTCTTCAGTTTCCTCCTACATACCAAAGACATGATGAATGGTGATCTGATGATACTCCAAGCTGCCATGTGGTGCATGTGCAGTGTGTGTCTGAGTGAGCTTTTTTGCAGGTCACTGAGTTCTTCTTTTCATAGTACAATCTGCCTGTATCACAAGATGAAGAGGATCAAAACAATGACAACTGTTTGCCATTGGAACTGTCTGTTGGTGTAGTGTCTGTATGTGCTCTGGCAAGTGTATTTCTCTATTTTGTGTAACCATGGAGTTGATACATACACACACACACACACACACATATATATATATATATATATATATATATATATATATATATATATATATATATATATATATATATATATATATATATATATATATATATATATATATATATATATTTATATAAAGTTGGGGGGTTATGGGGAGCCTGCTCATCTTTATCAGAGTGCAACAGGTCTTTCCTTCCTCCAACAAAAAAATCTTCACCCTTCTGCATTTTGAACATTTGCTTTCATCATTTTAATTAGCTGGCTTTTAGATAATTGATGTTTTGTAGTGAAACCATTTGAGTGTGTAGGCATACTGGGATGGACTGATACCTCGCCCACCCTGGCCCCTACCTTATCCCCACAGACCTACAGAGTACTCTGTCAGAAATATTTGGTGAACAAATGGGTGCAACTAAAGTAATTATTTTTGAGGGGGATACAGGATTCAAAATGCCTAGTAAGACCTTGCTAGGTTTAAATCTAGGGCTGACAAAAAGCAATTACTAGTAAATGGAAATCAAAGTTTAGACCAACCATATTTGAAGTACTGAATATTGTAACAGAGATAAAATAACTGGAAATGGAATCCTTATAAAAGGGTAGGAGCTAATTACATAGAAAACATGGAAATTGTGGGAACAATACATGCATAAATATTATGAAGAAGTGAGGTTTAAGGGAAGGCAGGAATTGAGCAATTTATGTAAGGCTGGATTGATGATAATTTTACTGAATATAAGTGATGTATAATGCTTATAACTGTTGTTAATATGGATTGCTTTCTTTTACATAAATGTATGTTTGCCTATGTCACAAGTGCTCATTCACTAAAGATGTTAAACAAAGCATTCTGCACAAAGCCAAAACTGTGTGTGTGTGTGTGTGTGTGTGTGTGTGTGTGTGTGTGTGTGTGTGTGTGTGTGTGTTGTAGGGAGGCAAAGGCCTAAAATCAGTTGCTTTTTTCAAATATTACTCTAACTCATTTTAAAAAGTCAAGAGAACAACATGCTTTGCATCAGCATGTGTTTCTGAACATTAATGAAGTAAGAAATTCTAGTCTGATATTATTAATTGACTGTGGTCCTCAGTAATTTACCAGGAAAAAAAGACATATGAAGGACAGGACAACAGTATAAGGCAAAATAAGGGAGCATTAAGAGGTGTGATTAGCATTTTAAAATGAAAATGAGCGACTGTTCTTTATATGTTTAGGAGAAACTGTTTCCCACCATGTGTGTCATTACCTAGGCATCCTTTTGGGACCTTTTCATTTCTAATGTTAGAAGTAAAGGCATTCAACACAATACCCCACTCAAGCATTGCTGACCAGCTCTCTGAGTTAAGCATAAATCCCTATATAACTCATTGGAGTGCTGGTTGGCCCACAGACAGTACCCAAAAAGTCAGGATGGGTGAGACCACCTCCACCAAGAGACCTGTCATTAGCAGAGTACCTCAGGTCTCCATGTTGGATGTGTTCCTGTTTGGCATCTACTTCTCAAAAGTGAAGGCTAACATTAAAGGTCTTTGGTTCACAAAGTTCAAACATGACTGTAAATTGGGAGCTATTACAGATTCTTCCCAAGACACCAACATCTGTAAGAGGGTTTATCACAGACAAATGACTGATGCCAAAGACATTGCCTAAAACTCAATTCCACAATGTGCATTAGAATGCCCTTTGAGAAACTGTCAGTCAGTTAATTACTCCATCTATAAAAATATCCATAAGACCTTTCCATAGGAATCCCAATTTTAAACTAAATAATCAGTTGATTGATCTTAGTAAATTCCCATTAATAGTTAATTTGACTCTGATTGATGATAAAGCATATATTAGCACATAAATTACTCTTTTAACATTATATTAGCATAATACTGTTATTAGGAATATATTAAAATTTGGATGTATATGTGGAGCTAACAATGTTTTGAAAATATGTATGATAGAATAATGACAATTTTTATGGAAGCATTTCATGTAGATATTGTATATAGTTTTGATAGTAATAGTAGTGAATTATGTGTGTGATTTTATTGTATTTTGAAAATATATATCAATAAAAATTTATTATGGAAAAAAAAAAAATATCCATAAGAGTCAACCAAGTAGCACATGATCTAGGAACATATGTAGACAGCAATCTGACCTTTAATCAACATGTAGATAAGATAGTAAGAAAACCATCCTATGTCACCCAACATATAGGTAAGGTCATGGCATCTAGGTCCAAGGAAGTTATAGTACCACTGCATTTGGCCTTTATCAGACCTATCATCGAATACAATGCTCCCTTTGGCATATATCTAACAAAGACACTTGCAGCAGTTGGAACACCCACAAAGGTTTCTCACCAGTAAAATTCAGGGCATGAATACCCTGTCCTACAATGATCACCTAAAAGCTCAGTTTCTGTATTCGGTCTCTTAAAGGCTGCTGAGAGTGGATCTTTGCCTGGCTTACACAGCTTCCTCAGACCCAGCCCTGATAGATCTGTTGCACATACACAAAACAAACAACACCGGAAAGACTACATCCAGGGATCTGAACTTCACTTGTGGCATAAACAGAATATGCTGGAACACAAAACAAACAGCACCAGAAAGGCTATATCCAGGGATCTGAACTTCACTTGTGACATAAACAGAACATGCTGGAGTGACAGATATATCTTTGAAATAAATGTAATGGTAGCATCCCCATCAAAACCTAAAACCCTAAAGAATTTTTTCCAAGGCAAATTACGTTCTATTAAGTGATAGCTTAGGTAATTTTAAAGCTTCCCTAACCTCGAAAACATGGAGGCCTATGTAGAAGTAAACACGAATGTCCTGTGCAACCACTTAAACAACTGCATAGAAACGCCAGTACCTGACAGAACTAAACCCAGGTCTAGTCACAAAAACAAGCCACACTTTTGGACTCCTGGCATAAATAGGCTATACAACAGAAGGAAAACATTCCCATCTAGAATGAAGTGGGAGGGTGTACAACAGATACAAAATCCAAGACTAAAATAGTATCTGAAGCAAAAGATAACCACAAAGCATTTTTAGTTATGTCCGAAATCTTAGGGGAAACACTCAACAATGTGCTAAGTTGGCTATAGATGGCACTACTTTTACTCATCCAGAAGACATAGCAAACCTGCTGGCCAATAAATTAAATTCATATTTCACCCCTTCATCACCTCCATTCATTAGCCATAAAATACCCCCCACCATTGCTTTTCCTGTTATCCCAAAAGAACAGGTCATCATTGCACTCTCTAAAGAAAGAAACACATCATCAATTGGCCCTGACAGAATCCCAGGATGCCTTTTAAACAGCTTGAAACATGACCTAGCAGACCCACTCAGATCTCTATTTAAACACAGTCTCCAGACAGGCTTTGTCCCAGTAGAGTGGAGGACAGCAACAGTCATCCCCCTGCACAAGGAGGAACCATCAAATGACCCAGTAAACATAAATCTGACTAGCCTCATATGCAAGGTTATGGAAAGGATAATCATGGAACTGATTAACAACGCCATAGCAAATCTCCAGACTCTAGATACAACCCAGTTCAGCTTTGTCAAGGGCAAGTCCTGCCTGCTCAATCTGGGGGACTTCTTTGAGAAAGTCACCAAGGCCATGGATGAGGGTAAGACACTGTATACCACCTTCCTTGACCTGACCAAGGCATTTGATACAATACCCCATGTAAGTATTATAGATAATCTCACAAAATTGGGCATAAACCTCTATATTATCAGATGGATAGTCAAATGGCTCACAGATAGGACACATTTTGTTAGAATGGGGGAATCCACATCCAGTAAGAGGCCAGTCACCAGTGGAGTACCACAGGGTTCAATGTTGCCCCCCCCTTCTGCTTGGGATATACTTCTCAGATGTCAAGGAAAATGTAATTGGCCTTTGGCTGACCAAGTTGGCTAATGACTCCAAGTTAGGGGCAATCACTGACTCCCCAGACAATGTTGATATCCTACAGAAAGGTGTGACACAGACTAATGATTGGTGTATCAGAGCATTTGGTTCATAGGTTCATAGGTAGGTACTAGGCTATCGGCCCAAGGGCCTTAGTAAGCTGAGCTAACAAGGTTCCCTGGCTTATGCCACCCAAGAAAGTTAATTTCTTGTGCCCCTGTCGAGCAGAGCCACAGAAATGATCCCTGGGGTGTATTTCCTATTTCCCATCCACTTATCAAGATTTTTCTTGAAGAATCCTAATGAGGAACTTTGATTGACATAGATGGGTAGCTTTTTCTAGAGTATAGGAAGTCTCTGGGACAGGAATCTATCCCTCCAGCATGTCCTTTTTATTGTGGTGACAAGGTTTAGGTCCCTAGAGCATGTAGCTCGGAGGGATTGTGATTTCTTTAGGTGTAGCATGTCCAACAGCTCTGGGTTTAATATAGCTTTATATGTTAGGCAGAGATCTCCTCGGAGTAGGCAATATGCTACAGAGTAAAGCTGGAGTTTTTTTGAGATGGTCAGTGTAGGGCATCTATTTGAGGCCAGTAATCCTCTTTGTGATGGTACTTCTGTGGCGTTTCCAGCTGTTGCAGATGTCTTGTGAGGTATATTCCAAAAGGGGCGTTGTACTCTATAATGGGTCTAATGAGTGCTGAGCAGAGGGGAACAATGACCTCTTTTTTCCTGGATGAGAGCCCTTTTTTGATGAGGTGTGCCACATAGAAGGATTTCCTGACTACTGTGGCGATGTGATTATCAAAGGAGAGACTACTGTCCACCTGGGTCCCAAGGTCTCTTATCACACATTTGGCATTAAGTAGACTGCCGTTTATGTGGTAGTTCATGGGTACAGAGTTTTTACCAAAGGGGATAACAATGCACTTTTTGGCATTGAGCTTGAGGCCATGCCTCTGACACCAGGCATCTGTTTCAGTGAGGCCCTTCTGTAGGATGTTCACATCATTTGGAGACTCGACTATGGCTCCAAGTTTGCAGTCATCTGCAAACTTCATTAGCCAGAGGCCTTCTGTGTTAGCCTGTACTTCAGAGAAGTAGATACCAAATAGGAGAGGTCCCAGGACTGAACCCTGTGGTACTCCACTTGTCACTGGTTTGAAGTCAGATTTGGAGTCTGCAACCTTTACAGTGTGGGTTCTGTCAGTGAGCCAGTTGGCAACCCATCTTGTGATGTAGGGATTTATACCTAATTTAGTGAGTTTAGCTATCATTCCAGAATGGGGGATGGTGTTGAAAGCCTTGGCAAGGTCAAGATAGGCTGTGTGAACCACCTTACCCTCGTCTACGGCTTTGGTGACTGCCTCAAAGAAGTTGATCAGGTTCAAAAGGCATGATATGCCTTTCACAAACCCAAACTGTGTGGGATCCAGAGTTTGGAGGTTACCAATGTCTTTGTTTATGAGTTCCATAATGATACAGTCCATGGCCTTGCAGACCAGACTCATCAGGCTAATAGGGTGATAGTTCAGAGGATCAGTGGTGGCTCCCCCTTTGTGGAGTGGGATAACTGTTGCTGTGTGCCATTCAGTGAGCACAAAGCCTGACATGAGACTATGATTGAACATGATGCTTAGGTGGGGAGCCAGTTCATTCTGAAATTCATGTAAAACGCAGCCTGGGATGCTGTGCGGTCCCATGGATGCTGTGTTTTTGGTTTTAGAGAGTGCAGTTTTTACCTGCATAGATGTGATTACAAGGACTCTGCATTCTTCCTGTATAGAAATGGGCCCTTTAGTGTGTGAGAGGGGGGTAAAGTTAGCACTGCACCTATCTGCCGGGATGTTGGCAATATCAGTTGGTTCTCTAATTTTCGTGCCATTGTGCTGTAACTCTGGGTGTTGCCATCGAGATTCTTGACATAGCTATAGAATGCTTTGTGGTTGCCCTTAGAATCAGTGGCAATTTTGTTTTCGTAGCTAGCTTTGGAGGATCTTATAGGGGATCTCAGCTTCTTACTGAGGCTGACCAGGGAGCTCTTCCAGTCATGGGATTTTACTGTTTCTTCCCTCTGTTGTAGAGTTTGTTTATGTCAGGGGACCACCAGATTGGCTTCCTTTTTTTGAGGATAGTATCTTGGTTCTGTTTGGAATAGCATGATCCATGCACTCATGTAAGTGCTTATAGAGTGCATTTGTGTAGGATTCAGCAGTCGTAACTGTATTGTCCATCTGCATGGGTTTTGTGAAGTTCGCCACTTATGTCTTAAAAAGCATAAAGTTGGCTTTGGAGAAATTTTTTACCATGGTTTCCTTAATGGTGGGTGGGGGCGGGATGTGGATATCTAGGGTGATTAGCTTATGGTCAGATATGACTAACAAGGAGTTGACTTCAGGTGTGGAACACTGGTCACACATTTTGGCAATGACTAGGTCTAGGATATTGTTGTCCCTGGTGGTGGTGTGGATAAGTTGATCCAGGGCACTGAAATTTATGAATTCCAGAAAGCATTAAGCGAAAGAGTTGGTACATGAGTAGTTTTCCCAGTTAATGGTGGGGTAGATGAAATCAAACCCTCCTGCAAATTACAACATTGATAGCACCCTCCCTAAGAATGGACCCAGTGGTGAGAGATCTGAGCACTGAGATAGATAGTAATCTGATCTTTTACCACCATGTATCCATGTTGGTGAGGAAATCCTTATATGTGGCTCAGCTTATAAGTAAGGGCCTGGCATCCAGATCCAAGGATGTCATAGTACCACTGTAATTAGCCCTTATCAGACCAATAATTGAGTACAATGCACCCTTTGACACATACATCACCAGGCACCTGTCACAGCTGGCACATGCTCAGAGATTTCTCAACAAAAAATACAGGATATAGCCAACATGTCATATGTAGACCAATTAAAAGCCCTGCCATTGTATTCAGTTTCCTACCGATTACTGAGGGGTGATTTGTGCCTGACCTACAAGGCAGTCTCTGACCCAGCCCTGACGGAAATGTTATATAGTCGCAAAACTAACTGCATGAGGGTTACCTGCTCCAAATATCTAAACCTGATCTCTGACACAAATAGATCATGCTGGAGAGATAGGTATGTGTCTCAGAGATTGGCCCTCCTCTGAAATAAGCTTCCTATTCACATGAAGCAGAGCCCTTCCCTGACCATCTTCAAGCACAATCTGGAGCGATGCATGGGAAATCGCAAATTCATTCCTAGAGTGGTGCCCATGTCCCTTATGGACAGAGGCAGCCTGTAAAAATAGTCAAAACCCTGCTTGCTGACACTTATTTTTCCCTACAGAAAGAAAATTGAGTAAAATCTGGGTAAAACTAGTTAGGTTTCAAAGGGCTCTTGAGACTTTAGCCTAGTATTCTTCTATAAAACTTTGAACCTATGTGTCCCAAAGGATCCCCACACTATGGAATAAGCTTCCCATTCATATAAAACAGAGTGCATCCCTGAATCTGTTCAAACAAACCTTGACAATTGGATGGAAAATCATAAATGTGCCCCCATTCTGGCCCCTATGTCCCTTACAGACAGACACTGTCAATAAGAAAAATATTATCCTAACACCCCCTCTACAAATCCTTAGTTTATAGTTACCTCCCTAGTAAAATCCCCCCCCCCCAGTATAGATAGCAAATGGTTTGGGTGTGCAGCTTGGCTTATAAGGGTGATTAGCCTAGTAACAACCTATGAAGAGGCACCAGAAATTGCATTTGTTTCTGTCAATGCAGCCCAAACTACATTTCCTCCAAATATTGCTCGAACACTTGAGGCCCAGTCACTCATATTCCTGCTGTCTAGTATTCCAGTGTCTCACACTAGGAAGTCGATTACTTTAGTGTGCAACTCCTAGATGCCCAAGACTTGGGCACATGAGAAATGGATATTGGTCCCTAAATGCCACTTTAATTTTGTGCTCCTTTTTCTGAAACTAAATTATGCCAGCATTTTTAGAGAGTCTTTTGCCTTTTAAAGCTCTGACAGTTTCTTTTAAGCCTTCTATATGTGGTACTTCTTGCACCTTGCTTCATTCCTACCTTTGGGAAAGATGAGGACACCCTAGCCTTGGAAGACCAGCTTACCTCTTCTCCTGACCTATATACTGACACTAAGGATGATAAACCCATTTCTTAATTTCATGTGAGGATACTTCCCTTAGAGAAGCCCTTCAGTTTAAGAAGGACCATTAAAGTCAGGTTGTAGAAAACTTTCATCACCACAGAAGTACATTGATCTTTCTAAAGCTAGAGGCACCTAACTTACTGTATAATCATCTTATTTCCTCTTTTATAGGCATTTACAAACAGCTGCAAGGGTGCAGTCACCATAAAAGTAAATGTTTGAATGTAGAATCAGTAATGCAAGAAAGTTATCTACCTTTCCACCCTCCTGACCAAATTCTGTTGGTCTTTTCATATGGTTAGTTCTGGTCCCTGGCACAGTCAAAGGTATTTGTGTGTGTGTGTGTGGGGGGGGGGGGGTGCATATGCACATGTGTTATTAAACATAATGATTATTTGTTTCTATGTATGCCTTTTTAAGGGTGTCTTATTGTTGGTAACATATACTTCTGCTCATTATTTATCTCCTGTATCTAGGGTCATTTTTACTTGGGATTTGAGGCTTTTCTGAGGCACTTTAGCAATTGTGGTGTTGTGTAAATGCATTTATTGACACTTAGTTCTGTTTGGCTCTATCCTCAGCTAAGATCAACCAAGGTTCCACAATGCAATCTGTCTTTTTAGCCAACCTTCTTCTAATATCCATGACTTCAGCATGCATATACTTGCAGCCACAGGGATGTCCACTTGCTAAAAAATAGACCAGGGACTGACATCTTCCTGCAGCCACAGGGATGTCCACTTGCTAAAAAATAGACCAGGGACCGACATCTTCCTGCAGATAATCCCTATGCTTTTTAAAATTTCTGTAGTTATACTTTACTATCCAGTTATTTGTTATTATAGTAAGTATACTCATACCACTCTCCACTGTTATATAATAATCACAATGTTCATGATTTGCTAACAAGTGACTCAGGAAAGTAGTAATAAAGTTTCAGCTTCAGTTAAACAGGTATATTTTACAGTAGAAAACACTGATCCAAAAATGGCCATTTTCAGATTCGGCCTGTAAGGAAAAATGGTAACAGTATAAAATCCATTTAAGAGTTTTGATGCAAAATAAGTAATAAATTTGAAAATAATTTATTTATTTATTTATTTGTCTTTATTGACCAGGAAAAGTTCATTTTCCACAGAGGCCTTGGGAGAAAAGTTCTACATTCATGTTGCATATGATGCAAATTTATAACTGCAAGGTAAAACATCTGTACATGAGACTATTTACATGACTTTTTTGATATTTCTTACATGAACATATTATTTTAACACAAAAAAAGAGAAATTGACATATATTGGTTAATTATCAAATAGAAAAATAAAATGCATTATAGTTAATGTATTTGTAGCATGATGACTGTAGTGGGGTATTTATGAGGTTAGTAATAATTTACAGACAGACAAGTAGTAATGTAGCTTAACAACTGATGATGAGAGATATGAAAGGAGAAATTATGGAAATGAGCAGGAGGATAAATGGACAGCGAAGGAGTTGTAGTTAGTGGTAGATGTGAGAGAAGGATGAAGAGTAAGAGTTTAGGAAATAAGTGCAGTATGAAGAGGAATGGTAAGGTACAATAATACTGGGAAGCAAAGTGGCTGTAAGAGTTGGAGAACAGTAATCTGAGTAAACCTAGCCAGGAGAACATGAAGAACAGAGCCATCTAGGTGCAGTTTAAGCAAAGTTTTGAAACCATTTAAGTTTTCTATCCATTTTAACTATGTGGGGATTCATTCCAAAGTTTTTCACATAATGGAAGTAGAGAGAGTTTCCAACAGTGCTGAATGTCTTACTGATACATAGTAGGAGTTTATTGCTAGAGTGAAGGTCTCTAGTGGGTGAATAGTACAGTTGAGTATGTTGTAATATGGGGCATTTTTCTGGAGAGTACCACAGGTTGTGAACAATGATTAGTTGTGAGCATGTCAACTGTTTTGGGAGTTCAAGCCAGTTAAATTGGTTTAATGCAGGGCAGTGGTGTATTCTATAAGTTTGGTTGGTTGCATATTTAGCTGTTTTGTTGCAGCAGGAGGCTAGTTTAGTATTATACACAGTGCTGATATTTGTAAGAATAAATGAAACATATAGTAGAGAAAGAAAAAGATATTCTTGCTTGATCTGTCAGGTAGTGTTTAGCCCTATAAAGGGAGCCAAGTTTTTTGCTTTGTTGTCTTGATGGAATGAAGTATGTGGTGATCATGTTTGAGAATGCACATATTATGACTCTGAGTAGTTTAGTTTAGCTTATAGTTTTTATTTTTGTGTTATAATTTGAGTTAATCTGAAATGTGTGTTTCTGGTTAAGGTGTTGTTTTAGAGTAAATAGCATAAGCTTTATTTTTTTTTATATTAAGCAGCAAATTAATATTTTTAGCCATATATCAATGTTAGTGAAAGATTTTTGAATGATTTCCTGTAATTTTGTTATGGATGGGCAGAACTGATAAAGGTTGAATCATCAGCATATTATACGAGAGTGGCAAGTGTCATAACACTATGAAGTTTATTTATGAAAATATTAAATATAAGGAGCTAAGTATTTACCATTTGGAAACTCCAAAAGAGACTGGTTGAAATGCTGAAAGGTTTTGTTGCCATTTAGTTGCCTGCTGATGACTGCATAAATAAATGTAAAACCAGGAGATGGAGGGGTAAGTGAGTCTTGCAAGTTCAGAAAGGGGCTTTTGGTGGGGCACTGTGTCAAATGCTTTGGAAAGGTCAAGGAAAAGTGAAGAAACAAGGTTGTCCTCATTTCTGTATTGGTTTACTATGTTGGTGAAGTTGAGGAGGGCAGTAATAGCACTGTGGTTGGGTCTGAAACCATGCTGGGTGTTGGAGAGGAGGTTGTGTTTGGTTATATGTATCATAAGCTGAGGGTGAATACATTTATCAAGGAATTTAGAGAGGGGTGATAGGATGTAATAGACCTATAGTGTGTTAAATGTGTTGAAGCACCTCCTTTGTGAAGGGGTATAATAATGGATTTTTTCCAGATGGCTAGGACATTGTTCTGAATTATTGACCAGTTGATCAGAATAGAGACAGGGAAAGTTAGTACTTATGTAGTTGTTTAGAGGAACTCCATGGGAAGGTTATCAGCAGCTGAAGTTGTTAATTTTAATTTGGATAGTAATTTTCTAATGGTTGGTGTTGGGATGGGCTGAAAACTAAACTACACCATGTTGCTTTTGAGGATAGATGACAATTGGAAGGGTAAAGTGAAGTGGTCATTGACTGGTGATAGAACTGAATGGATAAAATGAGTGTTGAACTGAGTGGCAGTGGACTCTTTGTTGTTTGAAGTAGAAGGACATGGTGTAGAGGTGTGGCCAGGTTGTAATAGTTTATTAGAGAGGACCAAAAATGGATTGTTTTGGTGCTGTTGCTGGAGATTGCTATAGTACGATGAGCTGTTTGGTCTCTTTTGTCAACCACATTGTTGTGTTAGCTTTTACCCTTCTTGTCCTAACTGGTGCTAAATCATTTAGTATTTTTAGGAAGGTGTAATTGAAATGAGTAACTGCTTCATCTAGGGGCATCACTCTTAATACATTCCAGTTGTAGTGGGACAGGGCTGTAATAAATGTGTCTTTGTCAAATTTGGTTAAATTGTATATTTGTTTATAGATTATATGTTTGAGTGAAGCATGTTGTTGTCTTATTACATAGGTTAGGAAGTGGTCACTTATAGAATTTGGTAAGCAACCAGAAGATTTTATATTATGGTGTTTGTCGATATCCAGTCACGTGCGGATTTCCTGTTAGTGCTTTTGTTAATTTTGGCGGTGGAGCTTATTAGTTGGGTGTGGCCAAATAGGTGAAGAGAGTCCCTGGGTTTGCTGCTATTAATGGATTGCCAGTCTATATTTAGGTCACCTAAGATGAAGGTTTCCTGGGGGATGTTGCCAACTATCCAGTGTAGGATATTTTCAGCTATGGTAATTTTGTTGTCTGATGGGATGTATACTGTTGAGGTGCATATAGAATTCCTTAGGTTGATTTTGAGCTATGCAATGAGAAGTTCAGCATTATTAAATTCTGAGATATTTAGATGGGTCATTGTTATTTCTAAGTTGTTTTATAAATAATAGCAATACTACCTGTTTTTTTAAGTTTTCTGTCCATTCTAAGTATTTTGAAACCTGGGGTGATCATTTTGTTGTCAGTTATTTCTTGTTTTAACCAGGCTTCAGTGGTAATAAGAATGTCTGAGAAGTAAACCTCTAGACATGGATGGATATCATGAATTTTATTGCAGATAATCTGAGGTTAATGTTGAAAAGAAAGAGACACAAAACAAGAAACAAGTGAAACCCCAAAATGGAAACCAGTAAAATGCAAAAGCACTTGTGAAGCAGTGTGTCCAATGTAAAATAAGTGATTTATTAAAAGGCCAGCAAAAAAAGTTGCTGCTTTAACTGAATCACTGCCTTTTCATTTCAAGACTTCTTCAGATAAAATTCCACATAAAATTGTTGCCTTTATATATCAAAAAACTCTACCTATTAATTATACACTATCCAATAATAGTCAAACACTCATTAAAACAAACTATATATTTAAAAAATAATCACAATACATGTTCTGTATAAAAGATGCTATGCATAAATAAATGCTGCAGCCTGTATATGAAATTAAAAACTTGTAAATTTATAAATATTAAAAACTGATATATAAAGGTAACAATTTTATGGGGAATTTTATCTGAAGAAGTCTTGAAACAAAAATGCCTTGATTCAGTTAAAGTGTTTTTTTTGCTGGCCTCTTAACAAATTGCTTATTTTGTACTGGACAATACTGTTTCACAAATGCTTTTGTATTTTATTGAAAAAAATGAGGTTAGATTCATTACCTGTTGGGAAAATTGTGTTGGGAGCATTGGAAAGTAATGGGTTGGCCATGGTGGGTAGTTGAGGCGTGGGTCTGGGCTTAGGGTGAATATCTCCACTAAGGTTCATGATGGAGGTGGGGTGAGTAGAGGTATGGAGCCATTTGTATTTGTATTTGACTTTTGGTACTGCAAATAAAGTGCTATTCTTAACTTTAATATTTCTATAAGAGACCACATCTGAGCTTGTATACTGGTACAGAGAAGGCGAGATAGACAGGGAGAGAGAGGATTTTGTGATGTAATAAATGTGTGTTTCTGATGGAGTTGGGATATGATGTGAGAATATTATAATACTGAGGTGAGCAAGTGTAGTGAGTGTACAAATCAGAACCATTGATTTACTGTCATGAGTTAAGATGGTGAGAACTTAGATGGTTTGTAGAAGACGGCGGAGGTATGGTAAGATGATAGCTGTGTGGTATATTAATGAAAGGAGTGTTATGAGAAATGGAGAGAAATAGGTACAGTAAAGGGTGAGAAGATGTTTGCAGAGTGGTATATAAACAGTTAAGGTAGTGGACAATAGGTTGTATGCAGAAAGCTGTAGGTATGAGTGTATTGGCATGGGGAGGTAAAGAAGTGAGTAGTGTATAAATGAGGGAGGAGATAAAAATGTGTATTGATGAGAAGAATAGTAGTCCAATGGAGTAGTTATAAGTAGTTATATGAGTATCTAAAAACAGTGCTTTTTAGGTATTGGTAGGTATTTATGTATGCATGTTTTGATTTATGTATATATTTAAATATCTATATATATTATAATTTATAGATGTGTGTGAAATAAATGTACAATTAAAAATATTATAACATTATTTGATAATAATAAAGAAATGCATGTAACACTAACGACAATAACAAAGTTTAATAAAAAATGAGATAATGAACTAAACACTAAAATAGGCATGAAATAAAATAAATGGCCATAAAACAAAATTGTATATCAAAATTAAGTGTGACTGTAAGCTTAGTTGATAATCATTGAGAGAAATAGACTGTCTGTCCAAATCTCTCTAAACATGTTCATATAAATTGTAGTCTTGTTTTCTTCCCAAGCAAGAAAATATGAAAGCATTCCTGCATACTCGGGATGACTATAAGAAGTAACCTACTGGTGGACAAAGATTAAATTATTGATCATCATTTGCCAGATATTCAACCCACAGTAGATCAGAACTCCACCACAAGAAATTACTGCAGGGAAGTTGTACTGGAAGTAATGTCCTTTTCAGGGGTAATACAGCCCTTCTTTGAGTTGGTGCAACCATGGAGTTTGTGTTTGTGTGTGTGTGTGTGTGTGTGTGTGTGTGTGTGTGTGTGTGTGTGTGTGTGTATATATATATATATATATATATATATATATACATGTGTGTGTGTGTGTGTGTGTGTGTGTGTGTTCAGATGAATGTGAGGGGCTTGTATCCCATATTGGGGGGTGCAGGGGGGCATTTTTTTCAGGGAATGCAGTCTGGGGATTCTAATACTCAGTAACTTTCCATTTATCTCCTCATAGTAGAAGTATCCATAAAAGCACACAGGTATTACATTGAGAGGACAAAGCCATTAACACAATATTTTCAACTAATGTATCCCATGGAGTAATAAACTGTTATTTTGGAGGGGCAAAAGCATAAGATCTTGGTGTAAAAATGTGAAACTCCTGACTAAACCCCTTAAGCAGTTAGATGCGTAGTTCAGTAAATCTGACTAAAATGAAGAGCTATGCCTATGCACTGTAACAGACAGCAAGAAAACTGCTCTTATCAATAGATGTTATTCATAAAGCTTATTGCTAGAGGAATCTCTGCATGGTTGGAAATTAAATTATCTTCTTCAATGGGTTGAAGTTCCTTTAAGCAAGCTGAAACAAGCTCAGATGCAGCCAATCCTGGAAGATCAGTTATCAGACTTCATCAGAAACCGTACTATTATATCCCCCATGAACACAGCAATCACCAGCATATTTTGTGTCCGACATTAAAATGCTGGATCTCACTAACAGTTATTTGCTCTCTGACTTCTGGACATACCTCCACACTAGTGTCTGACTCTTTTCAATTTGACTATACAGACTTTGCTGTGAAGTATTTTGACCGCCTTCAGAGGGAAACTCCTGGAGATGTAATATCGCAAACCGTCTACTTAGATGGCTAGGAAAAAATAAAAGAGAGTCAATACTCGACCTCCGTTTTCATTTTCTTAACATAAAGAATCATTTTTGAAAATTTACTTGCTTCCTTTTAAGTTTTGATACAGATTCTAAACTTGATTATTTCTCTTTCCTCCGGGTTTGTCTAGGTAACATTTCTTTTGGACAGACATTTCAATTAAGGGGAGATCATTTTAAATGGGATTCCAACCTTATTTCTTTCCATATGCAAATTCTGAAATTCTAGTACCACCAGACATTCCATCTATGTATTTAAAACTGTCTCCAGAACCAGACTGCAACACTCTGGCTCCTAAGAAACCAGTTATGCAGAGTAGTTTAAATACACATAGAGGAATCTGACTGTGGCAAACCTTGTTGTTTAAAAGGGATCAAAGAAAACATCAGCATTAAGTACATTACTTATCTGTACAGAAAAGGTTACTAGAAAAAGGGTGGAAGGTATACAGTTCTGCTTTTTTGGCTGTTAGGGCTGTTAACTGTCATACTTATATGATACAGTACCGATGAAGCATTATAAAACTAAAACACTCAAATGCAAACAGTGGTAATGAGTCCATTATAAGAAAAAATTGGTAAATTATCTCAAACAGCTAGTTAGGTTGGTTTATATATAATCAGATATGACTACATTTAGTTCAAACCAGTTTGGTATTTAGAAATGCTGGCTATCATTGTATTATAGCAGAAACTATCTAACCATCTCATATGTCTGAAAGTAGCTCTGCTACAATGTCTGAAAAGAAAGAGTAGTGCCTGAAGGCTACATACCTGTCTGTATATAGATGTATTTATTTTTTATTTCAATTTGATGACTGGGGTAGAACCCGTTTTCAATGGAGGCCCGGGCAGAAATGCTCCACAGATACTGAACAATTATACAATAATTGCAAATACAATCATAGATGAGTATGCAAAGTTCCAAAGTTCAAGAACAATGCTAGCACGCATTGATGAAAAAACATAGTTAAAAAGGATAGGCAAATGATACATATGGTCTAAGTAATATTTACAAAGTATATATGCAATTATATAGAGTGAGTAGTGTTTACAGAGAATAATTTTAAAGTATAAACCTTTTTTTTTCTTTGAATCAAGAGAAACATCAGGGGGGAGTTAACTAGTGTCAGGCAGAGGAAGTAGATACAGAAGTAGATGAGCACTGTAGAAGCAAGTATAGGCTGTAATGCTTGGGAGATGGTATAAGGAGTTATGTAGTAGGAGAACAGGAGCATTTTATATATATATATATATATATATATATATATATATATATATATATATATATATATATATTTCTAATGTGTCCTATTTATGTCCTTAGCTGCTGTCCCTCCCTTCTCCCTCCCGCACTCCCTCTCTTTCTATTGACTGACTTTTCTGTGTGTCTCTCTCTCTCTCTCTCTCTTACCCTGTCTCTCTGTCTCTCCCTCTTTAAATAAATGTATAGTCATAAATCCAGAAGAATTTAAACTTCTTCTGTGTAAGTGATGGCTAATTTAAAGTTTTACCTCATTCAGCTTTGTACAGCCCCTGAGTGTAGAAAATGAAGCCAAACACAACTCCATTATATCGTTTTTACAGTGAAATCCAGTGTTTGTTTTCTTTTCCTCTTAAATACTGTGGCTAAAGAAAAACATAGGATTAATATCTGCGTTGTCTTGTTCCAGTAAAAGTGTATAACTTTCCATGTTTCTGATTCAGTTGCACTTTAAACCTGAGGATATTGTGGTAGAAGTTGTTTTTTACTTCCTTTTTTATAATTTGTGACATCTGTTACTAATCTATTTGAATTTCCATTTGCTCACTCAGTATCCTCTTAGATCAAAAATGAGAACATGAAACATGTTCTGCAGTGACATTTATTCCAAATATGCAGTGTTATGAACCCCACCTTCCCATATTTAAAGACAGCAGGGCTTCAGAACCCTATCACAACAAAGATAGTGACCCAAGGCCAGGAGAACACTGCATTCTACTTCTTCAGTCAAATACTTGTGGTTATTAGAACAAATTTCATATTTGTAGACTTCTTCCAGGACATGTAACAAATGTATTTTCAAATAATTCATAAGATGTGCAGTTTTAGTTATCAATGTTTTGTAGTCAACAAATGACAATTATTAAAGAGTAGTGTGCCAGACACCAAACTTGTGGAGTACTGTACAACATGCTGTGCAAACCAAATTGACCAGTATGTAATAGGTCTTGCAGAGACAGACATATTTACTGTGCCACAAATCAGTTGTTCATCGCACTGCTGTGTGGTTTTACTCAAGGAATCTGTAAGTAGACAAGACCAGATGGTGGTCTTGAGAAGAGCAGAAGCAGACATATATACAGTTGAATAACTCAGTCTTGTAGGGGTCAGTCCTGGGCCCAGTACAATTTTGGATATTCATGCAGGATATTGCTAGAGATATACAAAGCATAGCTAATATGCATATGGGTGACACTAAAATTGGGAGCTGACATTTGATGGAAAGGAGAGGCTACAGATACATTTCAGTAAATTACATACTGTGGACTATAGGGTGGAAGGTGGGGTTCAGTGCTGTAAATTGCAGTCTTGCAGCTAGGGACTAGGATCCCCAAACCCAATATGAGCTGAGGCATGACATGACAAAATATGTACCACCAGCAACACAAAGATGTAGTAGTTTCTGTAAGTACAAAAACAAACATGCACTGAATGAGGCTGTGGTACAAGTGAGGAAGATGTCAAGATACATAAGGTAGTAAAGTATTCTATAGGTCTCTAGTCAAGGCACAATTGGAATATTGTATATAGCTCTGCTGTCATTTTAGGAAAAAGGACGTGACTCTAGTCAAGAAGGGGCAAAGGAAACCTCAAAAATGGAGTGGTTGGAGGAGGAGTACAAAGGGAGTTCTGGAACTGAACTTTTTCATCTTCCAAAAGAAGAAACAGTGACAATGATAAGGACAGAGAAACATTAGATGGTAAGTGTGTCAAGGAGTTATCCTGAAGATAAAAACAAAGAAGGAAGAGGAAGAAGAAAGCAGAGCTACCAAAATGAGGGCACTAATTTCACTGTGGACATTAAGAAACATATTGTCATGGAAACGCTTCTACATGGTGTAACATTTACAATGACAGCTTTGTGGACTATTCCACTGAACTTTTCAGAAAGGCATAAGACAGATGGTGAAGAAGAAGAACCCCTATAATAATAGCAGCAACAAACTGGCACACTAAATTAAAAAAAAGTTGTCTTTTACTGCTGTTGTAAATATAATATAAAGTTGTGTTAAATCTGTGATGCAATGCATCTTTTGTGCCGAAAGAGTGATACACACACTGTAGCTATGTGGACTTTCAAAGGCAGCATCCCAGGCTTATATTTACTGACCTGAGACTCTCCATAATGGGTTCTGTGTTTAGATTTATCTACTTCACCGGTCAGAAAATGGTATATAAGGGACTTGTTTAGAGGTGCACTTGCCACTTCCTCCTTTGGGAACCATCCCTGAGTTCAGCTTTAATCCAAGTCCATTCATCTCGATTGTGAAGCTCTTAGATTCTTTGGGTTGCAGTAAGGAGAAGTCAAAACCAAGATTTAATTTCCTATGACATTCCACAAACCCATTTGGACTGGTTGCTTATGGCTGAGGAAGAGACATTATCTTTGCTGAAGTGCAAGAGATTAGATGTTTTTTGATAGTTGGTTGTTGTTAGTCATGAATGTAGTATTTCACTGTTAGATACTTTGGTTTACTGCCTGGTTCTGACCCATTGCAGACCTCTCTGCTTTAGATGTTAGTCTTGGTTTGTGTGGAGTCATTCTAAAGCCACCACCCTGAATGCATTAATCACTTGTCCATGCAAGCATAGAGTATACAGTTATCATGCCTTTGCAACTTTTAGTAGATATGGAGTCTGCCCCCAACACACACATGCACACACACACACACACACACACACACACACACACACACACACACACACACACACACAATAAATTTGAATGCCTTTGTGAGATGAATGAAATCTCTAGATCATATGGTTACTTGAGCTCTTCACATGGTGCCTTCTCCATTAGCAAGGTCCTACAACATGCACAGTCTTTTTTGACCCCCATCTCCTGAGCTGAACCCAAGGGCCAATGGTGCCAGTGACCCAGTTTTCTCTCCTGAAGCCAATCTTTCTGGATATTCTCTTCAAGACCTGGAGGCTCCCTCCCTCAGTTGCCATAAGCCTCTAGCAGACTGGAGTTATGTTTTACCTAAGCAGTATAAGGCTGACTTCTGCTTTGTCTTAATGAGCTTCTAATGATCACAAAGATCATAGTCCATTTCCTTCTACTATTGAAGATTGTAGAGGATGAACCTGAGGGCTTGGGCATGGATGGCCATCCTTTCTTGATGCATTTCTGGGTAGTATCCCCTCTTCATTGGTGCTAACTGCTGCATCCTGATCTGCATTGTCATTCTTCAGGAGAAAGAGGAGAAATTCAACATTTTCTAAGCTGCAAATCAGTGATCCCTATGAGCTTCATTCTCTCTGCTGTTTGAATACATTTAGGAGCTTTCAGCTAGGCTTTTCCTTATGACCTAAATCCTGGGGTGCAACTGTACTAGTTTACTCTGCAGCAAGTGACACATGTTGAGACTATCAAATAGATGGCTTGAAGATGTGTAACTTTTATTCCTGCGGCTTTATACATGAATGAATGCCATAACAGAGGTGTGGGTTAGCCCAAGATACAGTCATGCAGTGGACAGTATAGTATGTTTCTTTTTCCTGTACATTATGACATCTGCATAGTGCCCAGCATCTTAGAAGCCATAAGGCTCCTCATGCTCATGGGTGCATAAGGGGAGAGTAAATTCCAGGAATGTCTGGCTCCTAGGAGGCTGTCACTGAGATACCATCTGTCTTTCTATATGGATTTGTCATAGTATGTTTGCATGGACCAGACCTTTCAACTGTACCTATTTTGGAGGAACATTCCTATTTTCAGCTTTAGGGTGGCACAGTGACACAGCAGATATCATTGTTGCCTCACAGTAAGAGGTTCTCTAGTTTGATTCTCAGCTGGGGTGCTTTCTGTGTGAAGTCTGCATATCCTCCCTGTGTTTCCATGGGTTTCATTCCACATTCCAAAGTCATGCAGTAGGTGGATTGGACACTCTAAACTGGCCATAGGTGTGAGTGTACATGTGAGTATGTGGTGTGGAAAACTACCATGGCAGGGCTAGCCACCCAGTGGTGTAATCCTTGGCTCTAGATGACTGCTACTGTTGAAGAGATACTCCGAACCCATGTGCAAAAATGAGAAACTAGGTTAAGGGTGGATAGATGTTCCTATTTTCAGGTCTGATTTACCTCTGCACATGATGTACATATTTTTGGAATCATGTCCTATTTTTATACTTGATTTACCCCTTCACATAATTTTCTGACTCCTACCTTATCACACATGATTTCTGAAGCTGTCTAGTAATCAGGAAACCATGCTAATTAACCAACATGCTAGTGGCAATAATAATTTAAAGAAAGAGAGCACACATCTTACATCTACCATTTTCTGAAGCAAAAATAAAATGCCAATAAATAAAGAAATAATGAACTTGTGTGATAACATTTCATAATACTGTTCACTAAAGTCTACAGATTTTTATGCTGTCTCTTTAATAACGTGCTTATATTTTTCCATAATTTTGTCACTTTCTGTTTTTTAAACACGTGTACATGTATATGAGTAGTATGCCACAATCCTATTGAATGCAGGAAGAGTATGTTCAATTTTGTATTCACACTTTATGCTAATTAGCTGTCCAGATAATTGATTGGATGTACCTGCTTTTCAAAGGCATTTGCAACTATTTTCAATTTCTGCAGACTGAGAGGTATGTCTTAGACGTTTTGAGTTTCACAGAAGATGCTGTGACTGAAGTCTGGAAGAAGGAGGTACTCTCATAAGGGTACTGGCACTAGTTTGGCAAGCTTAGGCACTTTTAGAAAGGGGCTTTACATAGGAAAACCCCTGGTTCAGCAGTTACAGTCCTGTTAGATGACTCATCTGATTGTAGAGAGAATCTTGTTTGGTTAGGGGCTTTCAAGAGCTCGTTCTCCTACAATGGCCTTGTCCTTGCAGAAGACCATCATCACCTAGGAATGAAAGTCAGAGTGTGTGTGTGTGTGTGTGTGTGTGTGTGTGTGTGTGTGTGTGTGTGTGTGTGTGTGTGTGTGTGTGTGTGTGTGTGTGCATCTCTTCTAAATTCCCATATGGCCGTTGTCTTCAGTAAACCAGTAACTTCTGACTGGGTCTTAGGAAGGTGGCTTATGGCTTACCGTAAACATGCCATGTAAGTTGAGGTGGATTTGGTTCTCCAGGTGGATGAACCACTATGTTGTAGCATTAAGTCCAGACTGCTGCAGGTGCCTGTATGTTCTGGATGCCCATTGCAGAAATATGACTCAAATTCAGTGTCCTAGGCAGTCAACTGCCCTTGGTCCTGAGGAGTTGGCATGGTCCATGCTGAGCTCATGCTAGTCATGTAGCTTTTCTTATGAGGTTTATAGACATCTATATCTATGTCTTGTATGAGAGCCTTTCATGTATGTTGTTGCTCCAGTTGTTCCAGTGGGTAGGAGTTCATCCATGGGGTACATACCCTTCCTAATTGCTCTACATCTTCCTTTCCAGCATGAATCTATGAATCTGCCAGTGGGGAGTCCTCTCTATGCCCTTTAGGACAGTTGCATTCATGCTTCCAGCTTCCACAGGAAAGGCGATCTTTGCCCTTTAATGGTTGATATATTCACCTAGTTCCCTTGGAGGTAGGGCACTGAGGGGAGTTGAATGGGTCTTCTCACCCCTAGGTGTCTCCTAATGTGGCTGCATTGTTTAGTACACAAATTAGTCATTCACTTCCTTGCTCCTGGGAATGGCAGGTCCACATCTGACATCACTCTTTGAAGGGTGAGTAGTTGTGTTCTCTGCCAGAGGATGATTCTTAACTCTAGCTTTGGTATATCTGCTTATCCACATGAAAAGCTACTTCCATTGCTTCTTTTGAGTGTCCCTAACAGACTTGATTGTCATACCTCTTTATAGCCTGCAGTCTTCCCAGGAATTATACGTTCTAATCAGAAGTCTATAAATGAGCCTCTTCTGCTACTTGTACCCCAAGACTCACCCTCTTTAGAAAGTTCTGCTGTGGTCCTCCAACTCAAACACCCATGCCCCAACCTCTGGACCTATGTAGGAGGATCCTTAAATTTAGTCAGCTTTAACTGACTTTGTTGTAGGTCAGGCAAGGAAGGAGATGTTTCTTTGTTTAAACACTATATATGACAAAAATAATAAAACACACAACAATACTGCAAAGAAACTTAAACTTTTTAAAATAGCTCCCTAGCGCTTCAACATGATGCCTTCTCTGGGACAAAAGATATACCATCATTTGCACAAGTGAATTATATAACTTTTGCAAACAAACACTTAACCATTAGTTATTTTTTTCTTTTCTGCATTGAAACACCTACAGTTCTCTTCCACATTTACTGACATTAACAAAGTAATCCTAGCTTTACCCTACAAAGTAAGAAAATAGAACTTATTTATTGGGGTAGGGAGGATGGCCTAATGGTTAACGCGTTTGCCTTACATAACTGGCTAGGGTTAAAATGGCAGTTAGCTTAGTACTAACTATGAATATAAATATAGAGAAAATAGTTATTCAAAGCTCCATTCACACTAATCCACTACTAAAATTAATCTATATAATAATCGTAATAAATTAAAACACACTTTGCGTTAACCATTTGGATGCATAGTATTATTTATATCATTGTCATCTCTAATTTGTTCAAATTATGAATGTTATCACCTGCTCATGGTACATGGACCATACCTATCACAAGATATTTTAAATATATCATACTCCCTGAATGTTCGTCTTTAGTGTGCTGTGAAACAGCACTTATAGAATGTAGGCTGGCCACATCCCTAATATGTTCCTATATTCTTACTTTAACTTGTGTTTTCCTTGTACTATCTACCATTTAGATATAGTACAAGCACAGCATACAGCATAAATAACCATAGTACTCTAAAAAAATCCCTCAACCTGTTTCTTCCAAGAGGGTAAATTGGTGGTGAGTGCAGTGGATGCATGAACTTATGTAATCAAAGAGTGACATCACAGATTGCATCCTTACAGTGCATGAGCCCATCCAAATATGTGGAACCTCTGGAATAAATATGCTAATAGATGACTTAACCAGGGGATAAAACTCACAGGCTTTGATAAGTCAATGGACACCCTCAAAAAAAAAACTCAAACATGTTAGCCAAAAATGGTTTAACAAAATAAATAAAAAGAAGACAGCATGATATCAGCCACTGCTTTTTAAATGGATTCCAGTACTGCACTTATAGCATTTAGCAATGCCTCCTAGCAACCAGGGTAGCCCCCCTTTACCCCACTCTAGTTACAGCAGTGAAAAAATCACCTGCAGTATCCATCAAGGAAGGTATTTTCTTGGTTTAATTGTCAAAATAAAAATATACCTGATATTTATTAGTCATTTTGAGTTACCGGTACCCTTTCTTTCTGTATCTGTTTCATTGACGATGTTTATTTGCACTGTAACTGCACTTTAAAGGTACAAGCACAATTTCTGATGCTCTCCACTTTTAGAGGAAGGCTGGTGTGTTTATTTGATATGTGCATACTCTAGAAGCTCTGTTTTTTTTTCTAAAACTTTCAAAGAGATGTTCTACAAAAAACTGTAATAAAGAAATATCATTAAATGTGAGGAACATCCAATTTGCGCATGGGTTTAAAATCATGAGATAATAAGTAGCTTCAGTGATGTAGTCCTAGGTTTGATTCCCACTGCCTATGTATGGATACAGTTGGAGTCTGGATAAGTCATAAATAGATAAGTGCTCCTAGGTCACCACTGAAAAGAAGCAGTTGTGCTTGCTTGATATCCTAATAATGATAATAGTAATAATAATAAGAAGAAGAAGAAGAAGAAGAAATGAAGAACTCTGTTCTCAAGTCTACAATTGACTGCATATTACTCATGTACACTACAAAGCAAACGATTCAAAGATGGTACACGGCAATGTTTTAAATGTTAACCTACTGACAGATATCAGTAGGTATATCTGAACTGTGTAGGAGACACGGATGTTCATCCACCCAGCTCATTCACAAAGACGCCATAATGGTTAAGGTGTTTACCTTACAGACATATGGTGCAGGGTTTGATTCTCATATGGGGTAATTGGCTAGGCTTAAAATGGCCCACAAAGGCAGTTAGCCTAGTACTAATCTATGCTTTTATGCTTCTATAAGAAATAAAATCATTCTAACAAGCTACATAATTCCTATCAGCAAGCTTCCCTCATACAATATGCTGACAATGCTGTCCTAAAATGCACTTCAGATAACCTTACTCACCTTCAAAGGATTACTCAAGAAACCTTTAACTCTGTTAAAAGTTGGCTACAGGATAATCACCCACTATTAAATCCAAAAAAAGCTAAGTTACTTATTTTTTTCAACATCATATTTCTGTGTAAAAATAGCTTTAAAATTTCTCCTTAAATAATACCATGATTGAAGTTAATTCACATACAAAACTACTTGTTATGACAAACAAGTCTTAAAGTTGATCACATGTCCACAACAGCACAAAGAAAACCCATCAAAAACTAGGTACCCTTCAGAGAATAAAGCAATTGTTTGCAAACTCTTCTAATGTAATTCTAATTACGACTTACCTCATACCTTCTCATCTATATGGAGCCCCTATCATGACCAACTTACAAGCCTCACTTAGTCCTAAACTTAAACAATGGTATAACAAGATTTGCTTGCAACAAACCTTACCAGTGTTTAGCACTAAAATCATTTAACTGGCTTGAACTTCCTCACCTCCTACCTTATATCCTGCACATCTTATCCCACCAAGTCATCCATACCTCATGCACCTGCCCAGCAATTAGCCCCACATTCCAATTCTATTTACCAAATTGTCCCCTTCAGTTAAATAATAAACAACTGCTACAAATCACAAAGGGCTGCAGGGGTCAGGCTCTGTTACAATCATGTAGCTAAACTTGGATTAAAATTCCTCTGTCAATTATGTCTACCTTATACCTTCATCTTTTCAAAAGCTTACTAAAAGATGCCCTGTCTTCCTCCTGGCTTCATCCCTGCTCCTCGACTGGTACATAGCTCTCATAACACCCTTCATCACCCTTCTAATACCTCATTTTGAAGCACTAAATCACTTAGCTTGTTTATTTCCTTCTAAGACTTCACTTTATTGTAGCACTTAAACTTCAATACATATTTCTAATTAGCACAACTAAATTACTATTCCATTGTTACTTCTCTATTAACACTTAAAATTCCTTATCCCTTCTAATACCTCACTTTGTTGTATTTCTTAAGTTACTCCCACCTTTCTTATACACCACAGTTCTATCGGTAAATTCTCAATAAAATGCATGTATATTAATGTTTCTTAATATTAATACAAATTTTATTACAATTATTTGCTATGTATTCACTGAAACTGTATTCTAAAATGTGCTATTGTAAATATTGATTGCATTAAATATGATATCTTGGAGCTTTCTTAGAGGGCCTACCTGAAAAGGGGCACTTGTGCCCAGTCGGACCTTCACAGTAAACAAATATCAATACACAGATAAATAAACAGCCCTAAACTGTGACTGGTGCAGTTTCTGCATGGAGGAATATAACACTGAAACCATATCCCTTATAGCAATGTAATGGCTTATTTGGTGCAGCCTTTGAAATGACTCCCTATAGGAGAAAACGGAGATACTCATCTATGCAGAAAAGCCCTTGTATCTGCACCATTTTGCTGAGATGTTTTTTTTTTTCATTTTTTTGTTATTATTTACAATAAGAATGCAATTCTTTACTACACATTCCTGCTATTATTCAAATTGTAAGTAGTATAAATAATATACAAGCAGATACTTAAGACTATATTGACACTGAGTAAGAAAGATTATAGTAACGAGAAGTAATTTGTTGAATTATTATTTTGGTACAACATGCAGTGTGCAAGATATTCAGGTGTCTAGCCAAATTTTTGATTTTTGGATTTGCGCATCTGCACCAGCTTCCAGAATACACCCCCCCCTTCACACACACACACACACACACACACACACACACACACACACACACACACACACACACACACATACACATTACATATTATATGTTTATGACTTTCTGGATTTTATAGCTCACCAATACAACAAAAAATGTATTCCAATGACAGTCTTGAGCCAAAATAAAGAAATCTAGTTAACCAGGTATTGTTAAGGGGAAAAAAAGAATTTAACAAAATATAATTTTTTTGTCTTCATAGATATTTAATAATAATGTACTTTTCATGAGCATGTTGCGAATCAGTTTGATTCATAATTTCTGTGTTCTGTCTTCATTGATGTGAACCACAGAGAAATGCTTGAGAGGAAATTATTATAGCTTTGCTTAGATCTAAAATAAAATGTAATAAAGAAAGAATACAAGTCTGTGGATGGCAATTTATATGCTATATCTACAATTATTACGTACACTTGATTGAGAATGAGACATGCAATGTTAAGGTATTTGTCTGAATTTCATTGTTTTGTTTTTCAGCAATTTTGCTGCAAGGAATATGAAAACCTAGTTGAGTTTGTCATTAAGGAACAAGAACACCTATCTTATACAAAAGATGTAGAGAAAATTTCTGTAGCAGCTCACCCACCCCACGGTAGCCAGTCTGAAAGGGAAAGAGCAAGACAAAGAACAGCACAAAGGTATACTTTCTGTTCGGCTGTAAACATTATTTTTCAAATCATATAGTCAGTTATTAAAATCTGACTTGTGTTTTCTAGACTGCGTGAAAGAGAAATGGAAAAATATTATTCACTATTGGACTCAGATCCCAGCCTTTTTGCATGTAAGTGTTATAAACTTGTTCATAAAATTATACAATTGAATTAAAAAAAACAGTTATGCTTCCCTTCACAAGCATATTGTTAGTTTTTAAGATGAAATTTTCATGATATAGTTTTATTACAAGGGATAAGCTGTTCCTAAGAACAGCACTATAAACTTGATAGATAACAGTATGAATTAGGATCTTCATCATCTCTTCCCCTTAGGTAGATGGCATGCGAGAACAACTATTATAATGTTAACAGTCGACTTTTTGCATATTATAAAACCCTTTGAGAACACAACAGGTACTAATTCTATTTTTGTGATTAACTATAATGGCACATAAATCTAGCAAATGTGTGGTTGTTTCCAAGGGTAGGTCTCAATGACTAAAGGAATTCCAAAATAGATATATAACACGGAACATGATATGCTAGAAAATAATATAAACTATGAACCCTATCATTACATTTAAGGAATACGATGATTAGGCAGCAACAACAAAATCTACTCCATATTGTGCTCATTACTAAGTGGTAGGGCGGCCACGGTGGTGCAGTGGTTAGCATTGCCGCCTCACAGCAAGAGGTTCTCCGGTTCGATCCCCGGCTGGGGTGCCTTCTGTGCGGAGTCTGCATGTCCTCCTGTGGTCGTGGGTTTCCTCCGGTGCTCGGTTTCCTCCCACATCCCAAAGACATGCTGCAGGTGGATTGGACACTCTAAATTGGCCCTAGGTGTGCGTGTGTGCCTTCTGTGGAAGGTTGGGCGCCGGGCTGGCAACTCGACACTGTAAAACTCCACTGCCATTCAATGTGCGGACAAGGCGATCCGCTGTGGCGACCCCTGACCGGGAAAAGCCGAAAGAAGAAGAAGATTGTGCTCATTACTAAGTGGTATGTGGTACTTCTAGTCAGGCTGATAAATTGTATTATCAAATAATCTATATGACAATCTGACAGTATTTAAGTATATCACGCCACAATATTTGATCATCATGCGGTAATTATTCAAATCTCCCCTACTGAAATGAATTTACCTGCAACCTATTACCTCTTCCCTACATTCATCCACATGCCACAATTTAAAACTAAGTTAGATGAGGAAATAGTTATATATTTTTCCATTAACTGATACTATTTTTGTATCATAGATTATTAAAAAATGTATGAATCTTTAAACGTTTAATTATAAATTTAGATAAGACTTTCATTTCCATTCTTAAGAGGCTATCCTCCCTTTTACCTTAAGAGGAGCCACTTAAGTGGTTAGTTTATTAAAACCATGCGGGGCTTAAAGTTTGAGCAGGACAACAATAACTTTAAATGGAAAAATATTTTGTAGATTTTGGAGAAGATCTAAATGGGCATTAAAAGATGAGGCAAACAATCTTTTACAGTATTAATTAAAACTACTATTATTAAAATAAACATCTTCCCTAAGATGTTTTCCTTTATAAGCCCATCTATGTAATTTATTCATAGCCGTATCTTTAAAGACATTCAGATAACATTAAATGTATTTTCTCATTTCCTAAGTCTCGAAGAATAACGTAAAATAAAGTCATATCTCTTATAACAATTCACTCATTCTCCAATAAACCACTTAGACCAGTGTAGACTCATGGGAGAGCTGGATCCTGTCCAGCACTAACTTAGGTGCAAGACAACAAAACTAATCTTGAATGAGGCACCAAGCCATCAAAGAATGTGAGCCAAATTCACTTTCATACAGCTGGCCCACCTGTGAGCAATTTAGAGAACCAATATTTTATCTTCAGTACAACCATGAAATGTGGAAAGAAACTACAATACCCAGTAAAACCCATATTGACAAAGATGGATGTGCAAACACCACAAAAAAGGTACCCTCAAATGAGAAATGAACTATGAAGCATCAATGCTCATTTGGTCTTAAAGTACCTAATTTACAAATCTAATATTTCATAGCACAATCTATACTTCTCAGCATAAGGAATTTTCACACAGTTAATGAAACATGGACAGGTAACCCTGATACATATGGGCTACTGAAATTAATCCAGAAAACAGCGTTGTTGTGCAGATTCATATGATCTAAAAAGCAATGTGTTTACTCAATAAAGTGGCTTTTTCAGATTTTAGCAGCTTATTAAACAATTCAGATATGCATAGAGTACTTAAGTTACTTCATTCTGAATGTTAGAATCCAAGTAATCATGTAGATGAGAAAGTGCCATTTAACCTGTATTTCCCTCTAAGAGCTGACTTTGGAATATATGATAAAATAGCATTTAACTTAAATTTATCACTGTTAGATGAGCTTAATGTTGAAGAGTTTGTGGAAAATAATATTACTTTCCTTCAGCTTTTGCTTGAGAAAATATACCTAGATTAACTATGTACCTATTTTAAAAGCAATAGGAATATGTTTTTATACATTTTATTTTTATTGCCAATACAACAGTGATGAGTTCCACTTTTGGACTGAATTATTAAAGGCCTATGGTCAGAACAATCATACTTCAAAAGCTTATCCGGTATACTTAGTATACACATACATAGTGGGGAGATTAGTGGTTCAGGAACATTAATGGCATTTCTGGCACAGCTTATATACAAGGTAAAAAAAACAACTTTATAGACAGAATGCTGTAAAGGCCGACATTTGCTCCAAAACCATAAAACATTGCATACAACTCAATGAAATCTCAGACTGTAAATGTTTCTGTTAAAATTAGCTTCTAGATATATGTAGGGGCCAAAAATGTCACAGAAGATTCTTAAAGTCTGAAACATGTCCCAGAGTTTCTAGAAGTTTTCAGACAAAGCCACCTTTTCCAACATTAAAAAAATGATAACTAACACTTATGTTGAAGATTTAGATGGCAGCTGTTTTAATTACATTTCTTAAGAAGTGTTCTTAATGCTTAATGTGAGATGACCACAAAAGGTGATTTATGCCACATCGCTTCAGGACTTGAAAACAGTCTTTTTATTTCATTCACTGTAATGGAAAGTCTATAAACTGACTTTTGTTAAGTAAGGTTGTTTTTTTCCTCGAATATATATTTTTTGTTTGCTGCAGCAACATATTTAGAACTTGTATTTGTATATTTTCACTATGATTTTATCGGTCACTTGAATTTTAGATTTCTGTTTTAGGGTAAAATGCACATTAACAAATGTATTCTTTTAGACAGCCTTGCATTTTGGGGACTAAATCTATGGGAATTAATTAGAAGGTGTTTAAAACAAAAAGAAAATCTAGCTGGTGTTTTTTACAGAAAAATGGGAGGTTTTCATCTTACTTTCTAAATTTATCTAAGGTTTTATCATACCAAAAACACAACATTTAAATATTTATGCCTGTTGATATATATGAGTGGATTTGTCATAACAGAGTACAGCTAACATACAGTACAAAGATTCAGTAAAAGTTCTTACTCATAAACAAAGTACACACACCATAGTAATCTAAGTTGTAGTAATTCAAATCTGATCTTGAAGTTTAACTATGGTAGTAATGTTTGTGCTAATGGTTAGAGACTATCATATGAAAAGCAAATGTAAGAATAAATTAATAAGCAACTTGACATGCAAATGGACTCAGTACAAGCTGTAAAAGGTTAACCAGCCCTGTAGCACAAAGGGATGAAGGCCTGAATGTGATCCAAGTCTTCAGGGTTTGAGTACCAGGTCTGAGTAGTGGAAGAGACAGACAGCTGAGTTGGGAATAAATGGCTTAAATGCTAACTTGGCCACTCTGGGTCATAAGTAAGTTTTCTGCCTGGCTATAGCCACCAATGGAGACCTGCAGTTCCAGTGAATGAAGACAAAAATGTATGAAGGAATCAAAGGCACATTATCTACTGTGAAAGGTATGTATATCAGAAGGACTTCTTATGGTAATGCCTGTCATGGGCAGCAGATAGAGTCAAGGGTAGACTAAATGGAAAAAAAACTCACCTACTGTCAAGATGGCACAGTACCAGGGTACCCATAGCTCACCAATAACCTGTAAATATTGATGAGAGGTCCAGGGACATGTAGGTTGGTGATGAGCAGGGGCCACTATAGAATGGCTCTGAATGGACTGTAATACATTGGCCAAAGTAGGCTGACTATAAAAGATATTGTATGAATAAGTTTAAACATGAAAGTTTAATAACACTAACTGCTCAGACAAACTAACCTCTATATCAGTCCTAGGTTCATAGGTAGGTACTGGGCTATCTGCCCAAAGGCATATATTAGCCCAGCCACATTGTGCGGTATTCACCACTCCTTTGGTTAGTTCCCTAGGCCCTTGATCTAGCAGCTAGTACCCTTGGCCCCATCTAGTAGAGCTGTTGATATGATCCCTTGTGTGAACTTTCTGTTACCCATCCACTCGTCAAGGTTCCTGTTGAAGAGTGATAGTGAGGGGCTCTGTCTTATGTAGATCGGGACCTTGTTCCATAGCAAGGGAAGTCTTTGCGAAGGGAATCTGTCCCTCCAGCATGTTCTATTCATTGTTGTGCTGAGGTTTATATCCCTAGAGCATGTAGCTTGAGTAGATTTTGTTTTGCTAAGATGGAGCATGTTCAACATTTCTGAGTTGGACATGGCTCTGTATGTTAGACAGAGATCACCTCTGAGAAGGCGGTATGCAACAGAGAAAAGCCTTAGTTTTTTCAATCGTGCTGCATAGGGCAACTGTTTGAGGCCAGTAATCCTCTTAGTGATGTACCCCTGTGGTCTCTCCAGCTGCTGGAGATGCCTAGCCAGGTACATTCCAATTGGTGCATTGTACTCAATAATGGGTCTGATGAGGGAAGAGTAGAGGGGCACCACTGCATCCTTAGATCTTGATGCAAACCGTTTCGTGATCAGATGGGTCACATAGAAGGATTTTCTAACCACCTTGGCAACATGGTTATCAAAGGAAAGCTGATTATCTACTTGGGTCCCCAGATCCCTTATTACTTCTTCAGATTTCAGGGGGTTACCTCCTATGGGGTAGTTTGCGAGTACTCTGTTTTTTCCAAAGGGGATTACTACGCATTTTTTAGCATTTAGCTTGAGACCATGGCTTTAACACCATGCATCAGTCTCATTAAGGCCCTTCTGGAGGATATCCATGTCGGCCGGAGACTCTATTATAGCACCCAGTTTGCAGTCGTCCGCAAACTTGGTCAGCCACAGCCCTTCAGTGCTTGCCTGTACTTCTGAGAAGTATATGCCAAACAGGAGGGGCCCCAGGACAGAGCCCTGAGGCACACCGCTCATTACTGGTCTGGATTCGGACATAGATCCCGCTACTCTTACTTTGTGGGATCTGTCTGAGAGCCAGTTTGCGATCCATCTTGTGACGTAAGGGTTTATGCCCAGGTCGGTGAGTTTATCAATAAAACCCAAATGGGGAATGGTGTCAAATGCTTTAGCAAGGTCAAGGTAAGCCATGTGTACCTCCTTTCCCTTATCTATAGCCCGAGTAACTGTCTCAAATAAGTCCAACAGGTTCAGGAGGTGTGATCTGCCCTTGACAAAGCCGAACTGTGTGGGGTCAAGTGTTTGGAGGTTCCCAATCTCTCCATTTATGAGTTCCATAATGATTTGCTCCATTGCCTTACAGATCAGACTGGTCAGGCTTATTGGTCGGTAGTTCCCAGGGTCGGTTGTGGGCCCAACCTTGTGCAGTGGAACCACTGTTGCTGTGCATCATTCTATGGGCACAAATTCTGTCGAGAGGCTGAGACTGAACAGGTTATTCAGACGTGGGGTTAATTCATTTTGGAGCTCGCATATGACACAGCCCAGGACACCATCTGGTCCCATGGAGGCAGTGTTTTTAGCTTTAGATAGAGCCTTATTAACCAACGTATCAGTAATAATTGGAGTTACACAATCCCCTGGAATAGTAATAGGTTTAGTGCAAATCCCCCCCCACCACCACAACCTACAGGGCCTATCAGCCAAGATGTTGGCATTGTCAATGAGATCAATGTATTTTGTTCTATTTTGTACAGGCTCAGAACAGACCTGAGCGTTGCCATTTAGGTTTTTGACATAACCATAGAAGGCCTTATGGTTATCCCTGGCATCCTTGGCATCCTTGGCAACCTTCTTTTCGAAATTGGCTTCAATTGACTTGATGAGGGTCCTCAATTTCTTACTAAAGCTGATCAGGGATGATTTTTCTACTTGAGATTTGGCCTTTTTTTGTATGTCTCCTCCTTTTATTGTATAGTTTGCTTATGGCTGGGGTCCACCAGACTGGTTTCTTCTTGCTTGAGGAAGGAGTCTTGGTTTTATTTGGGATAGCATGGTCCATGCAATCCTGAAGATGTATATAAAGTGCCTTGGTGTAGGATTCTGCATCCTGGATATCATTATCCTTCTGCAAGGGGATAGTGAAGCTTTCCACTTCTGACACAAGTAGTTTGAAGTTTGCTTTGGAAAGGTTTTTTACGATGGTTTCTTTGACTGGGAGAGGTGGAGGGGTGAGGATGTCCAGGGTTATCAGTTTGTGGTCTGATCTGACCAGAGAGAGAATGATAACTGGTGTGGTACAATGGGCTCCCATGTTTGTGATGACTAAATCCAATATGTTGTCCCCTCTAGTGGGAGAACATACCAGTTGTTCAAGGGCATTTGAATTTATAAATTCTATGAACCACTGGGCATAGGAGTTAGAACTTTAGTAGTTCACCCAGCCTATACCAGGGTAGTTGAAATCACCCACAATTATGGTGTTGGGTAGGACCTTTATATTTTCCAATGCCTCAAGGAATGCTGAGTGAGCATCTTGGGACATGGTGGGCGATCTATAACAGGCTACGAAAAATGTAATGGAGGACTCATCCTGTATATCTAATCAGTTATTCAATATCTTGCTTTCGATTTTGGCAGTACAGAGAACTGTAAAATAATGTTGACTAAAGCACAGTTATAGAAAAATAAATAAATGAAACAATACTCATAGGTAATCTTGCCACTAAAGTGATTAAGTGATAGCAGTTCAGAAGCAATCTGGCCTTGTGTAATAGTGTGCCAGCAACTTTCATTTAGAACTAAATGGTCATCAAAAGCATCACTTTTGTGCAGACATATTATAAATCAACAGATGCATCAGTACATTTTTATAACTTTTGATTAAATATTTTCTTCTTGGCTTTCTCCAAAGCAATATATGAGAAATATAACAAAAACATATATTTATTTTATTTATTTGCCACTATAACAGAATAGTTGAGCAGTAAAATATGTTAATTAACATTAGTTATATAAAGCAAATTGATCAGATTAAAATATAGAACTACTTAACATTAGCACTATGAAACACAATGGTTACGTTAAAATATTGAGTTACTATGTTATCAGTATATCTTTCTAAAACACAGTAACATTTCATATTATTCAGAAAACCAGCTCCATGTTAAAAGAAAAACACAGGATACTTTTTTATTGCAGTCGCCATATTATTATTATTATTTTATTATGATTTGACATTTGTTGACCATGTTAGTCCAGCTGGGACAGAGCCCTTTTTCAGTGGAGACCCGGGGAGGAAAGTTCCACAGTAATTACATAAAATATGTTGAATAAGTATTAAGTTAATAAAACAAGAAAAAGGTACATAGAAAAAAGTAAAGCAGATTAAGCATGCAGGGCAATTAGAATCAACATTATAGCACATGTAGGTACAATGTAGAGTTCAGAAATACAAATGGTTATAATTGTTAAGAGTGTAGTTACAAATAAGTAAGTAAGAATTTCTAAGCTTAATATTTAACTGATAAGTCATATACCAAAAACAGCAAAGACTGGTGTAGCATGTAAAGATAAAAGGTAAAGTAGCAAAAATAATTTTTAAAAAAAAGTATAGAGGCAAAGAGGAAGGAAAAGATAATTAGGACATTTTTAGATAATGAGGGCAAAATAAAGACATTTAGAGCTAGTTTGTGAGAAATGTCCCCATAAATGGATGACGTTCTTATTACATAAGTACATTTTTAAGTGTTTACAAAGGGTCTATGACAACCGATCGAAAGGTCATTTCTGCAAACAGCATATACATTGAAAATGCCATTAATCGAAATCGGTACCCCCCGCTAAATATATATTTCAACTCCGAGATCGCACTACAGTGAGAAAAGGGCAAATTTTCCAATCTTCACTATACTGCGATCTCACAACACCGTTTTCGAATAATGGCATTTTCAATGTATATGCCATTCACAGAAATTACTTTTCGATCGGTTGTCATTGTCTCTTTACAAATTGCAAAGGATTAGCTGCCACATGGTCTGTAGCAAATAAAAAGTTTTTTTTTTCATTTAAAGCAACAGCTAAATGGCATTCCATTCGGAATATGGACACTCCAGTAATTCTGATATTAATTACAAGAGGAAGAAGTTTCTGATGTAGTAGCCTTGCACCAAAATTCTTCTGAAATGACATTTATATATTAAAGCATTTTTTACACATACATAGCTTCATTTCATTTTTGCTTTTTGGTACTTCTGTAGATTCAAATCAGTTGAAAGTAATTTCTTATCAACTGTCAAATGCCCCACCTGCACAAGGCAGCTGGGCAACTGTACCACCAGCAACAGATAGTCATGAAGAAGAGGATGAAGAAGAAAATGAGTTCTTCATACCATGTGATGATGCTGAAGATACTTGTAAAACAGTAAGTAAGCTTGCACTTTGAAACATATTCAATCACTTGTTAAAAAAACATAGTTTCATGCTATCACTGGACTATACTGACTTAGACAACCTCTTTGTTCCTTATAAAGTTTTATGCTTCATTTCATTTTGCACTGCTACTATATTTGTACTGAATGCTGTAACTTCTTTTTGTACATTTTGTGCTTTTCTTTCAGAGTTTTCTCAAGTATGACATCATATTGTCATATCCAAGAGATGATAGTAGCAGACTAAATGTACTTAGCACATATTCATTTGCAAGGGTCCTACTGCAAGTGCCTCAATCTCAGGCACTCCAGTACCAGTATCTCATCACCATGAACTCGGGCATCTTGAGGCTCACATGGGCATATACTAGTAATTGAACTGCTACATTTTTGGTTGAAGTGCAGCAGCTGTGGGTAGAAAGGGGAGCTGCTGCACCTTGTCCAAATACTGTAGCTCAGTTTGGACATGGTTAATGCAGCAGTCATGGGGAGGAAGTGGGAAGGGGCTGCAAGTGCAGCTTAGGTTTTAGGCAATGATCAGGAGGGTGATTTAGGTTTAGGGAGTAGGAGCTTTAGCTTTAGGGAGTGAGAGGGGAGTTTAGGGTCAGAGAGTGATCAGGGAATTTAGATTTAGGGAAGGGGTGGAAAATTTTAGTGTTGGGGAGTTAACAGAGGACTTTAGGCTTATAAAGCAGGAAGGGAGTTTTAGGTTTAGGTAGTAGAAGGGAGTTTAAGGAGTGCAATTTTAGGGTTAGGTAGCAATTAGAACTTTAGGTCTAAGGAGGTAGGATTGGAGTTTTAGGCTTAAGGAGTAGCTGGGGACTTTAGGGTTAGGGAGGGGAGTGCTATGGTTAGGCTTAAGGACCAGGTAGGAGTATTAAAGTTAGCTTTAGGGTTCTGGTAGGACTATGTAATTCATTAGGGCTGGGTGATGGGAAGGCTAGATACGTCACTAGGACTGGGCTTATGGGAGCTAGGGCACTTGCTGCTTAGAGCAAGTGACAGAGAGCAAGTATGTCATAACTAGAATGCAAGCAGAGCCAATTTAAAATACTACATTTGTTACAGCACCTCACAATTTCATACTCCATTAGTATTCATAACTATTTTATGCATGCAACAAAATACATGGTCTTACAACTGTATGAGCCACATGCTTATCCTATTTAATTATTTCAGTTGTATGGCATTTCAGAAGAACAATTATTTATGTTTTATGTGTTATTTGGCATGCTGTAGCATTGTATGGTTTGCACTATAAATCTGGTTCTGTATACATATTAATTTACTTCTGTATTTATTTGTTTGTTCACTTATGTTTAGTTACCAAAGACTTCCCTTTTGTTTGAAATCATATCCACCTGAACAGATATGCAAAAGCAAACTATTCTTTTTTCTCCATATATTTAAAAATCCTATTTTTGTATATGTTCAATCTTCATCTAAATACTGCTGACATCAGCAGATGTGAATGTGTTCCCACTCTTAAAGGGAAAGTGTCAAATGCATCTAATCAAGAAATAGAGTTCATAAGCATGGTGAAGAGAGTCAGCAAGGCTATGCAAAAATGTTAGTAACCTAGAAGATGTTTGGCTAATGATAACACATGATATGCATACAAAAAGGGCAGTCAATTATGGCAGGCTGTTTATAGCTTTGTAAGTCTTGCAAAGTGTGCAGGAGCTCTAGCAGGCAATATGTCTGCCGTGCGATCCAGGAATAGCCTGCAGGGGCATGCACGAGCGCTCCTGCACTAGTCCTGCACTGACTCAGCACCTATATGCAAATTACCCCATTTGCAGGAGAAATCCATGCAAATTAGGTAAATTTGCAATTCAGGAAGCTGGAAACCAGCCGTGCAGTACTAGTGTAATCTGCAGAAATGTACTTGGTTAGTAACCGAGTACATTTCTGCAAATTCCAAAATGGAGCCGTGACAGCTCCAAATAAAGGGTGCATATCAGTCAAGAGGCATGCCACTGGTCAAGAATAAGGCCATTGGCATTGGAAACAGTTTACAAAATTAAAAAAAAAATCAACTTTTATTTTTTTTTTTAGCCGATCTCGGCTGTTTAAGCGTAGGGCAGCGGCACACAAACGGGGTTGGGGAGAAAATAAGAAAATAAACCTAAATTAAGCATTCTAACTAAAATCACTATTCTGCCATTAAAGTCAGTGGCAGGCAGAAGACAACATGGCCAGTGAGTAGTGGTTGCTAAGGGGGGAGGCTCAGTGTGAGACATGTAACTATGCATTAGCAGGCAATCCTGTGCAAATGAGGAGAATGATAGTGAATCCCAGTTTTCCCCAGCATGCTAGTCAGGTCCCAACAGTGTAGGAGCAGGAATAGCTTGGTGCAAGCATAGGAGTTAGCTGACATCATAGGGGTGTGTGTCAGGCATACTGTAAGTGGATTGGAGCCCCGTGGCTCAGGTTTGCTTCTAGCTAAGCACAGCTAAGCAAGGGGGTGTGTCTGAGTCTGCCTAGCACTCCTTACATTGCCTAAGTGGGTGTGCGCACCGCACACCAGGTTTAAAAAAAAATAAAAGATAAACCAGGAAATAGCAGCTCTGTGCACATTTGAACACTGTGTTTGCACAGTGCACCCCTGGACTTAAACAGGAAGGTAATGGGAAGAGAAAACAGTAATAGGAAGTTAATTAAGGAGAGCTAGCATAGCTGGCAGGTGAAATGTATCAGAATCAGCCAATTACACAGGCAGCAGACCTACCCAGCCAAGAATACTACTATAAACTATGCAGACACCTTCCACTCTGGTTTTTCCCATACTTTATACAACCGGTGTATACAAGTGGGGAAGTTTTAACAGACTAAACAACAAAATGATAGGGGCTGCAATAGCTATCATACAACAACTTGTGGAAGAGGCTGTGGGTGGTGAGGATGTGAATGCTGCTGACCAACCCACAGTGAGGAGATGGAGAAGAGTATACAGACCCAGGGTAACCTACCAGGGGCTACATGAGCTGGAGATAGTGGAGAGTTATAGGGTGGACAGGGACCTCCTACAGCAAATTGTTGAGCAGTTTCGGCCACGCCTGACACACAGACCTAACAGACAGGAACCCATGCCAGCGGATACCAGGGTATGTGTAGGCCTAAACATGCTAGCTACAGGTACCTTCCAAAGGCCAACTGGGGATATGATGGGGATCTCACAGGCATCAGCATGTATATTTCCCCAACACCCATGAGGCGCTGGCCAACAATATTCAACTGTTCAACCAAACAGCAGAATACCCTGAGGTAGTGGGTGCTATAGACTACATGCACATATACATCAAAGCACCACCCGGTGAGCAGGGTAGGGTCTACATCAACCGCAACAGCTTCCCCTCCATCAACTGCCAGGTCGTGTGTAATGCCCAAGGCATAATAACGAATGTGTGTGCTGGCTGCCCTGGAAGCTATCACGATTCCCACACCTGACCTCTGACGCAGCTGTACCAGAGATTTTCCAATGGGGACATCCCTCATGGTCACCTAGTGGGGGATGCTCGATATGCACTGGAGCCATAGCTGATGACACCCATCAGAAATGCACACACACATGAACAAGAACTCCATAATGAGGCACATGTACAGACCAGGATTATAATAGAGCATGTGTTTGGGATGCTCAAGTCATGGTTCTGTTGCCTGGACACATCCAGTGGAGCCTTGCAGTACTGACCAGCTACATGTACCCAAATTGTCATCATAAGTGCCATGCTACACAATTTGATCCTGTGGAAACAGCTGCAGCAGGAACATCATGGGGCAAGGCCACACAGCCCCCCACCATTGCCAAGGCCTGCACAGGCACATAGTGACTCAGAGGAGGAACAACTTGAGCCTACCCCAGTAGGCAGAAGGAGGTGTGCCCAGTATGCCCTGGCCTTGGCAAAGAGGCAATGCATAGCACATGCACTGACACAGGAGGGACTCAGGGAATAACACCTCTCTCTGACTCTCACATACAGTAAAAGGGATGCCAAACATGACACTACTTGTGCTCAACCATGTGTAGGGAGTGTACTATGTGCATCCAACATAGGCAGCCCTGCAGCACCACCATCAATACTCGGATACCCACAAGGTAAGTGACTCACACATGCCAGTCAGGAAGGTTCACATACCCAACAACAGTCACAGAAAGCAGGACAGGTGTAGACAAACACAAACAAAGGCTGTGCTATGGCCTCTGATTGATGCCTGTGGGTAACCTCCCCCCAGGCCTACACAGACAGACTACAGCAGGTCAGGCAGTGGGATGTTAGTACTGAAGGGAAAAAAGTCAGAAACTAATATGTAGTACACTGATATGTCTCTAGTCTCTAGTCCGCATGATAGGTTAGAATACAGAATGAAATGGAGTACCTGACATACCAGTACAGTCATAGCAAATGTATACAAGTGTCAGGTGTGCCCCACCCATCCTACATAGAAATGTAATAACAGTCAGGTGTGCCCCCCAATCCTGTGTAAAAATGTAACAGTCAGGTGCGCCCCCCCCCAATCCTGTGTAGAAATGTAGTAACAGGTGTGCCCCCCCAATCCTGTGTAGAAATGTAGAAACAGTCAGGTGTGCTCCCACCAACCCTACCTATTTATGTAGTAATGGTCTGGTATGCGCCCCCCCCCAATCCTCTGTAGAAATGCAGAAGCATTCAGGTGTGCTTCCCCCAACCCTACGTATGTGTGTAGTAATGGTCTGGTGTGCCTCCCCAATCCAATGTACAGACGTTGTAACAGTCAGGTGTGTCCCCCCACAACCCTATGCAGAAATGTAGGAACATGTATGTGTAGGTATAATATCAGTGGAGCACAGATGCGCAGAGGTGGCCAAAGTGGCTTGATAGGTTGTAATATCTGCGCAATATGCAGGTATGTGTGTGTTAGGTTAGTGTGTTTCATATTGTGTGAGAGTGGTCGGTATGTAGGCATGTTGAGGTAAGACCTGGTGGCCACTGCCCACTAATGCTGATGACAGGGACAAGTCCTCACAACTGCAATGCCAAACACAATACCCACCAGTATAACACAAGCTAGCAGTAAGCCATTGCAAATGTATGGTGGTAATATGTGTCACCATCTGAAAGACTGACATAACATAGCTGTTGGTCTAGATATACAAGCAGTACACAGGGGAAAGTACCCCAGACATACAGTATATATTGTGTCACTGTGAAATGGGCACACTCTTGGAATAGTACAAACAGGTATGCATCACATTTTCTGGTCCTGTAGTAGGAGATACCAGTATTGTCTGGCCAAACACTCGCAGATCACAAAGGAGGTAGGACTGATGTAGTGGGAAACAGCTGATGCACCTGCACATGCAAGCATAACTGGAATGCCCAATGCATATCTGTGTGTCATATGCAAGTAGTGTCCATAGCACACATGCACCCAGCTCATGCAAACACTACCCACAGGTACCTCCCTGGTTGTACCCCTGCTGGGGGGAATGGGTACAATATGACCCCAGCTGTATATGGCAAACATGAAAGAATGCAGCATGCAGTGCAGGTGTCCCATGCAGGTGTATTGCCAGATGTAGGTAGCACCTTGCCAGCATCCACACCACTGATCAGAGCTGATAGAAGGTATTGGCATGGACACCTAGCACACCTACCCTGTCACCCCAGGGGAATATACTGTATGGCGGTCTGAGACTGTAGGACAGACAGAATGCAATGGCCTGTCACATCTGGCCCGCATCAACAGCCAATGGCCCACAGGCCTCTGCCAAGGGTCTGTGTCTCACGTGTACTGCCAAAGCATGTTATGTCATGGACACCCAATTAACAACACAACACACTTCACATACTCCATATGCAAGGCCATGTGGACAAACTACAGTGACATGTCCACCATGTGCCATTGCATGAACTGTCAACCAACACCAACATACAGCCATGATTGGGTGATAACCATAGGGAAAGTATCAGAGAATGTATGCATAATGTAAGGAAGAGGAAAGAATAACTGAGGGTGGGGTTGGAGTGTGGTCAGCATGGAATGTGCAAGGTCTGACACAAAGCTATGGGCACACAATATCTCTGGCTGTAATCACATAAATGGGTGCCTACATACCTGCCCATACACCACAATAGGGGTAATGTCCTGATTCATGGCCCATGCCTCTGGGTAACCTGTGCAAATCTGTAGAGCTGTGAGATATTGCCATAGCAATATAAGGCTATAGTGTCATTTTGCTAGATGTACATGTATGGGATTCCCTGTCAGCACTATGCCAAGGTGCTGAACCGGATATACAGACCCAGCAGCAACTGTCTGCAGCACCCCCTCCAGGATGGCATAACCTACCATGAATATGTAGGCATCTGCCCACAATACCACACACAGCTGCAGTCACCCTTGTCTCCCAAGACATCACTGTGAGCAGGAATGTCCACCTGACAGTACATGAGGACAGAAAACATCACAGTGTATAACAGTAGACATGTCTGAATATCTCTGCTAACAGCAGTACCATGTAGCTGAAGCAGCACAGACACAATCACCTACAGTACACACTATCCCCTGCACACTTTGTCCCCATATTGCCAAATGATCAGCGGATACCCTGCAGAGACAGTGTGCTACCTCTAGGTGTACAACACAAAGGTCTGCACTGGAGTGCAAACTACCTGGAATCGGTCCACACATGCAGTACAGAAGGGCATACTGGGCATGCTCACACACTTACACACATGAAGCCCATGTCTGCAAACAACAGTGGACCAGACATATCTGGCAGTTGCAGATGTTAGTGCAGACATTCCTTAGTATGCACCACTCATGCTTTGCACACACAGTGGATATGAATACAGACATATATCCAAGGACAACACACTATAATAAGCCAAAAGTAGGCATACATAGATGTGTGGAAGAGAGTGACTGTGACAAGGAGGCATCCAGGCCTGTCCCAACCAGCACACAGCCAAATGGCTATAACCACATGAGGTTCAGATGTCACTCACTGGAGATACTAGCCAACGGTATATGTCAACTGTACCGACTATGTGATGCAAGTGCTAGCTGTGCAGCATGACTGTACAAGGAAGTGGGCATCTAGCAGCTGTATACACGTACCTGTGGAATATGGCCTTGTGTGTGCCTGCATGTGGTGTGCCAACCCTAAATGAATGGATTATGGCCCATGTGCACACACTGGCCTCCCAATAGCCCTACTACAACAAGCCTGCTGAGGTCATCCACTGTGAAATACATCTTTGGGAAGGTTGTAGCCCAGTAATCTCCATGGCGCATCCTATAGCTGTGTACTGCTGTAGTGTGCTAAAATTGTTAGGTAAGAGTTCTAATCCCAGACTTGGCAACTGTGTGTGTGTGTGTTTGTGTGTGTGTGTGTGTGTGTGTGTGTGTGTGTGTGTGTGTGTGTGTGTGTGTGTGTCTGCGTAGAGAGCAATGCTTTTTAGACTAGTCACACTCCCTACAATTCAAATGCCCTACTTTGGCAAGGCTGCTGATGTCATCCACCTTGAAATACACATTTACGAAGGCAGTAACCCAGTAATCTCCATGGCATGTCCTATAACTGTGTACTGCAGTAGTGTGATAAAATAGGTAGGAGTTCTGATCCCAGACTTGGCAAGTGTGTGTGTGTGTGTGTGTGTGTGTGTGTGTGTGTGTGTGTGTGTGTGTGTGTGTGTGTGTGTGTCTGTCTGTGTAGAGAACAATGCTTTTTAGGCAAGTCACACTCCCTACAATTCAAATGCCCTACTTTGGCAAGGCTGTTGATGTCATCCACCTTGAAATACACCTTTATGATGGTAGTAGCCCAGTAATCGCTGTGGCATGCCCTATAACTGCGTACTGCTGCAGTGTGATAAAATAGTTAGGTAGGAGTTCTAATCCCAGACTTGGCAACTGTGTGTGTGTGTGTGTGTGTGTGTGTGTGTGTGTGTGTCTGTCTGTCTGTCTGTGTCTGTGTAGAGACCAGTGCTTTTCAGGCTAGTCACACTCCCTACAATTCAAATGCCCTACTTTGGCAATGCTGCTGATGTCATCCAACATGAAATACACCTTTACGAAGATAGTAGCCCAGTAATCTCCATGGTGTATCCTATAACTGTGTACTGCTGTAGTGCTATAAAATAGGTAGGAGTTCTAATCCCAGACTTGGCAACTGTGTGTGTCTATTTCTGTCTGTGTAGAGAGCAATGCTTTTTAGGCTAGTCACACTCCCTACAATTCAAATTCCCTTGTTTGGCAATGCTGCTGATGTCATCCACTTTGAAATACACCTTTATGAAGGTAGTAGTCCAGTAATGTCTTTGGCACGTCCTATAACTGCGCACTGCTGTAGTGTGATAAAATAGTTAGGTAGGAGTTCTAATCCCAGACTTGGCAACTGCGTGTTTTTGCGTGTGTGTGTGTGTGTGTGTGTGTGTGTGTGTGTGTGTGTGTGTGTGTGTGTGTGTCTGTCTGTCTGTCTCTGTTTGTGTAGAGAGCAATGCTTTTTAGGCTAGTCACACTCCCTGCAATTAAAATACCCTATTTGGCAAGGCCACTGATATCACCCACCTTGAAATACACATGTACGAAGGTAGTAGCCCAATATTCTCCATGGCACATCCTATAACTGCATAGTGCTGTAGTGTAATAAAATAGTTAGGTAGGAGTTCTAATCCCAGACATAACAGGTGTGTCTGTGTGTCTATGTGTGTCTGTGTTTGCAATTTGTATCCTGTGTGGAGGTGGTTGTGAGTGTGTAACAACTGGTGTCAATGGGAAGGGGGGTTTGCATATTTCTTATATGGTGGCCGTAGTATACATCACAATGTCCACTGTTCAGGGATAACAGATGTGCAATAGCCAAGAGGCTGGGGTGCATATCCATACCCCTACATTTGACATCAAGACCAGGCAAACAAAGTGAGTGACCCTAGTATTACCCAGATGACACTCTCAACCCATGTCTCATACACACACACACACACACACACACACACACACACACACACACACACACTTGCCTAGGCAACAGCCACTATGTTGGTAGTACCCTGCATATTGTCCACTGATAGTAACCATGGTGTGATTGCAGTGGGCTTCAGTGGGCATGGTACCCTGACCATCAGTCCAATAGGCACGTACATGCCAGCAGTGCAGGGAATACCGGTATCATGCTATCGATCTATGTGCTGGGTCAACCTGCCATCTATTAACAGTTCCTGCCACATGAAGCCAGGACTGACACATCTGCTGATAACAATCTGTGTACACAACATGGGCCAGACACCCCATGTATAGTTCCACTTGTCACTGTACATGCATGTGGAGGTGTGCACATTCCAGACACCATCCATGTCATGGACTAAGGAACACATACATGCAAGCAATGCACAGCATTGGCCACACACAATAGTCACCCAGGTGACTGGATGGTGAATACAATACCCACCTGTGTGGTCAGATCCAGACAATACACCCCTGAGCCACAAGAAAGACCATTGTCATGTTGCCTGATGCCAAGATATACCTATCACCTAGCCTTGTATAGCTTGTTTGGTACAGTCGACCATGACACACCAGTGCAGCAATGCACCCATGCATGTCAGTACTGGCACCTTGTGTCTATGTGTGTGTTGTATGATGTGTATGACCACATTCACACTCACAACAACCCCATTGGCATACTGAAGCATGCTGTCTGATGTCAGACACCTCTACATACCCTTTGCTCATATATCCTCTGTATGACCCCTGTGGTGCATGTCATACCTGCACAGTAATGTGTTGTGGCAATCTCACTAGTGATGATTTGTATCCCTGGCCCTGCCAAGTGTGTCAATGTGTGTGCATCTCTGTGAGAGTGTGGTTGTGTTGACACTGGCACCTGTTCATGTGGACTGGCATGTGTACTACACCAACCATATAGCTACCATATCCCTGTTGCCAATATCACTCACCATCACATATATGTTTTGAGGGCTTCTCGACATGTAGCCTATGTGGCACATCCAATAACTGCATAGACATGTGATAGCACTACATAGTTGTCAGGGGTATGATACTGTTTACTGGTAGGTGTGTGACACAAACATGCTTATGTTTTACTCTCCCACCCTTCCCTGACTCTTCTTTGCTTCTGTCTGCCTCTCTCACTCCCCCTCTGGTGGATGTGGGGACTTACAACTGCTGTGCTTGGGCAGCAGCATGTGTATTTTAAGTGTTGCTCATGATCAGCTGATGGCCTCTGCAGGAATTGCAGCCCTCTTATAGCTGATTGCATGTGGAAAAGCTGTGGGAACATTCCCATAGCCAATTGCATGGAAACACACACCAATATCTATGAACATCATGTTGGTGTTGGGCCTTTACATTCACTGTGAGCAGGAACTCAATTTGTTGTTTGGCAAACAGCATCTCAGATGAATTGGGGATCCACCTCTAACAACATACACTGTGGAAACAGGGCAACACACAGGAGGGGGATGTGCCTGACCTGACTGAAGACTGTAAGTGCTGCTATACTGCATTTGGATTAATGTTGGTTTAACAGGGTGTGTGTGGATATGGCTGTCCTACATGTTTTAATAGCTGCCATGTTAGTGCTATTTTTATAAGGACACCCCCATCTGTAGGGTCTTCTGCAGACTGGGCTGTGTGTGGTGCTTTTTGTTTCATGTGTTACCCACAGAGCACCTGTCTGTGAACTGCAGAAGGTAGTGTGAGGTTTGCAGTCTGTAGATGGTGACAGCCATGAGAGTTACTGACTTCATATCCCACATAAGACATATATTGCCACAAACCCTGTTACAACAGTAAGCATATGAGGGTATCACAGCAACATGTCAATATTGGCCTCGTGTATGTGCCTCCAGCAACAACTCTGTTAACCTTTGTATGTATGTCCTGCAGTAAGAGGTGCATATGTGCTGTACAACATAATTAGTGTCATCATATCTGATAACAAGCTAGTGAGAGATCAGACTGCTACACATGTTATGTGTAGTAGGGGTTACAATTTATGACATAACCTGGACATTCTGTGGTTGTGTGTACAGTATTGAGGTCTGTGTACTCATGGTGATTGTTGACACTGTGTGTATTGTTCATATGTACTTTGGCCTGTGTACAGACTGTGGTAGATGTCATTGTTCATGGTCCTGTTCTATCTGATGTTACATGCTGCTCCACTGTATGGTACCCTTTCACCTTACACGTTTGTAGGGCCATATACACACATGTCCCATACCACAGACAGGCTTCGGACAACACTGTGGAGTGGCACAGTATATGTAGGTTTAGTGTGTGAGTGGCACATATGAGGATGGTGTTGCACAGATAGTCCATATACTGTAATGTTATGCTAGGTTACCATATGTGGCTGTGGCTGTGTTCACATTGGTTGTGGTTATGCACTTTCACATAGGTGTATCATACTCTGTGCTGTGACATGCCGGTAGAGCCTGCTATACATGCTGGTACATGTGCACTCCCCATAGGAAGTGTAGGCTAGTGTTCAGCCAATCTGCCTGTAGCCTGCACAGTGCATTGTTACATGCCTAGCAGCCTAGAGTACTTACCCAGTGAGATGTCATGTCCAGATACTTGCCAGATGTACTGCTGCCAGGCCACCATAACAGTCATGTATGTCGGACAGAGCAGTGGGATGCTGTACAGATGTATGTCAATATCTAGTGGCTAGTATGTTGCCATCGCACCTCTGTACCAGTGGTTATCATGTGTCACAGCAGACAGGGGTTTGTGAATGCATAACCTATGGGGGCAAATTTGTATCAGTAGCTACATGTTATGCCCATCTACATGGCTGTTAACATCCACATTGTCAGGCTTGGTCCACATGTTTTGCACTAAGGGGTTCAGTGTATACCTCAGGACTATCCAGAGTGTGTCAGACTGCCCACATATATTGGCCAATATCTCTGCTGTAGTCCACAGGAGCATTACGTGCTAGCAGTGGTACTGTCCTATGATGTCCTTAGGATGTCTGTCAGTAGCCAATGGTGAACATGCTAAAAGCAGATGTGACCACCCACACACACCATGTCTACGCTGCCTTAAGGTATCTGGATGTACATTACCATACAATCCACCTTGGGTAAATGCAGACCTATTGCCTCCTGTCATAAAGACTTTATGTCTGTCCGTGTGTTGTCATGGTGCCAGTTATGCCTTGTTATGTAACAGTTACATCCCATTGTTTCAACTGAGTTCTTTTCCCCCTAGGGATTGTGTACAGAGTGCAGATAGTGGCTGCTGAACTATACATCTGCATTACTTACTGTTGATTGTTTGGTATCCTGTGGCCCAGTCTGTCTTTACTATTGTACTACTTGAAGGCCTCAGCCTGGACAGCAACATTTGTAAACCTTTCCAGACTACAGCATTCATATAACTGTTTCACAGTTGCATTACTCTGTTTATATGTATGTCAGTGTCTACACAGCTATGTGACATGGCATATACAACTTTAATACTACACAAATAAAGCTTCCCCATTTATGCAAATCTGTGTGTGGTGTTACATCCTTTGACCTCTCTGTAGGTATATGTTGCAGGCAATGATTGTCGTTTGTATGGGTGGATCATACAGTGTCCAGTTAAGGTGGTAACTGTAGGCATAGTGGCTGTTCCATATTGTGTGCACCTTCTAGATATGTATCTTACTATACATATCTCTGCATGTGTATGTGTAGTTACATATATATTTATTTATATATATATATATATATATATATATATATATATATATATATATATATATGTGTGTGTGTATATATATATATATATATATATATATATATATATATATATATATATGTATATGTATGTATATATATATATATATATATATATATATATATATATATATATATATATATATATATATGTATACATCTATACATCTCTCTCTCTCTCTCTCTCTCTATATATATATATATATATATATATATATATATATATATATCTGTATCTGCATATATGTGTCTGTGTATATGTATCCTAGGGATGTTGATAGCTTCCACATTGTACATTCCCTATGGGAGCCAGACTGTACTGCATGATATGTTACTAATACCAGCCTGGCATTATAGAGGTGGGATGGAGTACTGTAAACAATTTGTGCCCATGTTGTGTCAGGGCATGGTTTTGGGATCTGCAACAGTTGGTAGTGTATTGCAGGGCAGACATGTTTGGCTGTGGGGGGTATACCTATTCGTACAAGATGCATGTTGATTGGGGCCTCTCAACCCCATTAACGGTGCATTTAAACATATATGTTTTTGTTATGTCCCCATTGTTATCTGCAGATGTATGTCCATATATACCTGTATAGATATATATATCTGATTGCACACACACACACACACACACATATACACATATATATATATATATATATATATATATATATATATTATATATATATATATATATATATATATGTATATATATATATATATATATATATATATATATATATATATATATATATATATATATATATATATATATATATATATATATATATATATATATATATATATATATATATATATGTATGCATTTGTATGTATATATATATATATATATATATATATATATATATATATATATATATATATATATATATACATATACATATATAGATATGTTATATTAATATATATAGACACACATACATCTACATGTTGGAATACATTCCCTGTACTGTTGAATGACTGGGCTGGATGATATGTTTGTGAAAACATCAGGGTTATGTATATGTGACATGGCATAGTGGTAAACCGCTATAGTGTTCAGTGTCCTGGGTTCAAGCCTTGCAGAGGCTGTTTATTTTGTTGCTGGGCAGAACAAGGGCCATTAGATACAGAGTGATTAAGGCACTTTTAAGTAATTGTAAGCAGGTTTGCTCGAAGGTAAGCACTGCTAACTTGTGGTTACAGTTTCTTAGACTCAGTTAGCTTCTAGATTCCTTAATCAGTGTAGGCATTGCTTACCCCCATGCAAACAGTCTTAAACCCGCTTATTGATGCTTAAAGGTGCTTATTCACACTTACCCCACGCTAATTTCTTTAAAAGAAAAGAAAAAAGGGTTGATTGAAAAGTGGTGAAAAGGGGCACAAAGAGGGAAAGGCAGTAGGGAAAATAGCTAGTGATGTGCAGGAAGGGTGTGGGTAAGGTCCATAGCTGCCCATTTTATCTACAGCAACAGCTGTGCATATACATGAATTTGGAGGTAGATTTGGACACTCTAACCCTGGGAGGGGGTGAGGACAACAATAATAAGTTGTGATGCCGATTAGACCAGATTACATGTGTCCAGTGGACACATGTGCAAAATGGATAGCTATATATGGAGTGATATTTTTTGGGGGGGGCAGATTGCCCCTTTTTTTTCAGGTGAGAGTGGGATGTTGGGGAGGGATAGTAGGTATATTTGGGGAGGTAGGTTGGGTAGGTTAACAGACAAGACAAACAAGACGCATACAGGGGTGGTATATGGCACATGTGGGGACAGACACCTTGATGGGGAGGGGTGTTGGGAGATCATAAGCCCATGAGCCCCCTAGTGGAAACAGTATGACTGAGGTCCCCACCCATGGGCAGTCATCACTGCACCTTCACAGCACCAAAGGTTGCTGTGCTGGGGGCTGTGTCACAGGGCCAGCATGACCCCACCCTCTAGTCGCAACATGCGGTCCTGGAGCTGGTGTAGCAGATCACCAAGCTGCTGGTTGAGCTCACTATGCACCACGACCCGGACTTGGCGATGGGTGACAGGTTCCTGTCCACGCCTGCTCCCAAGGGGGGTGAGCCTCATCCCCTGAGGTGGTTCCACCCGAAGGTGGTGCAGGACCAATGGACAGGGAGGTCCCAGGTTGGGCCCCAGACATGCTGGTGCCTGGTGCCATGGCTAGCTGAGGTGGGACAGGTGGGTCTGCTGGGACCGGCCTTCCCAAACGTGCTATAGTGTTTAGATTTTATCATCATATGTGGGTAAGTAATAGTCAGCACATTCCAGGGTTAGGTATAACAGCATGCATAGATATTCCCATTAACCCAGACTCCAGATATGGAACAGTTGCATAGCAAACAGAACACATGCATATATGGGACCATGGTGGTAATAAGAACAGCATGCAGGTACATTGATGGCACCATCACACCGATGTTGGAATAATTCAGTATAGCACATGCATGGGAACAATTAAAATATATATCAAACAACAGGACATTATCAGAACATTGGAGTCATTACATACCGGTTGGGGTGGGTATGTTGTTTATTGTTGGAGATATGGTGGGGGGGAGAGAAAGATGTCAATTAACAACTAATATATTCCTGTAGTCCACATTACTTTCCTAGTCACTGCTGTTATCTGTACCTTACAAGTCCTACTACACTAGCCTATAGCCTTAGTTTGGACAGTGATATGGCTGTCGTCATCATTATACATGAACTCTTACCTTGTACACCTGTGGAGGGAATGTATGTTAACACTAACTAACTGTTTCTACACATACTCCCAGATTCCAGGTTGATGTTCTCCACATGGCTATCCAACTCTTTCTACACAGACTCTGGCCATGTGTTGACCACGTGGAGGTGTACCAGGACTTATCTAGAATATTTCCCCCTCCAACCGTTAATGACTTGACACACACATATACACGCTTTCATACACAGTTATATTATGTAGCACAGTGTGGGTGACAGTGATCAGTGATACTTTACTATTCAGAGAAACTGCAACACTCACAATTCCCTACAATACCAGTGTAAACAGTACCAGTACAGGGTATAATGGTTTTTATTTCTCAGCACAGTGTTGGTGTCTGACATACCTGTGGGAGCAATGTTTGTTAGCACTACCTGAATGTTGCCACACAAAGTACCAGATTACACATTAGTATTATGCATATGCATCTCACTCTGTGACTGCACACACTCTGGTCACAGCTTGACAACATGGGGGTGTAGATAGGACATACTTGGCTTATTACTCTCCTAACAGTTTTGAGAGTTGCTACATTGACAGCTTTGTTCACATAGATGTTGGACAATCGCTTGTATTCCCTATTTGCTGTCTAAACATCTGGAATCATCCCACAGACTTACCAGAAGGACAGGGACTCATACAGCAAATATGGGCCCATATACTGGACAGTCTGGTCTCATCTGTACAGTTGTGTGGTATGAATCTGTATGCAGCCTACTTCCACTCCCAGGATTCAGACCATGGCTATGTCTGCTACAACTTAAACACTGTCCATCAGAGTTGCGTGTGCTATATAAAAATTGCTGTATATCTCCTATCTGCTTTCTGTTCTATAATTCTTCTATGCTTTTGCATTCTGACCTTGTATTACAACACTCTTATACAGATTTCCTAGACAGTTATATTTTGTAGGACAGTGTGGGCGATGGTGATGCATAATACCTCATTAGTCAGAGCAACTGCATCACTCACAATGCCATACAATACCAATGTAAACAGTACCAGTACACGGTATCATTCTTGTATTTCTGGGCACAGTGTTGGTATTTGACAGACCTGTGGGAGAAATGTCTGTTAGCACTACCTGATTGTTGCCATACACAGTACCAGATTCCACATTACTATTATGCGCATACATCTCATTCTGTTACCGTACACACTCTGGCTACTGCTTGACAAGATGTGGGTGTAAATGGGACAGACATGGCTTCTTAGTCTCATAAGGTTTTGGGGAATTGCTATTGTGCTAGCTTTGTTCTCATAGATGTGTGTCAATCAGCTGTATTTCCTGTTTGCTGCCTGTACGTCTGGGATCATCCCACTGATTTCCCAGGGGGACACGTTGACAGTCAACAGATATGGACCACTTTACTGGACATTCTGGACATATCTGTACAGTTGTGGGGTATGATTCTGTATGCAGGCTACTACCACTGGCAGGATTCGAACCATGGCTGTGTGCGCTAAAAAAAAATAACAGTTCACATCTCAGTTGCACGTGCTATTCGCGTTTTGTTGTCTGCCTTTTCCCTGTTTTCTGTCTATGTGTTTCTCAGTTGTACTAAATGTCCTCTGGGAATTACACCAGTCATATACAGGCATTCCTACACTGCATGGTGTGGGTAACAGTGTTTATTACAACAGTACTATTACGGGAATGCAAATCTACATTACGATATGATACCAGAGTATACGCATGCAGTCCAGCTGTTAGACCTTTATTGTCAGGCTATTACGCTTTTATTTACATACATACTATATGAGTCTTTTCCTGCCATATTCTCTGGTGTATGTAATTTTTGCCTTAAACAATACAGGTTTTATACAGGCAGTTACATTACTAATACTTTTAGATTTATTTCCTATGACAGTACATGCAAGAGTATTACTGACCTGCCTCATGTCGCAACCTCTCCAGGCAACTGCCATGGGCCTCCTGGTTCACAGCCCACTTGATTGCAGCTGTGGAGAACATAAGAGAAATATTTAGCAATACCTATGCATGATATACATGAGCTGGCAATTATTAAACAGGTAGTGGACTAATACTTATGCAGAGCTGGAACATCCCCTGTAGTTCTAGCCTCTTGGATCCACTGGTCCAAGAGGTACCCCTTATGCCACTTCAGGTTGGCATAGTGATGCCTGACCTGCTCACCAGTTTGGGGTATGCCAGTGGCACTGGTAAGGTCACGGGTGAGACGGTCCCAGGCATCTGCCTTATACTGGGAGCCCTGGTACTGGCCCTGCAGCAGTCTCTGTTCATGGTCTTTGACAAGGAGTCCTGCCATGACTCTGGACTCCTGGATGCACCAGTGCTGTGCCTGAAAGCACACACCCTCTCCCCTTTCTCACATGGTGCCTGCAAGGGAAGCTACAACCAGTTATGAGATGTATTTCCACCTCTTTGGTTTAATTAGGGCCAATTTCTCGCACTTTTTTGTGATTGGCCAGTTTTGAAAAGATTAAGTTATGGGCAAGCCTGCTTACCCATGGTTGGCATTGTTTAGAGGGATATAACACGGGGCACATTGAGTTATCTACCCCACACATTGCTTACACCTCCTAAGCTGGCCTGTGCAATGCTTAGCGTTGCTTACATTTGACTTTGCATTATATTTCCTTTTTGGCATTGATTTATTATTCATTACATCTTATATGTATGCCTGGTATCCATCATTCATGTGTATGTACACTGTATGGGGTCCTTGTGTTTTACTGGACACTTCAACACTCTATTACAATTACACCTGACTTCTGGGCTTACTGCTGTACTCCAGTTCACATATTTATGTTATGTAGTGGAATATGGAACGTATATCTGTTTACTGATTCCTTTCACAAGTTCAATTTGATTTTACTATAGTGAAGACTTGTTTGCTGATACCTCATTCTTCTGTACTTCTGTGATGGCTTGGTGGTTAACTACTGTGACTATAGTGTATAGGGTCCTGGGTTCAAGACCTGCAAGGCTGTTTATTTTGTTGATGGGCAGAACAAGGGCTGTTGGATACAGAGTGATTAAGGCACTTTTGAGCATTTGCAAGCAGGTTTGAGCAAGGGTAAGCAATGCTAACCTCTGGTTACATATGCTTACAGAGAGTTAGCTTTAGTATTGCTTAACCTGTGTGTGCATTCCTTACCCCCACGCAAACGGGCTTAAACCTGCTTACTTGTGCTTACATATACTTACTACTGCTTATTGGTACTTTATACTTGCTTACTAGTGCTTTATTCATTGTGACACTGACACCTCACATGTGCATTTACTACAGTACTCCAGTTCATAAATATATGTTATTTAGTGGGTTATGCAACAATAATATTGGTCATAATGTGCTTTGCCAGGGAAAATGGAATGTGCTGCAGTGGAATTCAAACTTGGAATGCCTGCTCATAAGGCGAATGCTCTGCCCACTACACTATTGTTATGCTGCTTCATTTGCATATATCTTCCTTGTTATCCTCTTCAGCCATCTAAGCTGCATTAACCGTAGCTAAGTGTTGGGCACACCTGTGCACCTATGGCTAGCGTTAATCGGAGTTTAAAAAAAAATAAAATGGTTTGTTCATTTTATTTCTATATACTTGCTGTTGTACACAGGGAGACTGTTGGTGAGGATATGCGGACACCTATGAGCGGTCTTGCTCATTTCTTAGCCCTTTCAGTTGTTCTTCATTGCAGGGGCATGTATATTCTGAGGGCCCTGCTCTCAGACATGCCCCTTGCAGTCTTACATGCTCCGTGTAAGCCTAGGGGCTCAAGCAGCACACCTCATTAGTATGCATGGTGCGCTGCTGTCCTGCTCCTAAACGGCCGCTTCCGTGCAGGACTAAGCTAGTCCTGCAAGGAAGATTAGTAAATCTGGGGCTCTGTCTAAGCAAAAGTACTCCATTGGGCTACTGAACTATTTATTAGGCTACCATTGTTTTCCCAGTAATCACTCCTAGCGTGGATTCATCCATCCAAGTAGTTTAACAACAAAATATGTTTCTCTGCTCATTTACTGAAATTTATTATCTGGGGTGTTCAAATGTAAATAACTCACTTCCTCTACAGACATTAGAAGAAAAGCTTAACAGAAAAATAAATAAAAGAATAATACTAGAAAGTACAACTCTATATCTCAGAACAACAATAAATAAATAAGTAAATAAATAAATAAAACAATACGCCGGCAGTTATCACTGCATGAAGAAGAGTATAGTTATGCTAAAACACATTTCAAAAACATGTTTATGGAGAGATGAAGATTTAGCAGTTAGACACAGCAGGCATCTTGGGATGCAGCAGACTGAAGAAAGTACTCACCAAAGTTTAAGTGACAAAGGCAATAGGAAGTAATGAAAACATGAAGGATTGTGATGAATCATAAATGTTCAAAGGCAATGCACCATAATGATGCACCATATTTCTATAACTGCCTGGAATTAATAAAAGAATAATACTTTCAGCCAGTCTCCTACAACTAAATAAACATAAGAACATCTGCATTATCTCCCTTTACATATCCCCAGGTGACAACATCACTACCCTCAAAAATATTCTTTACTGGGCCTCAACAGAAATCAAATTCGAAACCTACATTCTAGGCGATGTTAACATTGATTGGAATAAAATCAACTCTCCTTCCCCCTCCCAATTCATTAACCTCTACAACTTCACCCAAGTAATCCACTCAACCACCCGGCCTAACAAAAACAATCCCCCAGGATCCATCATTGACTGGATCCTAGTCTCTCATCCAAACAAAATAATTCTTTCTGGCACTATCCCTGACACCTTCAGTGACCATCTCCCCACTTTCATACACCGCTCAGCTAACTCCACCCAATATCTACACCATTACATCCACACTCGTAATCTCAGCAACTTCAACCCCACAATCTTCTCAAACATTTTTAAACATACTAACTGGCAGATCCTAAATACGCTTCCCCTAGACAACACTGTAGAACAATTTAACTCTATCTTCCTAAATACTCTTAACTCTCTAGCCCCACCAAGAAACAAACGAGTCAAAGCTAATTCTGCCCCTTGGCTATCCAAAGAAACAAAACAAATCATGCGTCAAAGGGAAAAATCCATGAAGCTATACCAGAAAAATAAAATGCCTTCATCCCTGCTCCAATACACCAGACTCCGCAACCAAGCAAAAAAACTAATCACCCTGGACAAAAAAAAACTACTACAATAAACTTCAGTCCAACCATAATAAGAACCCAAAACAGTTCTCAAAATCAGTTAATTCCCTTCTCCATCCAGGATCCAGGAATAACGCCTGCCTAGACCCTAGTACAACTGACACAGATCTAAGCTCTCTCTTCAACAAATTCTTTACTGAATCTATAGCTAATCTAACTAAATCTTTCCCTAACAATAATACATCCAACTCTCTTTCCTTTACACCTAACAACCCCTTTAACTGTCCTCTCAATTTCCAGCTAAAACCTGTTTCAACCACATTTATAAAATGGCTCTTATCCAAACTAAAGCCATGCTCTAATGCCCCTGACAACATCCCCTCCTCCTTCCTTAAATGTGCTGCTGAAGGTATTGCTGTCCCTATCAGCATCTTAATTAACAGATCTTTAAAAGAGTCATACATTCCTATTCTTTGGCGATCAGCCTACATTCTACCACTTCATAAAGGAGGCAAAAATACTAATATCTCCAACTTCCGCCCAATTGCCCTACTCTCACCTTTATCAAAAATCCTAGAAAAATGTGTCCACCACCAACTCATGCCTTTCTTAACCCAGAACCACCTCCTAACACCCACCCAACATGGCTTCCGCCCTGGACACAGCACCATTACTGCCTTATTATCCTTCTTAGAAACAGTCAATCAAGCCAGGGATTCTGGATTACTAGTTTCCACTGTACTGATAGATCTTCCTAAAGCCTTTGACACCATCTCTCACAAACACCTTCTCTTTCATCTATCAAACCTTCATCTCTCCCCTGATACTCTATCGTGGTTCTCCAGCTACTTATCAGACAGATCTCAAGCTGTCAGATGGAAAAACTCTACCTCCTCCTTCTTACCTACACCCACCGGCGTTCCCCAGGGGTCCATCCTTGGACCCATGCTTTTCAACATCTTCATAAATAACCTACACTCTGCCATCCCAGACACAACAGTTATCCAATACGCTGATGACTCTACCTTAGTCTGTGCCGCCTCTAACCTTCCTGAACTACTGACAAAAACCCAAATAGCTTTTTCCACTACAGAGAACTGGATGCACCAAAATCATCTCTTTCTCAACTCTAATAAATCTAAAATTCTTCTTTTCCCTCCCTCCAGGGCTTTCACTTTTGACAGAAATGCTTTCAAAATCATAAGCCAAACCAACTCTACCATAGAGGTGGTCCCATCTGCAAAACTCCTTGGCATCACCATAGACGAGCACCTTAAATTTGATATCCACTTACAACAAAACATAAAGAAAACCCACCAAAAGCTAGGTATGCTCTATAGGAACAACTGCTTTCTCTCCAACTCCTCTAGGCATACCTTAGCAATTACCTATCTTCTACCATCTCTACTATATGGAGCCCCACTCCTTACTAACCTGTCTTCTTCCATCTCCTCTAAACTCGAAATCTGCTATAATAAAATCTCTAAATTTGCAACCAAATCCAAAACCTCTACTCACCATTGCCTTTCCCTACAAACTCTGTACTGGCTAGAACTCCCTAACTACCTAGACTATCTCCAACTAACCACTGCTCACAAATTAATATTCTACCCTGATAAATGCCCAGCCCTAGCAAACATCCTTCCTCCGTACATCCCAAACAGATCTCCAAGATCTGAGCACCAAAATTTAATCGCCATCCACAAACCCAATCGCCCTGCTGGCCAACTCCTTCTCTCCTACTCTCTTGGCAGGAAATGGAACTCTCTCCCTCCTTCACTTAGAACTACATCTAACTCTGAATCCTTCAAAACCCAACTTTTCTCTTACCTGTCCTCTAAACATAAGTGTTCCTGCTTTCATCCCACTTAAATTTAATTAACTACCTTATGAACCCTCTATATCCTTTCACTTCACACTACCCAAAACTATTATTTTTCCATTGCTACTAAATCAAACTTAAGCTACTTCTCAGTTTAAGTAATTCTCTCTCTCTACTCCTTGTATGTAAATATCATGTAACCTCAGATCTCTTCATTACAGACAGTTGAAACTTGCTGCTCTGAAGGGAAACTACTGAAAATCTATTTTATCTACCTTCCTTAATGATGTTTTTGAGGTATACTGTGTGCATTTGCTTTTTACTAACTGTATGAATGTAATTACAAATGTATTTTTTTTTTACCTTCAACACTATGTAACTTAGATTGTATTCGCATTGCTTTTGGAGCTTTTCTCCCTGGGCCTCCACTGAAAATGTGCACGTTCTGGCCCAGTGGACTTCCCCGGTAATCAAACTGGAAATAAATAAAATAAATAAATAAATTAGGTATCCCACACACATGCAGATGTACTCAACTACTTCCATCCTTTGAATGACATGCTAAACTGAGGCTACATCTACCTGAGCTGCCTTTATCTCAGGTAGATGATAAAAAAAAAACACTTTGTCAGAGCAGGTACAGGAAAAACCAAGATCATCACAGCAGGTAGAGGAAAATCAGGTTGATGTAAAAGATCCAGCAGTACTTATCAAAAAGAGCAGGGTGCTTTATTAACATTTACAGTCATTTTTTTACCATACAAAAATTTTTAAATCAATTATTTACACTATTATTTATACAATCATTTTTTACATATACACTTAAAAGTTATCAAAACAAAAGAACTTTACTAAATTATATTTAGTTCATTATTTTTTCTTTTATGTTTACCATCTATCCTTCCCAACCTTTCTTTCACAACCATATTCTTATTTCAGCGGATACATCAGTTCATAGGTTTATACTCTGCTAACAACCACCAGGATCTATATATGTCTAGCCATGCAACCCAACTCAGCTTTGTCCCTAAGTTCCTTGGATACCTATATGGTGCAATATGTTAGTAAAGAGACAGCTAAGGGTTGTATGACGGGGGTATGTTGGTTGAGGATTAATTTACTTACTGTTGACCTTTGTCCATTAGAGACATAGGACCCAGACTAAGGGTGAATTTACAATTTCCCAACTAATGATCAATGTTTTTGGATGGGGTCAGGGATGCACTCTGCTTCATGTAGATGAGAATCTTATTCCATATGGCAGGGATCCTTTGAAACACATATTGATCTCTCCAGCATATTCTAGTTATGTCACAGGCAAAGTTCTGGTCCTAGGATCTAGTGATTCTGGAGCTGTTTATTTTGCAGATGTTTGAGATCCATCAGAGCTGCATCTGAAGATACCTTATATGCTAGGCATAGATCACTTCTCAGTAACCGGTAGGAGACTGAGTTCAGAGACAGGGCCTTAAGGTAATCGGTGTAGGACAGGGTATTCTTATCCTGAATTCTTCTGGTTAGGAAACTTTGAGGACTTTCCAACTGCTGCAAATGTCTTTCTTGACTTGCAGCATCTGTATAATTTCTTGTCTGGTTGGTGGGGGGGGGGGGTCATTGTACTAAATGATGTGTCTAATAAGAGAGTGGTACTATAACTTCCTTGGACCTGGATGTCATACTCTTACTTATGAGTCGGATGACATAGAATGATTTTCTTACTCTCTTGGCAATGTGTTGGTCGAAGGCCAGATTGCTGCCTAAATATGTTCCCAAAGGGGCATTTTATCAATGGAATAATTAGCTTGGGTGGATGATTTCCTAAAGGGCAGTTTAATGTATTTCTTTAAGTTGAGTTTTAATCCATGGCTTTGACACCAGTCATCTGTTAGTGTAGACCCTCCTGTATGATGCTGGTATTGGGGGGAATCTATGATAGCTCCCAATTTACAGTTTTCTGCAAACTTGTTGAGCCAGCAGCCTTTGACACTAACTTTGACTTCCAAAATGTAGATGCCATGTAGGAGAGTGCCAAACATGGAACCCTGGGATATACTCCTGGTAGAGGTAAACTCACCAATCCTGACATCTTGGGTCCTAAATGTGAGCCAGCCAGCAATCCAGCAAGTTATGAGAGTTTGTCAACAAAACCAGAGTGGTGTATTGTATCAAATGCCTTGACCAGGTCAAGGAAGGTGATATGCACCATTTTCCCTTCATCCATAGCCTTGTGACCCCCTCAAAGAAGTCTACAAGGTTAGTAGGCAAAACCTTCCCTTAACAAAGTCAAACAGGGATGGGTCCAGTGTCTGTAGATTGCCAATGTCCTTGTTGATCATTTCCAAGATAATTTCTTCCATGACTTTGTAAGTTAGACTTGTCAGACTAATGGGTCTGTAGTTCCTGTGGTCAGTTGATGGTCCACTCTTATGAGAAGAGATGACTGTTTCAGGCTGTATTTGAAGAGTGCCTCAAGTGGTCCTGCCAGGTCATGTTTTAGGCTATTTAGGCGGCACCCAGCAATATTGTTAGTGCCCATTAGAGCTGTTTTCTGGTTTTAGTGAGTTTCACCGGAACCTGCTACCTGTTAATAGTTGAGGGATATGCTTAAAGGGATTTCACAGGGGAAGAAGTGTGTGGAGGTGAAGTTAGAGGTAAATTTGGCTTCAGTAGATTTGGTATGTCACCCTGGTCAGTGAAGGTTATGCCATTTACCTCCAGTCCAGTTCTGCACACTGCTGAGTGTTACCTTTAAGGTTCCTAACACAGCTGGAGAAGATTTTGTGATTGTCCTTAGCCTGGGAATCTATACTGATTTCATAATTGGGCTTGTTGGACTTTATTAGACCTCTTAGTTGCTTATTTAGTTGAATCAGAGAGCTCTTGTCTCAATGAGAGTAGCTCTTTCTGATTTTGTCCATGACTTTTTTCTTTTGTTATTTACCCTATTAAGGTAAGGATTCCACCAGTGGTGACTGTTTTTGGTGTTAGATCTGAGCTTACTTCTGGTAGGTACTGCAGCCTCAATGCAGCCATTTACATTCGTGCAGGGTTTCTGTAAATAATTCTGCATAAGTAGCTGGGTTCTTGGAATTTGGGGGAGCCCTGAATTTTGAAAAACTGTCTCTTAATAGAATGTAGTTTGCTTTAGAATAGTTCCTAACTGATAATGGGTTAATTTGAGTTTTCTGGGTTGATTTTTATTTTAAGGGAGACAGCTTTGTGGCTTGACCACACTAATGAGGACATGACGTGGGGGAGGGGCAGGGAGTGCAACACTCTCACATTTTAGTGGGTCTAGGTTCAGTATGATTGATCCTCTGTTTGGAGTACATGCTATCTAGTCCAGGGTGCTTGTATTGATAAAATCCAGGAAATGGTGTGCCTGTGAGTTAGAGGCAGTGTATGTTTCCCAGTTTATAGAGGAAAAGTTAAAGTCTCCCATAAATAGGATGTTTGGTTAAACGATGAGTATCTCTAGTAGTCTAGGTAAGAGTTATGAGCTTTTTGAATCATAAAAGGTGGCCTGTAGCTGGCCAGAACATAGTAAGGAACCTTGTTTATGGGGAGTTCAACATGGGTGAACTCCAGGGCATCATCCTGCTTAACCAACTTGGAGTTGCATTTGCTGCTAATATAGATCGACACATCTTCACCTTTAGCATGTGTCTGTGCTTCTGTTAATCTAAATCTCTGGATACTGGATTACTTTCTGTGGTTGTAAACCAAATCTTGGTAACAGCACAGATGTCTACATCTTCCAGAGTAAGGAGAGTTTGCAGGGTGTGGAGTTTCTTGTTTGGGATACTGTCATTGAGCAGTAACACCTTAAGGTTGCTTTGATTTGGTAGCCTTGTCATTTTGACATTGCCTCAAAAAGGCTGTAAGAGGGTGGATAAAGCTTTAGCCAAATCTAGGAGGAACAGGTGCAGACCATCCTTCGAAAAGCAATGGGGTCTGTTAACCATGTCTTCTCATGCTGATAGATGCTGGATTCCCCTGGAATGACATCAGAATTTAAGCCAATTATTAAAATCATTCATGTTCTGTTCATACTGTGGCATCATCCTTGGTAATGGTAGAATGCTGCTTTACGCAAGGCACATACCTGGCTGTGACACATATTCAGAGAGATCCATAATGTCTCTTTCCATATAATCCAGTGAATTACATCGCAGGTCATTTACATCCATGTGGACTAAGATAGAATCCTATTGGTACCTGTGGCATAGTGATTTGAGTGTGTGCATGATATTACATAGCCTAGCTCCAGATGTGTAACTAACATTATTTTTTCTTTGTCCATCCTAATGAGAGGGGCATCTGTGTATCACACAACAGAAATCCCTATGACAAGAATACTAGGCAAAGTGTTTGCTTGTCTTATGGGCTTTATTTCTGGGGGATAATTGGGTGCAAGCAAATGTGTGGGGTTAGGTGTTGCTTTTGGTGTGTCCTTTAGTAATTGCTGAGGATAGGTGTTGCCATTTAATAGCTTAAGAGGTCCTTGAGGTTTGGTTTATTTTAAGTGCCTCAGCATAAGACAGTCTATGTGTGTGATGAGAAGTATATGAGAAGGATGTAGTATGTGTGTTCTTGACAACTGTGTTTGTAAGTGAGATTTTTGCCTCCAAGGAAGTTATGTTTCTGTAAGAATTAAAAGGTTGTCTGAGTACAAGAGACAATTTCTCATATCTACCAAGCTGGCCACAGAAACATTAGTAAATTCCAAAGCCATGCTGCCAGGACCTGTATTTGGTTTTGGCTGTTATGGTTTATAGACTTGGTTTTACAGTGGTCACTTAACTGGTGTCTTGGGTTAAGGCTTGATGTTAGATAGTGCTATGATCTGATATTAGTGCTGTTTCATGCACTAACCAGATGTCCTAAGCTTAGTTCCACACAAAGCCTTTCTGTGTTACTGGTTAAAGTCCTAAGTGCTAGTTTTATAGGTTTTCTACTATACATGATGAACAGCTTGTGAAAACATGCCTAACTTATAGCAGGTAAAAAGGTTGAAAACTAACTCCCATGTCCTCTGGCCAAAAATGATTATACTTTGAGCTCCCTGGAGTGCTTCCCAACTTGGAGGATCCAGGTAAACACCTTCTGCCACCAGACTGATGATCCTTGAACTTCTTAATATAAAAGCACAGCAAAAGTAGCTCTCAAGTACAGATTAACACCACACAACTAAATGTGTAAAAAGCCTGATGAAATAATCACACTTTAAGTTTCCCTGCATGTTTCCCCAATTCAGACTGACCAGGCTACTTTACTACTGCCACTAGAATAGCAGTCCCAGTCTTTTTAGTGCAAAAACACAAATGTGAAATGGTATCAGACACAAATCAAGCAACTAGTTGCAACAAGTAATTCTCATTTTAAGCCTACCTGTGTGTTTCCAACTTAAATGAGGCTACCTTTCTATTCCTAGACTTCTTAATGTAAAAACACACTTTAGGTAGCCACAAGTGTAACGGTTAGGGTTGCCACCTTTCGTTGTGGCTAAAACTGGAGTAAAGTCACACCCCTCACATCACCAGTAACCCCACCCACCCCACCCCTCTCCCACCAGTGGTTAACTACTGTGACTATGGTGTATAGGATCCTGGGATCGAGACCTGCATGGCTGTTTATTTTGTTGATGGGCAGGACAAGGGCCATTGGATACAGAGTGATTAAGGCAATTTTGAGCATTTGTAAGCGGGTTTGTGTGACGGTAAGCAATGCTAACCTATCATTACATCTGTTTACAGAGAGTTAGCTTTAGAACTGCTTAACCAGTGTAGGCATTGCTTACCGCCATGCAAACAGGCTTAAGCCTGCTTACTAGTGCTTTAAATATGCTTACTACTGCTTATTTGTGCTTAAACCTGCTTACTAGTGCCTTATTCTTTATGGCACTGACACCTCACATGTGCATTTACTGCAGTACTCTAGTTCATAAAAATATGTTATCTAGTGGGTTATGCAACATAAATATTACTAATAACATACTTTGCCATGGAAAATGGAATCTGCTGCAGTGGGACTCAAACCAGGAATGCCTGCTCATAAGGCAAATGCTCTGCCCACTCCACTATTGCTATGCTTCTTCATTTGCATATATCTTCCTTGTTATCCTCTTCAGCCATTTAAGGTGCATTAACCATAGCTAAGCGATGGGCACACCCACACACCTACAGTTAGCTTTCATTATTCTCATTATTATGCATGGCGCGCTGCTGTCCTGCTCCTAGACGGCCGCCACCATGCAGGACTAAGCTAGTCCTGCATGGAGGAATAGTAAATCTGGGGGAGTGCGTGTGTGTGTGTGTGTGTGTGTGTGTGTGTGTGTGTGTGTGTGTGTGTGTGTGTGTGTGTGTGTGTGTACTTTTTCTTTATTATTTTCATACATCTGTCCTTCTATTTCCCCTGATCTTGTCACATCTTTGTTCTGTCTCTGTCTCATAATTCTGTAAAATTTCTTCATCTAACTTTTTTATTCTTTCCATTTCTAAATATATTTTTATACTTCTGCTTATATATTATGCACCACTGTGCTGAATTCATAGAAGATTATCTCATTGTTATATGGTCTATTCATATTGTCATCTGATCTATTCATAATGTTTATTTTTCTGTTATCATTTCTTCCTCCTTTTAACTTCTGCAGTTAATCTGTTTATCCCTTTCCCTCCTATATTATTTCACTGTCTTCCCCTATTCTTGCCTATAGTGCTGTATGATCTGAAAACTCTGCCATCAGTACTCCAGCTATTATTTGTTTCATGTCTTTAGAGTAACCTATGTTCATAGGTTCATAGATTCATACTAGGCTATCTGCCCTAGGGCATTTATAAGCCTAGCCGGAGTGTGTTTGGCTTTCGTCACCCATTTTAAATTAATTTTGCTATGCCGTTTGTCGAGGTTAGTATACTGTGCCTCTGTCTAACAGTGACACAGAAGTGATACCTGGGGTAAACCTACGATCTCCCATCCACTCATCAAGATTCTTCTTGAAGAGAGTCAATGAGGGACTCTGCCTAACCTGGACTGGGATTTTATTCCAGAGTGAAGGGAGCTTCTGGGTTATGCATGTCCTATTTATTTCAGTGCTGAGGTTCAAGTCTCTCGAGCGCATAGCTTGGTGGGATTTGGATTTTCTGAGAGGCAGCATGTCCATTAATTCCGGGTTGGACATGGCTTTATACGTCAGGCACAGATCGCCTCTGAGCAGGCAGTATGCCACTGAGTAGAGCTGGAGTTTCTTTAACCGGGCAGCATATGGCAACTGTTTGAGCCCTTTGATCCTCTTGGTGAGGTACTTTTGGGGTCTTTCCAGTTGTCGCAGGTGTCTGGTAAGGTACATCCCAAAAGAGGCATTGTACTCAATTATGGGCCTGATGAGGGATGAGTAAAGAGGCACGATGACCTCCCCTGATCTAGATGTGAATCCCTTCATGATTAGGTGGGCTATATAAAATGTTTTTCTAACCACTTTGGCCACGTGGTTGTCAAATGAGAGATTGCTATTAACTTGGTCCCCAGGTCCCTAATTACTTCTTCTGTACTTAATGGATTACTACATATGTGGTAATTTGTGGGCACTTTGTTTTTGCCAAAGGGGATGACTATACACTTTTTGGCGTTTAGCTTGAGGCCATGGCTCTGGCACCAGTTGTCTGTTTTTATGAGGCCCTTTTGGAGGATGCTTGTATCGGCTGGAGAGTCGATTATGGCACCCAGTTTGCAGTCATCTGCGAACTTGGTCAGCCACAGTCCTTCCATGTTGGCCTGTACCTCCGAGAAATATATACCGAACAAGAGAGGTCCCAGGACTGAGCCTTGTGGGATGCCACTTGTAACTGGTTTGGAGTCTGACATGGCTCCAGCAATTCTAACCATGTGGGTTCTGTCCTTGAGCCAGTTTGCAACCCATCTAGTGACATAGGGGTTTATATTTAAGCTAGTGAGCTAATCTATAATGCCTGAGTGGGGTATTGTATCGAAGGCTTTTGTGAGGTCCAGGTAGGCTGTGTGGACCACCTTCCCCTCATCAATGGCCTTGGTGACTGTTTCAAAGAAATCGACCAGGTTTAAGAGGCAGGATCTGCCCTTAACAAAGCCGAACTGGGTAGGATCCAGTGTCTGCAGGTCCCCAATATCTTAATTTATGAGGTCCATGATGATCCTTTCCATAGCTTTGCAGACCAAGCTAGTCAGGCTTATGGGGCGATAGTTTCCAGGATCAGTTGAGGCATCATCTTTGTGGAGAGGGACCACTGTTGCTGTACACCACTCTTTGGGTACATATCCTGTAGTAAGGCTGAGATTGAACAGTAGTTTTATGTTTGGGTTTAGTTCTTCTTGGAGTTCATGTAGGATGCAGCCCGGGACACCGTCTGGTCCCATTGATGCTGTATTTTTTGCTTTGGAGAGGGCGGCTCTTACCTGAGCATCTGAGATGTCAGGGGGGCATCACTCTGCTGGGATAGATATTTGCCCTTTTGGTGGGGAAGGGGGGAGAAGTTTGCGCTGAACCTGTCAGCTAGGATGTTGGCAATGTCTGTGGGTTCGATGTATTTTTTGTCATTTTGGACTAATTCTGAGCATATCTGGGAATTTCCACCCAGGTTCCTAACATAACTAAAGAAAGCCTTGTGATTATTCTTAGTGTCCTGTGTAATTTTTCTCTCGAAGCTGGCCTTAGACGAGTTTATGAGTGCCCGTAGTTTTTTGCTAATACTGATCAGAGATGCCTTCCCTTTTTGGGATTTTGCTCTATCATGTAGTAGCTTCCTCCTTCTATTGTATAGTTTGTTTATGGCTGGGGTCCACCAGACAGGATGTCTGCCTTTGGAGGATTGGGTCTTGGTTTTATTTGGGATTGCATGATCCATGCACTCCTGAAGGCGTTCATAGAATGTGTTTATAAAGGATTCTGTGGTCTGGGCCATATTTTCCACAGGCTCGGGGGCTTTAAAGGATTCCACCTCAGTTTTGAGGAGTGTGAAATTTGCTTTAGAGAAGTTTTTCACTGTAGTTTTCTGGGCAGGGGGTGGGGTCAGGATGTGAATATCCAGTGAGATTAGTTTATGGCCTGATCTTACCAGTGAGGGATACACTTCTGGTCTGGAGCAAAGAGTCCCCATGTTGGTGATGATCAGGTCCAGTATGTTTTCCCCTCTTGTGGGAGTGGTAACAAGTTGTTCCATAGCATTTGAGTTTCCAAATTCTAGGAACCTTTGGGCTAGGGTGTTGGAGCTAGAGTAATGCTCCCAGTCTATGTTTGGGTAGTTGAAGTCGCCTAATATAATGGTGTTTGGAGAGACCTTCATATTTTCCAGTGTTTTCAGGAAGGCCGAGTGGGGTTCCTGGGTTTGGGAGGGTGGTCTGTAGCAGGCTATAAACTGGAAGGCAGTTTTACCCACTGTTAGCTGCACATGGATAGTCTCTGATGCTTCGTGCTGTGCCACCAACCTGGAGGTGTGGGTATCTTTGACGAATATTGATACTCCCCCTCCTTTTGTGGTTCGGTCCAAGTTTTGGGGCCAAAAAGCATGGTATGAGTATAACCTGGTAGTGCCAGGGTGCTCTCGGGAGCCTTGAACCAGGTTTCTGTTACTGCACAGATATCGATGTTCTCCATGCCAAGGAGAGTTTCGAGTGCATGCATCTTGAGGTTTAGACTTCTGGCATTGAGTAGCATTACTCTTAGTTTCTTATCCCTTGTGATACCTATGGAGGTGGTCTTGTCTTTTGAGCCTTACCTAAAAAAGGCACTATGGGGAAAGCAAGAGCCTTTGCCAATATCCGAAAGCCCAGGGGTGACAGGTGCAAGCCGTCCCTAGTGAAGCATCGTGGCTTGTCAAGCATGTCATCCCAGGCTGACAGACATTGGATCCCCTTTGAATGACACCATTACTTAAGCTAATTGTTGAAATTAATCATCTTGTCTTCATATTGTGGCATCATTCTTGGTGAGGGTAAGATGCTACTCAAGGTCAGGGTCATACCGGCCTGGGCTACATGCTCAGAGAGCTCCTCTATGTCTCTTTTCGTGTAGTCCAGGGAGGTACGTCTCAGGTAATTCAAACCAGCATGGACAATGACCGAGTCATATTTGTACTTGCCTTGGAGTGACCTGAGTGCTTGTGTTATGTGGCAGATCCTAGCACCCGACAGGCAGCTCTCCATGACCTTCTCCTTGTTCAGCCTGGTTAGCTGGACGTCAGTGTGCCTGATGATAGAGTCACCTATTACAAGTGTATCAGGTGTGTTGTTTAGTCTTAAGGGCTGTAACTGTTTGGCACACTGGCTTTGTGAGCTATGTGTTGCACGTGTTTTGTTTTGGGGTAGTGGTTGCTTGGGTGTCTGCTTTGGAGGTCTCTGCTGCTTAAGCAGATTTTTATTTAGAGCCTCCAAGTATGTTTTTGTGTGCTTATGTGTTTGGTTTGCTGTCATGGTAGGTCTATGTGAGACTGGAATTGTGGTGAGTGTGGTTTCCTTCTCCTCCTGACTGGTTACGCCAGTACTGAGTTGAGAGAGCTTAGCCTCCAGTTTGACTATATGGTTGCATCTCTCACATGTGTTGGAATTTGTTGGGAGGAGGAGAGGGTTGTCTGTGTACATGAGGCAGTTGTAACATTGCCTCAAGATTCCCAGATTCACCGGCTGGACCGGAGAGGAGATTGACAACTGACCTTTGGACATGCTAGAATAGTATTGGGAATTACTTTATAATTGAAAAAAAAGGGCCAATGGGGAACAAGGTACTCAAGGGGAGTTTGTGAGGGTGTAGTGCTTTTAATTTTTTAGTGCTGACATATAATTGCTTTAGTGAGCAAGTGCCAGGTAACTTGTTACAGGTAACTTAAATGCAAAAACGACAAACAGTAACTTTCTTTCAAGTGAAACAAGGAAATAAGTACAGTAAGCAATGTAGATATCACTAGGGATCCACAGAAGCGCTGAAAAGCTGTGTTTTAGGTGGAATTAGCATTTCAGGGAAATAACAAGCAAACAACAAGCATACAAACAAAGCTAGATTCAGCAGGCCTGGATCTAGTCTATGCTACACCAAACAAGGAACAGTGCAAATATGCAGGCACTATAAGCTTTTAACCAGAAATTCCCAGCTCAGAAGGGCAGAGTCTAGCCTCTCCTCCCACAAGAGTGCAGACCACAAACCTTCTTAATGTAAAATAACTGGCCTGAAGCCCAAGTGCTTAAACCAGAACTAATACACTTTTAGAATAACAGACACTGAGCCCTCAATCAGCAGTTCCCAACTTAGAAGGATGTAAGCTACCTGTCCTGCCACCACAGTGCAGGCCATAAACCTTCCTAATGTAAAACAACTGGTCTGAAGCCCAAGTGCTTAATCCAAAAGACTTAGAATGATAGCTACTCTTTAATCAAGTTACTACTAAGCAGTGATAAATACAATTGAATACTTTAAAGAATGCCTGGATTAGTGCTCAAGTTTTAAAAACAAAGCTAGATTCAGCAGGCCTGGATCTAGTCTATGCTACAGCAAACAAGGTGTACCAATTTCAGTAAGAAGCAGTTCAAATATGCAGGCACTATAAGCCTTTAACCAGAAATTCCCAGCTCAGAAGGATAGAGTCCAGCCTATCCTCCCACAAGAGTGCAGACCACAAACCCTTTTAATGTAAAATAACTGGCCTGAAGCCCAAGTGCTTAAACCAGAATTAATACACTTTTAGAATAACAGACACTGAGCCCTCAATCAGCAGTTCCCAACTTAGAAGGATGTAAGCTACAGTGCAGACCACAAACCTTCTTAATGTAAAACAACTGGTTTGAAGCCCAAGTGCTTAAACTAAAAGGCTTAGAATGAGTTACATTAAGCAGTAATAAATACAATTGAGTACTATTAAGATGACGCAAAAGCAAAATAAAGTAGGAAGAAACACAAATACAGTAAAAGCAGTTAAAATTTTTTTTTTTTTGTTTGTTTTTTTTTTTTTGAGTGAGCAAATGAGATGGGCCCAGGAGTTACAGGACAGAAACAAGTGCAAATGCAGGCCTTCAAATCAGAAAGTTGAGAGAGATGGAAGACCGCCCAAATGGCCAATAACTACAAATTCTGGGCCAGAACCACTCCTTATGTGGTAGACAGGTTACCTAATGCTTACCACTCCCACTGATAAGCTAGAAGGCTTCCCTCCAACACAGAAAGGCTTGGGGGGCTCAGAAGCTTACAAACAGTCCTGGATACAGCAAATCTGTATCTGGAACACTAATTACAGGAAAGGTAGGAAACAGGCTTACAATTTTTTTTTTCAGAAAAGTAGCAAAAACAGTAGTAAAAACATTTCACATGCAGTGTAAGCTGCCACACCTTAGTATGTAGCAATATTCGTCCACACACAGTTTGAAAAAATGTAATTAAATTAAAAAGGACTATAAGCAAGTGCAGAACGGGGTTATTAGGTAGAATGCATAAAGAGATGGGACTGGGGGAGTGTCCTAGATCAAATCTACAGTGGGGCGGGCACTGCAAAAGCCACCAAGTTTAAATTACAACCAAGAACAGGGAGGGGGGGGGGTGGGGAAGACAGTTTCAACAGAGATGTGAGGAATCACAGTGCAAATTATAAAACCAGAAAAGTATATACTGATCTCTGTATTTTTGCAGAACAGTAAGACAACAGATACCTAAGCAACAATTTAGCTCTATAATACAGAATAATACAGAAAAATATACTCAGCTCTATATATTTGCAGATAGTCTTGTAAGGCTCTCTCTCAGTGCACAGGTTCCATTTTAAATATGATCAGTTTATGTCTTATGTTCATCTATTCTTTCCTACTTTAAATTTCTACATTTTATTAATTCCCGTAACATATTAATATCCTATGTTATATTTCCATTTTCTATTCTCAGGTCACAGTTAAAATCTTCTACCTTCACTACTGACATATTTGCTAACATTTTATTTAATTTTTTCAAACAAATGTTTCTTTTCTGTCATATTAATTTTCACATAAATCACTATTAATCTTATACATTTTTGTCACATGCTCATATCAAATATCACTACTCTTCTTGGTACTACAATTGCCGTATCTAAAAATTGTATTTCTTATTTTTATAAGAATTCCTATTCCAGAATATGTCTTAATTATTTTCCTTTTTTTCCTTTGATACATTTAGAATCTACCAAGCAAAATTTTATTTTTTGCATCATTCCATGACCACCAAACCTCTTGTAGCATTTCTAATGCTGTTTATATTTAATGCTAAAATTCCTGTATTGTACCTTTTTTTTTAATTATTAGTGTGTTACTTCCAGGTTTTATTTTTCTTTTCCTTCTTTTACATCTCACACTAACTGATTTTTCACTATCTTGTTCTTGTTCTTCTCCTGTCTCCATTTCTCCCTCGTCTTCATCTTTACTTTCTGAAATTGCAAAGCTGTTTTCTTCCTGTATCTCAATAACCTATCTTTGAACTGTTATTTATTTTCTAACTACCTCTTCTTCTTCAAACTTTTAAAAGTATCCCCTTCTCTTTCTATATCTCCTGAAGTATTTTTTTACTGTTTCTCTTTCTTCTTCATCTTCTGTTTCCTTTTGTATTATGGGACAGTTAGACTTGAAGTATCCAGACTCTTTACATTTGCTACAAAGAGGTTTACATTTTTTTTTTATTTTTATGTATTTATTTATTTATTTTGCTGTATGTTACAGACTTGTACCATTTGATTTTATGGCCACAGAAATAACATTCTTTGGGTTGGCCCCAGTAACTAACAAATGCTCTCTTACCATTAATAATTATTGTATTTGAAATATGTTGAATTTTCCCATCCTTAACATTCATTGTTAACCACACTTCCAGCCCCAGTCCATACATTCTTTCATCATATATTATTTTTTTTACCTTCATGTACTTTATTACATAGTGAAAGGGGTTTTTACCTTCATGTACTTTATTACATAGTGAAAGGGGAAAAAACAGTTTTATACATGCTCATCCATATGTGAAGTCTTACATTGCACACTTATTTTCTTTATTAGTTTGGAGTCCCAAGTTCTAAAATAAATAGTCTTTCCATGGTGCTACTTCTTTGTTCAGTCTCAGTCATAATTTTATCCAAGTTAAAATTTTCAAATGTCATTCCACTAACATTTTCAGCTCCCAAATGACATAAGTGCAGAAGCCAAATTGAATTAATGCAGTTATGCAGTTATGCATTTTATGCTAAACCCTGCTGGCAAAATGACACTATCCATAATGTC